>NC_134859.1:65745277-66060000 GCF_049852395.1 Peromyscus maniculatus bairdii | reverse complement strand
CCTGATAAGTAGGTTATCAGCCCTAAAAACAAAATTAACAAGAGGAACCTGCATCGTTATGTGTTCATTTTAGGACTTGACTTGACTCCCACTGTATTTCTCATCACTTGTGCTATTTCTAGAACAGTATCGTTTCTGCTAGGCTGGCCTTGAACTCACAGAGATCCTCCTGCCTCTGCAACCCCTTCTGGGACTAAGGGCTTATATCAACATGTCCAGATGAATAACTGATGATCTTACGCCAATGCTTAACTAGCATGTCTTTTTGTAACAGTATAGCCCTCAGGGAGGCTTTGAACTCCTGCTCTCCATTCCCCCACAGCTGCCTCCTGAATAGTTTGTATTATTGATCCATACCACCACTCTGGCTAGCATTTTTAATATCTATAATGTGTCCAGTCAGTGAATACGTTTATATATACTGTGTTTTTATTTATAACTTGCTTTTATGTTTTGTTTTTTTTTTCCTTTGGTTGGTGGGTCATTGAAGTATGGTCTCAGGTATCTCTGATGGGCCTAGAATCCAGTGTGTAGCCCAAGCTGGCCTCAGATCTTGTTACCTCCATGTCGAGAGTGCTGGGACGAGGACAGACAGACAGTGCCACAGGCACCCTGCTTGCTTTTGTTTTGAGGCCGAGTCTCTGCTGAGTTGTGTTCCGCGCTCGGAAGAGCCTCGTAGTAACTGTGTCTGACACAGTATTGGGCTTAGCTCAGTTTTGTTGTTTTAGAGAGTTGATTTTAGACTACTTTTTGACGATTTAACTAGTATCCTTGTTGTATTTTTTCTTTATAAGACCAGGTGCTGTATAGATCTTTATTTCCACAGGAGTTGAAAACACACAACAAACTAAAGACTCATGAAGAAAAACATAGGTTATTTCAGAAAACCAAGACAGGAAGTCTTAGCTCAGTGAAGGAAAGAAAGCTATTATTGCTGCTTTTATCTCTCACTTCCCCTTCTGTTACCATTTTGAAAACAGTATAGGAGTCTGTTTAGATGTAATTTGGTGCAGCAGTAATACTGTTATAGTATCCTAAGAAAACATTAAATCTAGATCCAGGGAAAGCTAAGAACAGATAGTCATTTGAAAATAAGTCATGATTACAGTTGTAGACAGCCTAGTTAACATTTTGATATATCTATCAATGTATATTCTACAGAGGTGAGAAACTGCTCTGTATGTAACTGTATCTAATGTTTTTCTTTTGGCTAGCAGTGTAAGCATTTATTAAGAATATTTTCTCAAAAAACATCAACAAAAAGGCTACTGGATGTGTTAGCACACACCTCTAATTCCAGTACTCAAGAGGCAGGTGGATCTCTGAGTTCTGAGACAGCCAGAGCTGTTATACAGAGGAAAAAAAAAAATCTAGGTTTAGGATGTAGCTTCGTGGTAGAGTACTTGCCCATCATGTACAAAGTCCTGGGTTTGAGCTCCAGTACCACAATATATTGCTTTCCCATATACTTTTACATGCAGAGGTAAATAGATAACTATTAAATAAATACTTAGGGAGTTTTTGTTGATAGTAGGATGAAATGTATTGACAAGTATGTCAAAATATAAGCAGAATTCTCCAGGCAAAACTAAGTAGTTGGAATGGAGAGGGGGTGAGCCACATACAACTTGGTGTACAAAAGATGCATTTGTACTCACAATTATTAATTTTCAGTTATGTTTTCACAAATAATTTTGTTTTTTGTTTTTTGGAGAAAGGGTCTTACTGTGTATCACTGGCTCGCCTAGACCTCTTTAAGTAGACTAGGTTGGCTTCAGATTCACAAGAGATCAGTCTCCCTCTGCTTCTGCCTCCTGAGTGCTGGGATTAAAGGCGTGAGCCACCATGCCTGGCCCCTGACACTTGTTTTTTTGTGGTAGGGTCTCGTGTAAACCAGTGTAGCATCATACTCACTGTGTAGCTGAAGATGACTTTGAACTTCTCATCCTCCTATGTCTGCCTTCCAGTGCTGGGATTACAGATGTGCAAGCCTGGTTTTATGCAGCACTGAGGATGGAGCTTGGACTTCCAGGCTTTCTATATGCTATGCAAATGTCCTATCAGCTGAGATGCATTACCAATTCAAAAATGTTCTTTATTTTATTATTTTATTTTAAGACAGTTATGGTGGCACATGCCTTTAATCCGGGGACTTGGAAAGCAGAGTTGAGGGGATCTCAGTGAGTTCAAGGTTATCCAGGTCTACATAGAGAATTTAAGGCCAGCCAGGAGGTACCCATGGAGGCCGTAACAGGGCATTGGATCCACAGGTGATTGTGACCTGCCTCATGTGTGCTCTGGGAATTGAATGTTGGTCCTCTGCAAGAGCAGCAAGTGTTCTTACTTTGCTATCTCTCCAGCCCACAACCTTTAAATATGACACTCTGCAAACTGCTTATAGCTTGTTTTTAATATGGATTATAATATATACATACTTTTTCTTCGTGTTTTTTGAGACAGAGTTTCTCTGTAGCCCTGGCTGTCCTGTAACTCACTCTGTAGACCGGGCTGGCCTGGAACTCAGAGATCTGTCGGCCTCTTTCTCCCAAGTACTAAATTAAAGGCATTTGCCACTATTGCCCAACCTATATATACATATATTTCTAAAATTATTTATTTATTTATTTATTTTTGAGGAAAGTGTGTGTGCCAAGATGAATGTCTGCACCACATTCACTCAGTATCTACCAACGCTAGAAGATAGTGTTGAAGCCATTGGAACTGGAGTTACAAATAATTATGGGTGCTAGGAACTCAACCCAGGCACTTCAGAAGAGCAGCAAGTACTTGTAGTGCTAAGCAACCCCTCCAGTCCATATTACGGTTCTTTTTTTTTTTTTTTAATTTTATGTATGTAGGTGTTTGCGTGCATATCTGTGTATCATGTGCATGCAAGTGCCTGGGGAGGCCAGAAAAAGATCTCTAATCCTCTAGAACTGGAGTTACTGACAGCTTTTATCCATCTACCATGTGGGAGCTGGAAACTGAGCCCAGGTCTTCTTCAAGAGCAGCATGTGTTCTTAACCACTGATCCATCTCTGCAGCCCACATCATACATATAATTTTGATAGAGAAAAACTGCACTTATTTTCAAACTGGTAAGATAAGCTAATTTGCTTTCTAGAAAGTTTATCAAGTGTAGGGATAATCTTTTATTATTGAGGGCTGTCTAATTGTTATACTTACCCTATTTTGAAATCTACTGAAATCTGACTTTCCTGATTGTCTGTTTCCTTATATGTAAATGCAGATAAAAAAATTGTGCTTACTTTAACTGAACAAAATGGGAATTAAAATAAGAAGTACAGCTGGATGTGGTGGCATAATCTTTAATCCCAGCCCTTAGGAGACAGAGGCAGGTGATCTCTAAGTTTGAGGCCAGCCTGGTCTATAGAGAGAGTTCCAGGACAACCAGGGCTATGTAGAGAGGCCCTGTCTTAAAAAACCAAAAGAAGAAGAAAAAGTAAAGGAGTACAGTGGCCAGTGAAATGGCCCAGCAAGTAAAGTGCTTGCTGCACATGCCTGAGGACATGGATTTGATCACTGGAACGTGCATAAAGGCAGAAGGAGAGAAGCAAGTCCACAAAGTTACCCTCCGACCTTTGCATGTACACAGTGGCGCATGTGCCTATTCCCATCACACACAGACAGAATAATAATAAATACAAATTTTATAGGGGGTATCTAAAATGTTTAGCACAATGCCCAGGACATGGGATGTTCTCAGTTAATTACTATTACCCACAATAATAAAAAACTACTAAATATTGTTATTTAAATGACAACTTTTGCTTCTACTGACAGTTTAATTTTTTAAATGTCTGCTATGGTCTTCCTCAACAAAATGCCCTTTTTGAATCTTGGTGGCAGTGTTTGGC
The DNA here is from genome assembly GCF_049852395.1 of Peromyscus maniculatus bairdii. Taxonomy (NCBI): domain Eukaryota; kingdom Metazoa; phylum Chordata; class Mammalia; order Rodentia; family Cricetidae; genus Peromyscus; species Peromyscus maniculatus. The sequence continues at coordinate 66,056,122 of NC_134859.1, read as the reverse complement.
TGTCCTATTTATATAAGAACTTAATATATTTTATTACAGTTATTGGTGTGGGAAACTTTCTATATTCTTTCCCAAAATGAAGATTCATTTTTGTTTGTGAGGTAGGCTGGCTTGAAATGTGTGGTATTCCTGCCTCAGGCTCTGGGATGCTGGGATTGTGGGCATGTGCCACCGTGCCCAGGAGAATGAGTTCATTTGAGGTCAAGATCATGCCTTATTCATTTCTACAACTCTAATTCCTGGCACATAATAGACCTCAATAAACATGTGAATGAAAGCCTTTATAAGTGTGGGTGTAGTTTTGCAGAGCTCCTTCTTAGATTGTAATCTTGATTATATACATTCTCTTCATTAATGCAGTTAATCAAGAGTTAAACATCTGTCTCATCATATGGTTTGGCTATCTCCTGCTGCACAATAACCTGCAAAATTTCAACAGCTTAGAAGCAAAGATTTTAGTCCTCTGGTGTGGCATATTCATAATCCTAGCACTAAGGCTGAGGAAGGAGGATTTCTAGGAGTATGAGGCTAGCCTGGGCTACATAATGAGTTCCAGGCCAAGGCTACATAGTAAGACACTTTCTTTCCACCACCACCACCCCACCACCGCCCCCCCCCCCCCCAAGAAAAAACAAATCCAAAAAACAGTTCTGGGATTTAAGTGGGATTGAGTTAGGCCGTTCTGGTTTTACTCAGCAAAAATCTTGATACTGCTGTCAGGTTACAGCAAGTTTCCAAGGTAAGAGTGTTTTGGTTCCTTTGGTTTTCTTTTGGTCTAACTTCAGAGCCTTAGTATTAATTAGTAGGACTCTATTAGAGGCCCAAATGCTCAATCTTTCTTTTTCCCCTTCCATCCCTTCTTGCCCACATCACCCTCTTCTGTCTTTCCCCCTTCTCATCCATTTATCTTCTCTACCATGGTAACCACGCCGCTTTCATGGTGCATCAGTACCTCCAAAAGTACCAAAGCAGTTGTCAGACTTCAGAGTGAGGAAGAAGTAGCATAGCCTCACTTTCCTGGAAGTGCTATGAACAGGTGACTGTGTAGCTTGTCAGCTTGACTTCTAGGTGGGGAGGGCTGTACTAGGCCTGGAGTTTAGCAAACTACCAAATCATGTCATGTACTTTTTCTTTTTGAAACTTTTCCAAAAAGACAGGTATGCTGGCATATGCCTTCATTCCAGCATTCAGAAGACAGAGGCAAGTGGATCTCTGTGAGTTGGAGGCCAGCTCTACATAGAGGGTTTCAGGATAACTAGGGCTATGTAGAGAGAGACCCTGCCTTGAAAAAAAGTATTTACTTATTTACTTACTTATTTATTTCAAGACAGGATTTCTCTGTGTAGCTCTGTCTGTCCTGGCACTCGACTCGATCCGTAGTTCAGAATGGCCTCTAACTCGTAAAGATCCACCTGCCTCTGTCTCCTGGGTACTGAGATTAAAGGCATGTGCCACTACTGCTGGGCTTCAAAAAAGTTTTTTTTTTTAAGCTTGCTTGTTCCTTTCCCCCAACAACAACAGTGAACAACAAAGCTAGGCGTGGTGGGTCGTTCCTACAGGAACGCTACATTTAGGCCAGTTAGTCTGTATATCGATTTCCAGACTAGCCTAGCCAGGGCTACATCTAAGACCCAGTCTTAAAACAAAAACAAAGCTGAAGATGTATGTAGCTCAGTGGTAGAGAGCACTTTCCTGTGCCTTGCTGTGTGTCATCGTTATGGGTGTGTGTGTGTGTGAGTGCATGAGCATATGTAAACAGATGCCGTGGAGGCCAGAGCTTGATGTCAGCGCCTGCCTGCTTGCTTTCTGCCCTCTTTGAGACAGGAGTCTCTCGCTGAACCTGGAGATCACTAATTCTGATGGACCGACTGGCTGGCCAGCAAGCCCAGTAATTCTCACCACCTCCATCCCTACCCAGTGCTGGAGTTACAGATGGACACCTCTGTGCCTACCTTTTCCATTGGTGTTGGGATCCAAACTCATGTCCTCACGCTTGTGGCATAAAATTCTTTATTGATGGAATTATCTGCCAGCAGCCCCTGTGTGTTCTCGTTAGCTAATGTTTTTTGTTGTTGTTTATATCTAACATAATTTCTTTATTGAATCTTTGGGAATTTCACATCGTGTACCCCAATTCTACTCACCTCCCAGTTCCTCCATATCCTCTCCTCTCCCTTTTAGTCCCCCCCCCATGAAAATTAAAAACAACAAGCAAACAAAAACAAAAAGAAAACCAAAGGAACCAAACCAAAACAACAAAATGCCTCTTTCCATCCTCCATCTTTCTCACTTCTCCAACACCTCTTCATTTGTCCTGGTGGCATTGGGAGCCAGTGTGTCACACAGTATACCCTGTTGTCCAATCAGCTTTACTTGTGAATGTTCATTGCAGTGAGTCACATTGTCTGGTACAAGGCCTCTGGTTTCTGGTTATACCATCATCACTGGATCCTCACCAAAACTCCTCTCTGATATCTAGAGGCCTCCCCAAGTGATGGAGATCCTGTGATTATCGTTCCACAGGATCAGTCCCTTCACAAGCTCCAGCAGGTCCTAGATGGGGTAGATGTTAGGCTTGGCCAACCCCAGGCCCAGATGTGGGTGATAGATAGTTGAGCTGGTTAGTCTAGGCCACCAGGGCACCCGCCCCCTACCCCCCAGGCGAGGGGTCGGGTTATCTCTCCTGAATGCTTGGGTGAAAGGGTAGCTCTCCCATGAGGGTTGGGGCCAGCTCTCCTGCTGCATGGTCCATTGAGGGACAGGGCAGGCTCAGCTTGGCCCTCTGATTCCATCACTCATGGTTCCCAGGGCCCCCAGACACCAAGGCCATAGGTTGGGGTCCTGACCCCATGCAACCTTTGGTGGCAGCGTAGACTCCGACTGCAGTGGGACCATGGCCCCAGACATGATCCTTGGCAGCAGTCAGGTCTGGGTGTCACCACGGCCCCAGGTGGCAGCACAGACCACTCAGATTGGCACAGCCCCAGCAGCAGCATGGCCCTCAGACACTGACATGGCCCCACATCTCAGGCATCCACGTGGCCTTCAGTGGTAACAGAATCTCAGGCATCAACACAGACCCTGGTTGCAGTAGGGCCCAGACATGGCCCTCAGCTGCAGCTTGGGTCCGAACATCACCATGGCATCAGGTAGCAGCACAGCCCACTCAGATCTGCATGACCCTGGCTGTAGCATGACCCTTGGCCACCAACATGGACTGGGGGTGGGGGGCTGACCAGACCTTGAGGCACTTGGTGGCAACATGGACCGCAGACCTCACACAGATTGTGGATGCAGCAGCACCATGGACCCACATATGGTCCTCAGTTACCTAATGGTTTTTAAAGGTAGTCTCGATTTTAATTTGACAAAGCAATTGAGGAAATAAATTCTTAGATTAAAGCTGGAGGATAAAAATTCTTCTATAAAGTCATAAAAATGGGTGTTTTAAAGATGATAGTTTAGATTCCAGTTACTTTGCTGAATTAATGGTATTATGCTGACAGCAAATATATGTTGCAGCTTTTCTAATCTTTTGAAACTAAGTCTCTTATAGCCCAGGATGACCTTGAATTTAATATGTAGCTGTGGATGACCTTGAACTCTATCTTCCTATAGCTACTTCCTAAGTGCTGGATTATAAACGTGTATAATCCAGTCTGGCTAGGGATGTCTTTTAAGACAGGGTTTCTCCTGCCTCTTGCCTCCTGAGTGCTGGGATTAAAGGTGTGCTGCACCACTACCACTACCACCACCACCACCACCACCACCACCACCACCACCACCACCACCACCACCACCACCGGCTAGGGATGTCTTAATTAAGGTTTTACATACATTTTATGACCTGTTTAAATGACTTATATTTATTTTATGTGCATTGGTGTTTTGCCTGTAGGCATGTCTGTGTGAGAGTGTTGAATCCTCTGGAACTGGAATTACAGACAGTTGTGAGCTGCCATGTAGGTGCTTGGGAATTGAACCAGGGTCCTCTAGAAGAGCAGCCAGTGCTTTTAACCACTGAGTGATCTCTCCAGCCTCATTTTTTTAAAACCTTTTTATAGCTAAACTCTGCAAGGAAGTATGTCAGTTGTATTGTTTTGTGTCAGTGAGTAGTATTTTGTGAGCTCATCATCTTATTAACTTTTTTTTTTCCAAGACAGGGTTTCCCTGTGTAGCTTTGGAGCCTTTCCTGGATCTATGTAACCCAGGCTGGCCTCCAACTCACAGAGATCCGCCTGCCTCTGCCTCCTGGGTGCTGGGATTAAAGGCGTGTGCCACCACTGCCCGACCATCTTGTTAACTTTTAAAAGTTACTATAAGTTTAAATCCAGCTTTAGTGAATACTTTGTCAGTTTTAATGATCTTGCAGGGGTGGTGGTGACAGCACCCCATTAATCCCAGCACTGGGGAGGCAGAGGCAGTCAGATCTCTGTGAGTTCCAGGACAGCCAGGCTATGTAGAGAGGGCATGTCTCCAAAAAAAAAAAAAAAAAAGTTTTAATGATCTCTCACCATGGAGAGGTTTCCGGAGGAGTTCAGAATGGACCAGTGAATGTGAACTGTATACATTTCGGTTTCTTCCTGAAGACCTTGACTTGCCTGCCATTTATGTTGTTTTCCTCTCTTGACTGATCTAGAACTTGCCGTGTAGACTAAGCTGGCCTTGAGTTCACAGAGATTCTCCTGCCTCTGCCCCATGAATGCTAAGATTAAAGGTGTGGTAGCTGGCCGTTTATGTTCTTTGATGTTGCAAACAGAGATATTGTTGTCCTAGGTCAATGGTTCTTAACCTTCCTAATGCTGGTTCCCTTTTATATAGTTCCTCATGTTATGGTGACCCCCAACCACAAAATTATTTTTGTTGCTACTTTATACCTGTAATTTTGCTACTGTTATAAATTGTAATATAAATATCTGTGTTTTCTGATGGTCTTAGTCAACCCCTGTGAAAGGGTCGTTTGACCCATAGGCCTCTCGACCAGCAGGTTGGGAACCACCGTCCTAGATGTCTAGGTAGCATTTGAGGCTGATGGTTGTTAACTACAGTATGATTTATGAAAGCACAAGGAATGTGTGGTATAGGAGCTGGGGGTATAATTTAGTTGGTAGAGTGTTTGCCTAACTTCATGAAACCCTAGGTTGACCCACAGCACCACATAATGCATGTTTCACAGTATAGCACTGGCTGGTGTCGAACTCAATCCGTAGACCTCTGGCTCTTGCCTCTGCCTCCTGGGTATTTAGATTACAGAAGTGTGCCATCATGCTTGAAACTTCTTAAAATCTACTCTGTAAGTACAAACCACCTCAGTAGAGAGAGCATGGCTCAGGTATCAGGGGTGAGGTAGGGAAGCCTTGCTAAGTTGAGTTTTATTTAGCGCTACCTTTCCATGGTGTAAACAGTGCCGTGACCCTTCAGTTAGATAAGAGTGAACATGTTGGACCACTGGAACCACCTCAAACACAAGGAGATCCTCTTAGCAGCAAAGCCTCTATTTTAAAAATCTTCATAAAGCCAAGTAAATGTACTTGATTACTTCTCTGGTTGGATTAGTGCTGACTGAGCTTTAACTTGTGAACTCTTTTTGAAGAAGAAAATGATCTAAGGTAAAAGCAGGTTTGAAATGGCAGCGGTTGGTATTCTGTGAACAAAAGAGCAAACTTAGGATGAGTACACAGGAGGTAGTTTAGATGGATTCGGCCCTTCCCCAGTCATCACTGCTAATAGTTACATACTTCCTTTTTCCCCCCTAAGGCTCTGAAACAAAAACAAACATAACATGGGCTTGCAATGTCTGAGGGAGCTTTTGAATTCTTTCTAAAGAGGAAATTGCCTTTACCTAACCAGGGCACTTCCTGCATATGCTGTGTCTGTTAAAGACCCAGGCAGGGCCTTGCTGGTCCAGGGCTCAAGTGCAGAGTTTCCTCTTAGAGGGAGGTCTGAAATGTAGCACAGTGCTCTGACTTGATGACTTTATTTTACCTGTATTGCATTTATAAATCAACTGTGGTCTTCAAAAATGTAAGCTCTAGGGCTTGGGTTTAGCTTAGTTGAGAGAGTACTTACCTAGCATGCATGGAGCTGGGCATGGTATTGGAGAGGTGGAAGAAGGAGGATCAAGTTCAAGGTCACCTTGAACTTTCTAAGAGTTTTGAGCCCTGAGATCTTGATTAAAATAACAACAAAAAGAAATTAAAATGCAGCATCTAGAGCCTGACACTGTACATTACTAACAATATAAAAATAGTAAGGTGGGGCTGGAGAGATGGCTCAGAGGTTAAGAGAATCCACAGCTCTTCCAGAGGTCCTGAGTTCAATTCCCAGCACCCAAATGGTGGCTCACAACCATCTGTAATGAGATCTGGCACCCTCTTCTGTGTACATAATAAATAAATAAATCTTAAAAAAAAAAATAGTAAGGCATCTAGACATTGTAACACATGCTTTTGATCCCAGCACTTGGGAGGCAGAGGTAGGCCCATCTCTGTGAGTTTGAGGCCAGCCTGGTCTACAGAGCGAGTTCTAGGACAGCTAGGGCTTCACAGAGAAACCCTGTCTTGAAAAAAACCAAAAAGGAAAAAAATAAATTAGACATTCTTTGTGGGGTTTTTTTTTGTTTGTGTTTTCTCTCTCTCTCTCTCTCTCTCTCTCTCTCTCGCTCGCTCGCTCGCTCTCGCTCTCGCTCTCTCGCTCTCTCGCTCTCTCTCGCTCCCTCCCTCCCTCTTTCTTTCTTTTCTTTTTTCTTTCTTTCTTTTTTTTTTTTTGGTTTGGTTTTTCGAGACAGGGTTTCTCTGTGTAGCTTTGTGCCTTTCTTGGAACTCGCTTTGGAGACCAGGCTGGCCTCGAACTCTCAGAGATCCGCCTGCCTCTGCCTCCGAGTGCTGGGATTAAAGGCGTCCACCACTACCACCACCACCACCACCTGGCTTTGTTTTCTTTTTTGAGACAGGGTTTCTTTATGTAGCTCTGGGTATACTATATGTAGCTCTGGGCACTCACTCTTTAGACCAGGCTGTCCTGGAACTCACAGAGATCTGACTGCTTTTGCCTCCCCACTGCTGGAATTAAAAGCATGTGCCATCACCCAGCTTGAAACTTTTTTTGGGGGGTGGGGTGTTCATTCTTGGTAGATTTTGTGTATGTGTCTGTGTACATACTTCTAACACTCCAGTCAAGAGAAAGCTGGCAAGAGAATTAGGGTAGTTTATATAATAGTCATGTGAAACTACTATTGTTTGTAAAGCAAAGTGTGTGTTTGGGGAATTTGTTTTTTTTTATTGCTGGAGATTGAATCCAGGACCTAGCACTGCAGGGCAAGTGCCCTATTACCAGGACATATCCCAGTTCATGTGTTTGCTTTAATTTAACTTTATTTAAGTGAGAGAATGTAAATGAGGGAAAGAGGTGGTTCAGCAATTAAGAGCACTGACTGATGTTCCAGAGGTCCTGGGTTCAATTCCCAGGCTGTCCGGTGTCAAATCATGCCCCCCAAAAAGGAAGGACAATATATGTGAGATACAAAGACCTTTCTTTCATAACCTGGAACGAAAAGTCTTAATCTGAGCTCTGTGGACTGAGGACAGTGTATCAAATTGTGGACAGTATCCCAGATGTGCCTATGCCAAGTGAGAATTGTAAGCATAAGGCCCTCCTGCTCCTCCTCTAAGCTGCAGGCTCAGCAAGTCTCAGATGGAACCCTGGCAATCTGAATTATCAGGGAGTACACAGAATACCTTGGCAAAGAATTTCATAATTACTACTTGTTTCAATTATTAGTCAGCCAGTCTAGCCAATCATTGAGCTCCGTGATCAGTGAGAGACCCTGTTCCCAAAAATAAGATGGACAGTGATCTAGGAAGACAACTGTGTATGCCCACATGCACATGTGCACACATGAAGACACACAGACACAAAAGTAAAATAAAGCAAATTCATAAAAGTACAAATGACAGCAGCAGCAGCAACTGAGTTGAATGCAGTGACACGTGCTTATCATCAAGAGGCCAAGTGCAAAGGGGGACACAGAAGGAAAGTGTTATATGATCTTATTTATGTGGAGTCTGGAAACAGTCCAGTTTACAGAAATGTGGAGTAGATCAGCCTGGGCTAAAGAGTGAGTTCCAGGACAGCCAGCACTACATAGTTTTTTGTCCCCCAAAACCAAAGTATAATTAACTATGTCAAGAGATGCCTACATTGATTAGCTTGACAGAAGTATCAGCTGACTGTGAATATGTATATCAAAACACACTGTGTATCTTAAGTGTATATAGTTCAGTGACCAAAAAATTTCTTCGTAAGACAGGGTCTTGCTATATAATCTGAGCAGGCTTCAAATTTATGAGGCTTTGCCTCAGCCTCCTGAGTGCTGATATTACAAGCATGTTCTATCATGCTTGGCTACATTAAAATTTTCTACTAAGCTGAGGCCAGAGGATCACAGGATCAGAGCAAGCTCCAGGCCTGAAGACCCTGCTTTATCCAACCCCCCCTTCCCCCTTTTTTTAAATAAGTGTGATCTAGGCTGATGATACATCCTGTAATCCTAGCACTTGGGAGGTAGGAAGATTATAAATTTGGGGCCAACCTCGGGTTACACAGTAAGGCCCTATCTTAATTAACAGAAGAAAGGGGAGGGAGCACTGTGGATACATAATAATAATTCAGCAGTAGAGTGCTTGTCTAGCAGGTGTGAGGCCCTGGGTTCAATCGCAGTGTGCCATGTTTTTTTCAATGAGTGGAACATGGTAGTTGTTTGGTACATTAGGAAATTATGAATGGTGCTTATTCTTTAACTTCTCCTAAAGATTCTAAATTTAAGTTTTCATGTTCTTTTTAGATAAAGGAGAGTGCTTCACAGACAAGAGATGTCCTCAAACAACATTTCAGTGACTTAAAAGGAACCCTTGGAAAGCTGTTGGATGAGCGATTGGTGACTCTTTTGCAAGAGGTGGACACCATTGAACAGGAGACCATCAAACCGTTAGATGACTGCCAGAAGCTCATAGAGCACGGAGTTAACACTGCAGATGACCTGGTCCGAGAAGGTGGGGACCGGGGAACCTGTGAAATCCTTACATTCAGACTGATGCCTGGCTGATTTCTTCGGATACTAGCAGGCTTCTTGCCATCTGAAGGGTCCCTGGGATGTTTCTGCCTTGAGACAGTTTATAGTACAGGACCATAGATATGCCATGAAAGACCTTAGTCTAAGTATAATCAAAGTATTGATTGGGATCATTTATAAAACAAAGAGTGATTGTTTCAGAAGCTTCTATGATTATGGTATTTAATTCACGATTTTTTTGAAGGGGTTATGCATTACATTTTAAAAATTACATTCTCAGAAAAAGCCAACAAAGTTGGGGTCAGCTTCTACCATATGTAGCCCAGGGATGGAGCTTACTTCAGCAGGCTTGGTGGCAAATGCCTCTACCCACTGAGCCACCTGACCAGCGCATGCATTATCTTTTCAGTCACCTACTCAGCATGCAAATTCACATTTATTTTCACAACTTTGTTTTACTGTTTTGTTTCATATTTTTGAGACAGAATCTCATTATTGTCTAGACTGCCATGAATTAATTCTCAGCAGTCCTCCTGACGAAGCAGCGTGGGTGCTGGGTTTGCTGGGCTAAGCCGTCACACCTAACTTCATTTTTAGTTCTTTTTTTGGACAGGGGCGGGTCGGGGGTGGGTGGATGAGACAGGGTTTCACTGCGTAGCCCTGGCTGTCTTGGAACTCATTCTGTAGACCAGGCCGGCCTCCAATTCATGTAGATCCTCCTGTCTTTGCCTCCCAAGTGCTGGGATTAAAGGAGTGCACCACCACCGCCCAGCCATTTTTAGAGTCCAGTTTTTAGGCAGGTTTTGTTGTTGAAGTCTTAGGTTGTTCATCTCTATCGCTCTCCTTGAGGTTGGCCTTCTTACGTCCAGGGCAGGCCGTTCGTTAGGTCTATTAAGTAAAAAGATAACAGTTCTGTTCTTTGGGGGTTGTAATTCAGTGGGAGTCATGCTGAGTAAGATCTAAAATCTTACTGAAGAACAAAGGAGTCTGTCTGGGGAAGTTTAGGACAGCCTTCTGTGGGAGTTCGAAGAGGCTTGAAGAAATTCATCAAGCAGAGGGAAAAGAGGCGGCTGTGATTCTAAGCAGAAGTAACATCAGGAGCAGAGTGAATGTCAAAGATCTGTTTCAAGTGAGAGTTATGTAAGGGATTGGCCCCGGCCTCCCAGTCGCTGTGTAGCTAATTGTAATCCTCAGTGAGGCATGTTTATTTTTTACTGACATAATAGTGCTTTTGAGAAAATTCTTTTTAGCAGAACCACAGAATGTCTTCCCCTTGAGGCTTTGAATTTGGAAACAGACCCAGAAGCAGGTCAGCACAGGGCTGCAGTGTACACACCCATAGCATTGAGGGCTGTGCTTTCATTTTGAAAATAAATCCTTTCAGGCACGTACTTGTCTGTCATAGCACTTAATGCTTGAATTTTTTTTATACTTCAGAAACATTTTTAATTTCAAACTCTTCCCCCTTCCCCCTATAGAAAAGATAAAAACTTCTCTCTGTTTGTTTTTTAATTTATTAAGTTTATTCATTTTATTTTTATAAGTATTTGCCTGCATTTATGTGTATGTGTACCACATGCATGCTCTGTGCCTGTGGAGGCCAGATTCTCTGAAAGTGGAGTTACAGATGGTTGTGAACCACCATGTGGGTGCTGGGGAACATACCTGGGTTCTGTGTAAGAACAAGTGCTCTTAATCCCTGAGCCATCTCTTCAGCTCAGGGATCTTTATTAAAGACAGGGCCTCATAACCAAGTCTGGCTTTGAACTTCCTATTAGCTAAGGATGACCTTGCACTTCTGATCATCCTGCCTTTACCTCCCAAGTGTTAGAGACTTTTGAGGCAGTGGTCAATATGTCTGTATATTTTTGTTTGTTTGTTTGTTTTTGAGACAGGGTTTCTCTGTATAGTTTTGGTGCCTGTCCTGGATCTCACTCTGTAGACCAGGCTGGCCTTGACCTCATAGAGATCCACCTGGCTCTGCCTCCCGAGTGCTGGGATTAAAGGTGCTTGCTGGGGTTGGGGATTTAACTCAGTGGTAGAGCGCTCCAGAAGAAAAAAGAAAAAGGTGCTTGCCACTGCCTGGCCCTATGGTGTCCCCCCCCCCCCCCCCAGGTCATATTCTCTTAGAAAACTTGAGTTAGGGCTGGCGAGATGGGTCGTTGAGTAAAGGTACTTGTTGCCAAGCCTAATGATGAGTTTGACCTTGAGACCATGTGATGGAGGGAGAGGACCAACTCCTGTAAGTTGTCCTCTGACTTCTACATGTGTGCCATGGTATGAATGCCCACACACATACAAACACACACACAAAATGAATAAGTAAATAAACGTAACTATAGTTAAAAACAAAACAAAAAAAACCTTTAGTAACCAGTGTGCACTTGGTGATGTAACACTATCTGTCATCATTTCAGAGGATATAGAGGTTGGTCATTTTCATGCCCTGTATAAAGCATTTCCTTCTTATTGTTCTATTGAGTAATTTTTTTTGTTATTATTATTATTTTCTTTCAAGACAGGGTTTCTCTGTGTTACAGCTCTGGCTGTCCTGGAACTCACTCTGTAGACCAGGCTGCCTCTGCCTGCCAAGGGCTGGGATCAAAGACCTGCGCCACCACCGCCCAGCCTGTTGAGTAATTTCTGATCCAATGTATAGTGTGTTTTCAGGGGAATCTGACTGCATCATTCTACTGTTTTTAAGACAGGCTCTCGTTATGTAGCACAGGCTTGTCTCAAACCTCAGCCTCAAGAGTCTAAGATAATAGACATGTACCACATCAGCTGCCGTCATTTGGTAGCTGTTTAAGCTCCTGTGTCCTTTTGCTGCTCTTGGGATAATACTTTGTTCCTGTTAGTACTGATAGAGAAGAGCCAGGAGTGTGGTGGCTCACCCCAGAATCCCAGCATTCTCAGGAGTTGGAGGCAGAAGTAGCTTATGAGTTTGAGGCCAGCCTGATCTACATAGCAAAAAAAAAGTGCTGTCCAGGTGGCTCAGTGGGTAAAGGAGCTTGGTACCAAGGCTGACAGCCTGAGGGAAGTCCCTGAAACTCACATGATGTTAAAAAACAAAAACAAAAACTCCCCCAAGCTGTCCCCTGACTTCCACGTGTGCACATATCTCCCCAGTAAATTAATGTAAAAAACAGAATTAAAACAAAACAAAACAAACAAACAAAAACCCTTAGAGAATTGATGAGAGGAATGAGGAACTGGCCCTTGCTTTCTGCTCTGTGTGAAATCGGTTGTTGAGCTGGAGTGTAGTTAGAGAACAGAACTTTGGTCTCTGTTCTCTCTGACTTGCCAAGTCATTTTGAGAGTTTGATTGTGTGTCGCTTGGGAATTAACTTGCAACAAAGCTGGAAATCCACAGTAGACATGTGTTGGTTACTGTGTAATAACGGCCTTAAAATGTGACTTTTTTTACTGAGCTAGTTTTCTTACTCTCAATTGTAGGTGAGATCGCCATTCTTGGTGGTATAGAAGAACAGAATGATAAATTGTGGAACTTTACCAAAAAGGCCGCACACATTCAGTTGGACAGGTAAAAGAGATTGTCCATTTTAGACTTTAAGTTGCCTTATCTCGATCTTCACCCTACCACCCCCTAAGTCCCCATTAAAAATTCTAATCCCAGCACTGGGGAGGCAGAGGCAGGCAGATCTCTGTGATTTTGAGGCCAGCCTGGTCTACAAAGTGAGTTCCAGGACAGCCAGAGCTGTAACACAGAGAACCCTGTCTTGGGGGAAAAAAATTCTGATTACAGGAAATAGAGAATCCCGTGTTTCGAGATTTTACTGCCCATTATCATTACTACTATCGTTAAATGGCTGCAGTTGAAATAGTTGACATAGTGTTATTAGATCTTTTTCAATTCCAGTAGTTAATAGAATTGTTAAATTCTAAAAATTCTGGTGCCTGCCTTCAAAGCAGCACTCATAATGAAATTGGAGCAATATGTAGAGGATTGTCGTGGTCTCTGCACAAAAAAACAAAACAAAAAGATATTCTGAATGCCTTATTGAAACCAAATCTTATTTCAGCAAATGAGATTTTTTGATATAAACTCAGAAGTTATGATTTTATCAATTTTTTTTTTTTTTTTAAGGCAGGGTGTCACTGTGTACACAGCTCAGGCTGACCTCTGGCTTGTGATTCCCCTGTCTTAGCCTCTTGAGTGATGGGATTATAGGCACATGCCACTACACACTTGACAGTTTTTTGTCTTGCTTATAATTATTTGGGAAGAGAATCTTTATGTAGTATAAAGATGAAAACCCCTCACAAAAAAGCCTCCAACTTCTAGAGACTAATTTGCTGAGGCCTCTAGGCTTCTTCTAGCATATGACCATCTGAAATAGTCCTTGCTTTGTCATCTCCAAGCTCAGCATGTCTTACACACATGGACTTTGTTTCCTTAGCTTACCAGAAGTGCCTTTGCTAGTTGATGTGCCCTGTTTGTCGGCTCAGCTGGATGATTCCATTCTCAACATAGTGAAAGACCACATTTTTAAGCATGGAACAGTAGCTTCCCGCCCACCAGTGCAGATTGAAGAATTAATAGAGAAACCTGGAGGCATCATAGTGCGATGGTGTAAGGTATGTACCAAATTGCAGAAATGGCCTCAACAGTATGGGTGTGCGATGGGGGGCTTTTAGTATTTATTTATTTACTTTTTATTTTAAGCAAGATTTCTCTGTGTAACAGTCCTGGCTGTCCTGGAACTTGCTCTGTAGACCAGGCTGGCCTCGAACTCAGAGATCTGCCTTCCTCTGCTTCCCAAGTGCTGGAATTAAAGATGTGAGCTACCACCACTTTTTTTTTTTTATTTCTTATGTTCATCTTATTTTTTTTTTTTTTATGCCGATTGCCGTTTATTGAAGGAGGTCTTAAATACAGGCTTACAGCTGTATTTTTATAATTAAAATCACAGGGACTGTGAACTTCCCGTGTCAAATAAAGAGCTCAGGTTTTATTTTGTTTTGTGGTGCTGGCAGTCAAACCTACTCTACCACCAAGCTACCATCAGGCCCTTGGAAGGACTTCTTAAAACATCAATGCCAGCTGAGCGGTGGTGGTGCACGCCTTTAATCCCAGCACTCGGGAGGCAGAGCCAGGCAGATCTCTGTGAGTTCGAGGCCAGCCTGGGCTACCAAGTGAGCTCTAGGAAAGGCGCAAAGCTACGCAGAGAAACCCTGTCTCGAAAAACCAAAAAAAAAAAAAAAACATCAGTGCCACGCACAGCATGTACTTCCAATGTAACTCAACAAATAAAGGATTTCTCCCATTCTTATTTCTTCAAAAAGCCAAATGGTAATAGTGCATTTTCAGCATCTTAGTGTTTTCTGTTTAACACTGAATAACTCTGAAATAAGATTTCAGAAGTATAGGCTTGTTATGGAGGTGCACACTTTTAACCCCAGCACTCAAGGTAGACACAGGTGGATCTCTGTGAGTTTGAGGCCAGCCAGGACTACATAGTGAGACTCTGTCTCAAAACAAAATAAAAAATGATGAAACATGCCGGGCAGTGGTGACGCATGCCTTTAATCCCAGCACTCGGGAGGCAGAAGCAGGGGGATCTTTGTGAGTTCGAGGCCAGCCTGGTCTACAGAGCGAGATCCAGGAAAGGTGCAAAGCTACACAGAGAAACCCTGTCTTGAAAAACCAAAAAAAAAAAAAAAAAAAAGATGAAACAAATGTTTCTGTAGTTCCCTTACATTTAGTATTGTCCAGAATTCTGTTTTTAAAGTTTTTTTTTTAAAGTTCCATTTATTTATTTATTTATTTATTTATTTATTTATTTATTTATTTATTTATTTATTTATATAGTTTAATTAGAAACCATGTCATATCTTGGCTGTTGATAAATTATTCAGGGCCAGCAACATAATTTGGTAGGTAAAGGCACTTGCCACCAAGCCTGATGAGTTTGATCGCAGGGATCCACATGTTGAAAAGAAAGAACTGGCAGACGGATCTCTGTGAGTTCGAGGCCAGGTCTACAGAGTGAGTTCCTGGATAGCTAGGGCTATACACAGAAACCCTGTTATGGGAATAAGAGAAAAAAAAGAGAACTGATTCCCAAAAGTTGTCCCCTGACTTCCACATCATGCTGTGGAACATGTATAGGAACACATACATAACACATATCTGTACTAGTGTACACTAAATGGCTTCTACAAGCTATTTCCTTAAATGATTTTTTTTTTTTAATTGAAGATGATTTTGCTGGGTTAAAACAAGGACTCTATCGGTACCTACATTCTCCACTACCATCACCACCAAAAAAGCTCCATAACAGAAACCCTCAAGGGCTCTGCTTATTTCCAGGTTTTTGTTCGCTTGCTTATTATTTTGTAGTTGTTCACTGTAATTGTTCTTATTTGTGTTTCCTTGTGCATACATGGAAGTTTTTCTTAAGTATACCTTACAGTAAAATTATGAGATCTTTTTTTTTTTTTTTTTTTTGAGACAGGGTTTCTCTGTGTAGCTTTTGCTTTTCCTGCATCTCACTCTGTAGCCCAGGCTTGCCTCAGACTCACAAAGATCCGCCTTTCTCTGCCTCCCAAGTGCTGGGATTAAAGGCATGCGCCACAACTGCCTGGCAAATTATGAGATTATTGGATCTATATTAAATAATGCCAGATGTTTTCCCTAAATGATTTTTTGACTTGGTTTTGGACGGAGAGCAGAGACTTGCTTCGTAGATCAGACTAGCCTCAGACTTATCACAATCCTCCTGTCTCACCCTCCAAGTACTGGGATTACAGGTACATGCTACCACACCTGATGTGAATACCTACTATTCTTCGTTTTCACCAGTATTTAAGGATTGTTAGACTTATGTTTTTGCCCAAATGCTACCTCATTATGGTTTTACATTGTATTTCCATATTTGGCTATTCATATTTCTTTATTCATATTTTTTGCATTTTTCCTTTTCAAAATTCTATTTTAAGCTTGAGATTGCCTTATTGCCCAGGTTGGCCTAGGACGTGCTGTGGAGCTGAGACTGTGACTCAGTGGGAGAGTGCTTGCCTGTACAAGGTACTGGGTTTGAGCCCTGGTACTTTTTTTTTCCCACGTTTTTCGAGACAGGATTTCTCTGTAGCAGCCCTGGCTGGGCGCTGGAGATATGGCTCAGTGGTTAAGAGTACTGGCTGTTCTTCCAGAGGATATATGTTCAATTCCCAGCACCCACATGGCAGCTCATAACTGTCTGTAACTCCAGTTCCAGGGGATTTGGCACCCTCATACAGACATGCATGCAGGCAAAATGTCAATGTACATTAAAAAACAAAAACAAGCTGGGCAGTGGTGGTGCATGCCTTTAATCTCAGCACTCAGGAGGCAGAGGCAGGTGGATCTCTGAGTTCGAGGCCAGCCTGGTCTATAGACCAAGATTCCAGGACAAGCACCAAAACTACACAGAGCAACCCTGTCTCAAAAAAACAGTCCTGACTGTCCTGGAACTCACTTTGTAGACCAGGCCTTGAACTCACAGAGATCCACCTGCCTCTGCCTCCTGAGTGCTGGGATTCAAGGTGTGCACCACCACGGCCTGATGAATCCTCCTAGTTCTTTACACCTAGAATAAATAATAAACTGAACAAACAGTTTGGTGTGGTCTAGTCTAATCCCAGGTGTGTGATCCCCTTGCCTTGTCCTTCCAAGTTCTGGGATTATAACCATGTGCCTCTCTCTTCAGCTATTCTTTCCCTCATCTTTTTTTAAAAAGATTTATTATGTAAATAAATAAGTACTCTATCTGCATGTACACCTTATGCCAGAAGAGAGCATTAGACCCCACTACAGATGGTTGAGCCACTATGTGATTGCTGGGAATTGAACTCAGTGCTCCTAACCACTGAGCCATCTCTCCAGCCCTTTTTTCTTTTTTAATTGCATTTGTGTGTGTGTGTGTGTGTGTGTGTGTGTGTGTACACGTGCATGCCATGTTAAGCGTCTGGAGGTTGAAGGACATTGTGCAGGAGTTGTCTCTCACCTACAATGTGGGTCTTGGGGATTGAACTCAAATCTCCCGGCTTTGTGTCACGTACCCTCCTGCTGAGCTATTTTTGAGACAGAATCTCATGTAGTCCAGGCTAGCCTTGAACTTGCTCTATGTAGTTAAGGCTAGACTTTAACTACTGAGTCTTTTGTTTACTTTTCCAGGTACTGTGATTAGAAGCAATGTTACCACCCCTAGCTTCAGAGTGGGTAATCAATACAAAAAAAAAAAAAGAAAGAAAGAAAGGCAGGCTGGTCAGATGGCTAAGAAGATAAAGGGAATTGTTTTGAAGTCTGACAAGCTGAGTTCAATTCCTGGAGCCCACATAGTAGGAAAGAACTGATTCCCACAAGTTGTCCTCTGACCTTTACACGTGCTTTGTGGTATGCATATATGTGTACACACACACACACATATATATACACACACATACATACATATACATACACACACACACACACACACACACACACACACACACACACACACACACACAAATGGAAGGAAGTAGCCAGGCCTGGTAATTTCATAGCATTTGGGATGGCAAGGCAAAAGGATGGGGAGTGAGCTCAAGGCCAGTCTGGGTGGTAAGAGTAAGACATGCTCTCCACAACAGACAAACAAGCAGAAAGAAACAGAAGAAGGAGAAAAGGAGAAGCAACTGGATATGATAATGCATACCTATAATCTTAGTTCCCAGGAAGCTGAAGCAGAAGGATTACCATGAGTTCAAGGCCAGCCTGGGCTACATATAGTGAGACCCTATCTCAGGAAAAGCAAAAGGAAAACATGTTGCCTGCGCTTTCCTCATAGTGATCCATATTGCCCCATTTGTTCCATGGTTTTTAGCTAACTTAAAAAATCTTTCTCCACAGGTGGATGATGACTTTACAGCCCAAGATTACAGGCTCCAGTTCCGTAAATGCACTGCAAATCATTTTGAAGACGTGTATGTAGGTTCTGAAACTGAATTCATAGTGTTGCACATAGACCCCAATGTTGATTATCAGTTCAGAGTCTGCGCCCGAGGAGACGGCCGGCAGGAGTGGAGTCCTTGGAGTGTCCCCCAGACAGGCCACTCCACTCTGGTGCCTCATGGTACGCTCTTTCTTGTCACACCTGCAGCTCAATGGGTGTAGGAAAGTTTACCTCCTGTGCTGAGAGTGCACATGTAACCACTTTGCTAAGGATAAGCTTGAATTGAGAGAAGATCGGGGAACCTGCCCGTAAAACTCAGATCACTCCATGTAAATTGTTTTCGTTAGCTCTTATCTTTGGAATTTAAATTTGAGTATCACCTAAAACCACACATTGAAAACAGTGCCTAGGACACTGATTTCTTTCTTCCTTCCTTCCTTCCTTCCTTCCTTCCTTCCTTCCTTCCTTCCTTCCTTCCTTCCTTCCTCCCTCCCTCCCTCCCTCCCTCCCTTCCTTCCTTCCTTTTCTTTTTTTCTCTCAAGACAGAGTTTCTCTGTGTAGCCCTGGCTGTCCTGGAACTCACTCTGTAAACCAGGTTGGCCTTGAACTCAGAGATCCATCTGCCTCAGCCTCCTGACTGCTGGTATTAAAAGTGTGTGCCACCACCGCCTAGCTGGTTCTTATTTTTTTTAAACCCTCATAAAAGTCTTATAAAGTTGAAATTGGTCTGTGTCCTCCACTGCTGTTTTAAAAGACATGATCTTTTTCTCCTTTTCCTGGAAGAGTTAGGGTCTTGTTGTGTTGACCAGGATGACCTTGAAATCAAGTCCTATTTCAACTTCCCAGGCAGCTGCACTAGAGCCATGTGCCACATACCTGGCTACCTAGATACACTTAGTTTTATTTTCCTTTTTTTTTTAATTTAAGATTTGATTTATTATTTATTTATTTATGTATATGTGTGAGTATGTGTTCACATGTTTTCTGATGCCCGTGGAAGCCATGAATTACAGGCAGCAATGAGCTGACTGAACCAAACTTTGATCCTCTGAAAGTGGTCTTCACCCCTGAGCCGTCCCTCCAGCTGTTTTGTTTATTCATGTTGTTGTTGTTATTGTTGTTGAGACAGGGTCTCTTGCAGCCCTGGCTGTACCGGAACTCATGTTATAGACCAGGCTGGCCTCAAACTCAGAAGCGTGCCTCTGCCTCCAGAGTTCTGGGATTAAAGGCTTTGCTTATTCATTTTTAATATGCTGCTGTTGATTGAACTCAGATCCTTATATGTGAATACATGCTGTATTATTTATTTAATCAGGTTGTGGTAACCTCAAAGTATTAAATTTGAACATGATTTTTTTTAAAATAGAAGATGATCATCATTTGATTTTTTTCAATAAGTATAGGAATTGACCAAAATCTTTTTTGTAATTTGTGGCTCTAACTCCAATACCTTGTTACTAAATCTTTTATTAAACTTAGTCAGGAGCCCTCTAAGTAATTACTTTGACTCAATTCTGTTTAATACGTCTGTATTCAGTATACTCTTGAAAAGATTGTACTAGTTTTTAATGTCTTTCTTTTGAAGAGTGGACAACTGGCTTTGAAGGGTACAGTCTGAGTAGTCGGAGGAACATAGCACTGCGAAATGACGCTGAGTCCTCGGGCGTTCTCTACTCCAGCGCTCCAACCTACTTCTGTGGACAGACACTGACCTTCAGGCAAGTACACCGAGCATGGCTGCCATGTCTCTAGCAGTGTAAGGGACTGTGGGGGGTGCAGGAGTTTGAGTCTGACGTATCTCAGCTTTAGTCCATCCCTTCTAGGTGGTGACAGTTTGGCAAGGGCTTGGTTTGGGTTTGATTTGTTAAAACCAGGTCTCACTTGGCCAGAACTCATAAAGACCAGCTGGCGCAAACTCAGTGAAATCTGTCTGCCTCTGTCTCCCAAATGCTGGGATTAAAGGAGTGCACCACCACCACCACCACCACCACCACCACCACCACCACCACCACCACCACCACCACCACCACACCAGGTTTTTGGCAAGGCTTTCAGTTTTTCCTCTGTTTCAGTTTTCTCATCTGTGTTCATGGGGTAATTGGGAAGACTAATGGGTGGTGTATGTAAAATGCTCGGGACTTGATGTTTGTCTCTTTGCTCTTAGTAAGTAGGGATAAATAGAATACCTCATAAAAGTGTTTTTAAAAATCAGAGGCATGGGGCATTGTGATGCAAACCTGTAACACCAGAACTCAGAGATGCAGGAACTCAAGAACGGCCTTAGCAGCAGAGCAAGTCCGTTAGTCAGTAAGTCTCTGAAAGAAGCTTGCTCCTGTGAACACACACGTGTGTATAACTAAACACAGCTGAAGGCAAGCCCCTCCCACCGCCCGTCATTGTCCTTTTCCTGCCCGCTTCTCTGTAGGGAAACGTTCCCCTCTTGTTAGCTGAGCACCGTGTTCTATGGTCATACTGCTAAATAGTTCTTTGTAGAAAGCCAGACTTCAAATGTTTTGTTTGTTTATTTATTTTTGGCAAAGCCCAGTTCTGAGTTGAGTGATGGAGTGTGTGCCTGCTTTTTCCCATGATTAGCTCAGTGTAGCAAACTCTCCTCTAAGTTTTGAGTTAAAGATTATGGAATGCTTTTCAAGATTATTTCATTAATTCCCTCCCTCCCTCCCTCCCTCCCTCCCTCCCTCCCTCCTTCCTTCCTTCCTTCCGTAAGATTTGTTGCCAGGAGGGGGTGGCACATTTGGTCCCAGCACTTGCGAGGCAGAGGCAGGCAGATCTCTTAAGATCAAGGCCAGTCTGGTCTGTAGAGTTCCAGGACAGCCAATGATATGTGGAGAAATTCTATCTCAAAAAACAAAAAAACAAAAACAAACCCAAAAACCTGGATCTGGGTTCCAGATAGTTGTGAGGGGACTTGTGGGTGCTGGGAATTAAACCTGAGTCCTCTAGAAGAGCAGCCAGTGCTTAACCACTAAGCCATCTCCCAGCACCTATTTTTATTTCTTTAAAAATGCTTTTAATTACTGTGTGTGTGTGTGTGTGTGTGTGTGTGTGTGTGTGTGTGTGTGTGTGTGTTGGGGCACACACACGTGCAAGAGTCAGTTCTCACTTTCCACATGTAAGTCCTGGGGTTCAGATCAGGCCCTCCAGCTTGGTGACCAGAGTCTTTATTTCCTGAGCCATCTCACCAGCTCAGATGTCTTGTGTAAGGCAGGGAGAACATCTGGAAGTCTGTCTGAGCCAGTGTTGCTGAGTCCCCTCCAGCCAAATCATTTGATCTGACCTCCACCGTCAGGATATGCTTGTTGATGCTTGTCTTGTTTCGGACACCTCCTCCCCCCATTAAGTCATAAAGAAAGAATGATTGAATCACCAGAAAAATGCCGAGAGGAGAGAAAGGAGTCTGTGTTAGCTTTCCATTTCCTTAATAAACACTTGAGATAATCAGCTCACAAAGAGAAGAGGGTTGTCTGGCTCCTCCTCTGGTGTTTTAGTCTGTGACAGGTCGGCTCCGTTTCTTTGGGGCCTGTGCCAGCATATATGGTGACAGGATTTTCACCCATTCCTGACACTGCCAGCCGGGGACCATCCCTTTGACACTGCCCGTCAAGAGCAGGAAGGGGTATTCTGTAGCTCATTATGACAGAACCTGAAACCCAAAATCTACTTATGCCCCACATAGTAAATTGTCTTTACTGAAATAGACTCCTGTGCTTATGTCTTTGTGTACAAAAAATACTTTCATTAGTGAAATTCCTGAAAACCAGGTGCTTATGAACATAACAGACCTCTGAGACTTGATAGATGCAGGCCACAGAATTCAGATAAGAATGATGATAAATAAATAATTGCAGTTGCTATCCAAATGGTACTTACCCTGTGCCAAGTACTAGTGCATATGGTTTCATGTACCCTAGGCTATGTAGCTGAGAATAACCTTGAACTTCTGATCCTATTGCTTCTGCTTCCCAAGAGCTGGGGTAAGCGCTGTGCGCTACTCTGCTGGCTTATCCGTGCTGAGGACTGACCCAGGGCTTTGTGAATGCGAGGCAAGCTCTCTGCCAAGTGAGCTACACAGTAAACCACCTTTCCTCTTAGGATGGCCTAATGTAATAAATGTAGTTAACCATTTTTGGAGTAAGGAAATCGAGGCACAAAGAAGTTAATTATTCAGTGTCTCACAGTTAGTATGTACCAAAGCTGGAATTGAAATCCAGGGAACCTGTCTCCAGAATCTGAATTCCTGCCTCACCCTGCTGAGTGTGGGTAGACATGCATTACCACACCCAGAGAAGTGGTGATCTTAGGCATGTGTCGTGGTCACATCTCCTTGTCTTTTGTGAGGAAGGGAGTGTGAGTCTCACTAAGGAGGAAGGGAGTGTGAGTCTCACTAACGAGGAAGGGAGTGTGAGTCTCACTAACGAGGAAGGGAGTGTGAGTCTCACTAACGTGGATGTCTCCATTCTTGCTGCCGCTGCCTCCTCACTCTGGTGTTGGTGCTTGTGCTATGGCTGAATTTCAGACCTTGGGCAGGTAGCACATCTGTTCTTCCACAGAGCTGCCCATCCCTCCTTTCCAGTTCAGAACCTCTTTCCTCCCCATATGCTTCATCTTAATGCTGTCTGATGTTTTAAATTCCCGCTCTGGGGATACAGAGCAATATTTGATTGATGGCTTTCCTAATTGCAATGATCCAGAGTGACCTGACTCCACTGCTTACTGGTCTCAGTCAAACTTGGATTCTCTGTCCTCTTGCAGAGAAGCTTCCCTGGGCCCTCTGGGCTGAGTGAGTGCCTGAAACTCCCATTTCGCTCAGTTAGCCCAACTGCATTTTTGTCCTTTTCCCCTTGGGTGTGAACTAAGAGTTTCTTAAACCCCTTGTTAAACCGGAAGGTGGATGGGAGGGGCAGGGGAGTGTACCTGCATGAAGATGTCTCGAGGACCTCTCTTGAGAAGGGCGCTGTTCTCTGGCAGGCACTGCTCTGTTGCTGAGCCAGTTGGTCTTTGCTGTGCTTTCTGGAGGGCTTGCGGGCGTGGCCAGCCTTTTGGCATTGAGACTTGGCGTTGTCATCTAGAAAGTGTGGACTTGGGAACTGAGCACTGCTGTTAGGGCAGAGGGGAGGAGGAGATCGCAAAAAAATTTAAATAAAAATATTTTAAGGAAGTGTACAGTTTTTCACTGGGCTGAATTCACAACTGTCCTCGGCTGCGTGTGGGCTATGGGCACAGGTTATGGTGCTTGGTAGAGCGTCTGAAGCCGGTGAGACCTTGTCCCTGGCTGAATGCTGAGTTGTTCCTCGAGTCTGACTGCCTTGGTGCCTGAGTCTGCTGACGGCCTTCTCCAGGCCTCCCGTTTCCTTACTGGACGTTCCTGTTTTCTTTGCTTCTTTACCTTCTCCTGGCACCACCATCATCTGTCTGCTTTTGAATTGGGTATGCCTGGGTGTGCATATGCCATGTGAGTGGAGGTGCCCTTGGAGGCCAGAGATGTTGGATCCCATAAGCTGGAGTTACAGGCGGTTGTGAGCTGCCTCTTGTGGTTACTAGAAATTGAATTCAGTCCTTTGCAAGAGTAGCAAGTGCTCTTAACCCCTGAGCCATCTCTCCAGCCCCTTATTACTTTTTAAATACACTTTTTACCTTCTCTTTTCTGTCACCTGTTTTTTAGTTTGTTTTGTTGTTTTTGAGACAAGGTCTTGTGTATCCCAGGCTAGCCTGAAACTCACTGTAAAGCCAAGAATGGCCTTGAACTTCTGATCCTCCCTAACTCCTTATTGCAGAGGCCATGAGTATGCCACCACACTCCATATGCTGCGCTGGAGATAGAATTCAGGCAGGCGGTCTCCCAGCTGAGCTATGTGCCTGGCCCATCACCTGTTTTTTGTTTGTTTGTTTGTTTGTTTGTTTTTGTTTTTCGAGACAGGGTTTCTCTGTGTAGCTTTGCGCCTTTCCTAGAACTCGCTCTGTAGACCAGGCTGGCCTCGAACTCACAGAGATTTGCCTGGCTCTGCCTCCCAAGTGCTGGGACAAAAGCGTGCGCCGCCGCCATCACCACCACCACCACCACCTGGCTCCATCACCTGGTTTTAAGCTTCCTTTTCCTTTGGTGCTAACAACCTTCCTTCACCCTGGAAGCCTAGGAAGTAGGCTGCTCTTCTTCCTTCTTCAAGTAAAGAACCAAAAGTACACAGAGATCATGTCAAGACTCAAATCTTGGTCGCTCCAAACTCTGTGTTCTTAGCACTGTATTCTCTGTCCTCTTGCATCCTACAGGTCCCACTGCATTCCTGAGGAGAACCAGGGCAGGAACGGAAGCAGAGAGGACAGTGGAAAGCTGCTTACTGACTTGCTTAGCTACCTTTCTTGCATACCCCTGCCCACATGCTTAGGGATGGCACATCTCACAGAGGCTTGGGTCCTTTTA
The DNA here is from genome assembly GCF_049852395.1 of Peromyscus maniculatus bairdii. Lineage (NCBI taxonomy): Eukaryota > Metazoa > Chordata > Mammalia > Rodentia > Cricetidae > Peromyscus > Peromyscus maniculatus. The sequence continues at coordinate 66,031,683 of NC_134859.1, read as the reverse complement.
CATCAATTGCAGTTTTTTGTTTTTTTTTTTTTAAGATTAATTTATTTATTATGTATATAGCATGTATGCCTGCAGGCCAGAAGAGGGCACCAGATTCCATTACAGATGGTTGTGAGCCACCATGTGGTTGCTGGGAATTGAACTCAGGACCTCTGGAAGAGCAGCCAGTGCTCTTAACCTCTGAGCCATCTCTCTAGCCCCAATTGAAGTTTTTAACCCATGCCCCCGAGGCCATTCATTTGTGTTTTGAGACAGGTTCTCACTATGGTACCCTGGCCCCAGGCTGTCCTTGAACTTGGCAGCAGTCCTCTTTCCTCTTTCTCCAGAGTGCTAGTATTGTGACAAGTACTACCACATCCAGAGCTTGATAGCTTTGGGATGAGTGAATTTGATTCAGTGTTTGCTTGTGGTAGATCCTTTATCCTCCACACCCCTCGGTAAGGGTCTTACTTTATAGCCTAGGTTGGTCGGAGTGGAACTCACTGTGTATCCCAGGCTGGCTTCAAACTTTCAGCAATCCTGTTTGGTGTTAGGGTTACAAGTGTGTGTCACCATACCTGGCTTGTTTTATTTATTATTGTGTGTGCACAAGTGTGTGTATGGATGTATGTACATATGTTTGGTGTGTGTGTGTGTGTGTGTGTGTGTGTGCGCGCGCGCGCGCGCACTCATGCCATGGCATACCTGTGAAGGTTAGATGTGTGTGTGTGTCTCTGTGTATGTGTGTGTGTGTGTGTGTGCACACTCATGCCATGGCATGCCTGTGAAGGTTAGATGTGTGTGCGTGTGCGTGTCTCTGTGTGTGTGTGTATGTGTGTGTGTGTGTGTGTGTGTGTGTGTAGGTGCACTCATGCCATGGCATGCCTGTGCAGGTCAGATGACAGCATTCAGGAGTGGGTTCTCGGCTTCCACATCCTAAATTCTGTGCATCAGACTCAGTTGTCAGACTCGGAAGGCATCCATTTTCATGCCCTGAACCTTCTCACAAGCCCTTGATTTTTGTTTCTGAGACATAGATTTTTGTTTGTTTGTTTGTTTTTAGGTTTTTCAAGACAGGGTTTCTCTGTGTAGCTTTGCACCTTTCCTGGATCTCACTTTGTAGACCACGCTGGCCTCAAACTCACAGAGATCTGCCTGCCTCTGCCTCCCGAGTGCCGGGATTAAAGGCGTGCGCCACCACTGCCCGGTGAGACATCGTTTTTTATGTAGCCCAGGCTGGCCTCAAACTCTCCTCCTAAACGCTGGCATTACAAGAATGCACCAACCGACCACATCTCTAATCCAAGCACTGGAGAGGCAGAGGCAGAGGCAAGAGAATCTCTGAGTTCGAGAACAGCCTGGTCTACAGAGTGAGTTCCAAGACAGCTCCAGCTACACAGAGAGACCCTATGTTTGTATGGGGGGCCGGTCAGTTACTGTACCAACCTTGCCTGGCTGTTTTCTTTTTGTAGTACTGGGGATCAAACCCAGGGCCTAACATATTGAGGGCAAGGCCTCTGCCACTGAGCTGCATCCTCACCTTGTTTTAAGCTCAAGGAGATTTTTTTTTTTTTTTTTTGTACAGAGCTCATTTCTGCCATTACCAGATATATGTGTTAGCTTCTTATATTCAAAAAGTAGTCTAGGACTGGGGGTACACTCAGTGGTGCAATGGGCAGTTAGCATACAGAAGACTCCGAGCTCCATCTCCAGAACCAGAGAAAATACCCAAACTGCCAGCTCGATTCAGTATTACCTAGAAGAGCGCAGTGGAGAAGCTGCTGCTACGGAAGGTGTTTTCTATGTTAGGGGGTCCCTGGTAGGTGGCTCTTGCTCCAGTGGGTGGTCCCACACCCAGGTGACAGGCAGCACTCATTGGACTCTGGGATATTTAAAAGAAAAAGAAAAATAGGAAAGTTGAGCGGGAACATGTTGGAGGATAGTGTTGGAAGGAGCTAGAGGCAGGAAGAAAGATGGTTATGATTAAATAGATTCTTGCATAAAATTCTCAAAGAATAAATAAAAAATACTATTTTTAAAAAATTAGTGTTTGAGTCAGGCACATCACACATGATAATTCCTCCCAGCACCAGAGAGGCTAGGGCAGGAGGATCATGAGTTCAAGGTCAATTAGGCTACCTATGTAAGACCTTATCTCAACACAAAACAGAAATGAAGTTAATTGTTGTTAACTAGGATCTTTGAATCTCGTCTGTTCCTCCATATGCTCTGTGGAGAGACATTCCATAGTCCCAGGGAGAGTGCAGCTGGGCTGGAATTTTGTGTTTTGCTACAGCGATACCCCTAGAGGTACATTGACTGATGAGGTGGACTCTTATTACAGACATGGGAATGTCACCCAGAGGGACTCTTCCCCACACTGTTACAGTGGGAAGAGAAACCAGGAGGTGGTCGTAGATCACTCACTGCCTGACTTCTTTGTTGTTGTTGTTGAGACAGGGTTTCTTTGTGTAGCCCTAACTGTCCTGGAACTAGCTTTTAAGATTTAGTGTGTGTGTGTGTGTGTGTGTCTGTGTGTCTGTGTGTGTCTGTGTGTGTGATGTGTGTCTGTGTCTGTGTCTGTTACATGTTTGCAAAAGCCTGTAGAGACCAGAAGGTATTGGATCCTTTGAAACTGGAGCTGCATGTGGCTGGGAGTTACCTGGTGTAGGTGCTGGGTACTGTCTTGCCAGTCTCACGTTACATTTCAACAAGAGAGAGATGAAATGACCTTTCTACCTCAATTGTAGAGTTGAGACTGTGGGACAGCCCGACAGAAGAGACAGCATAGGAGTGTGTGCGGAGAAGCAGAACGGCTACGACTCTCTGCAGCGGGATCAAGCTGTGTGCATCAGCACAAATGGTGAGATACTCGAGTGGGCCGGGATGGAAGGCCCCTCCCCAAGGACTCCCTTACTGCTACAGAAGGCACCATGTAGTGAAACAGCCAACAGTCCTGCTCTGCTATGAGAACACACACACACACACACACACACACACATACACACACACACACATACCACACACATACAGACATACACACCACACACATACCACATACACACACACACCACACACACAGACATACACACACACACACACACACACACACACACACACACCACACACACAGAGACATACACACACACCACACACACATACACACAAACCACACACACATACCACATACACACACATACACACACACCACGCACATACCACATACACACACAGACATACACACACATACACACAGACATACATACACACCACACACACACACACACACACACACACACACACACACACACACACAAGAAGTTAGGGCTTGTGAGTTGGCTCAGTAGATAAAGCACTTGCCATGCAAATCCAAAAACCTGAGTTTGATCCTGGAACCCACATGAAGGTGTGAAGAGAAAACCAACTCCACAGTTGTCCTCTGGCTGTGGAAATGGGAGTTAATCTCTATTTTAATTCATTATCAATACCCGATTCTGGATTGTTTCATTTTCTGAAGTAGGAGTCAGTTTTGATTCTCTCAGTCATTGCTCACAGGTGAATGTCTCTTAACGTTTCAGGTGCAGTTTTTGTCAATGGAAAAGAAATGACTAATCAGTTGCCTGCAGTTACCTCTGGATCCACTGTCACATTTGACATTGAAGCTGTGACTCTCGGAACCGCTAACAGTGAAGGCGGAAACGTCAAGCTCCGGGTGACCATCAGCTCCAGTAACAGGGAGGTGGTGTTTGACTGGCTGCTTGACCAGGCCTGTGGCTCTCTGTACTTCGGATGCTCCTTTTTCTACCCGGGGTGGAAGGTGCTGGTGTTCTAGCATCATGAGGGCTCGGCTTTGGGGTGAGCGTCTCTATCCTCAGCCTAGTTTAGTTGTGCCTGACTTTTAAAAGGTGAACTTACCTCTGGGACCACCAGAAATAGAGAGCGTGGCTGGGTTTGCATTGTAACATTTCAGTAAGGGGCCTGTGGTGGCGGCGCATGCCTTTAATCCCAGCATCAGGAGGCAGAGGCAGGTGGATCTCTGTGAGTTCGAGACCAACCTGGTCTACAGAGCAAGATCCAAGACAGCCAGGGCTACACAGAGAAACCTTGTCTCACCGCCCCCCCCCCCCCCAAAAAAAGTAGTATTTCAGTAAGACGTGAGCTGAATGGGGTGGACAAAACCATAGTTCAATTTTATTTTTAGCATAAATACCAAACTAGCTTTAAAACTGCATACTTGCTGGCGGTGGTGGCACACGCCTTTAATCCCAGCACTCGGGAGGCAGAGCCAGGCGGATCTCTGTGAGTTTGAGGCCAGCCTGGGCTACCAAGTGAGTTCCAGGAAAGGTGCAAAGCTACACAGAGAAACCCTGTCTCGAAAAAACAAACAAAAAAAAAAAACTGCATACTTTTCCACTGTTCTTCTTCCTAAAGCGGGTCGTTAGAACAGAAAAATGTCACATGATTAAATCTTCAAGATCAAAGGCCGTAAGAACAACAGAAGAAGGCAGCTAGAGAGCAGGGCTCTGTAGTACTGTCAGTCCTGTTGCTCCTCCGGCCCCCACCCCTTGAGTGCGCTGACTGTTCCTGGGTTCAGTAGTCTCTGGGTCAGAAAAGCTTAGTGGTTTCTGCATGTTCACAGTGCCTGAGCAAGCGTCTGTGACAGCCAGTGTCAGCATCCTCCCTCTTCCCTGGCGGTGCGAGACAAAGTAGGATGGAGGGAACCTGGCTGTGGTGACGCACGCCTTTAATCCCAGCATTCTGGAGGCAGAGCCAGGCGGATCTCTGTGAGTTTGAGGCCAGCCTGGTCTACAGAGCGAGATCCAGGAAAGGTGCAAAGCTACACAGAGAAACCCTGTCTCAAACCACCCACCCCCCCCAAAAAAAAAGAAGGATGGGACGGAGGGTCTGTATTCCTCACGGTGAAGCCGCTTACAGTAGTCCACAGCAGTGTTAGCCAGTTCATATGTGCATCTCGCCTCAGCCATGCACATGGGCCCATGCAGAGCGAGCGGATAGTCCAGTGTAATATCAGGTTGAGAAATGGTCTTTCGATGGACCAAAGAAATATAGGGGAAATACTTGACCTATTTTTTTAAAACTTAAATTTGTGTAAAATATTTATTTGACTTACTTAATATGTAAAAAATGCGGTCTTGTTGTACCAGCGTACAGATGAGTGTTAATGTGAATTTTTTCTTTTTGTTTTTACCAGTAGTAAAAAAGTGGAAAAACAAGTGTAATATTTTTGTAAGATAATTTATTTGGGATTTATGTTCCCTTTTTGACAATCATGACCTTTCCTCCTTCCCTTGTTTTGTATAAGTAAGTGCCTTTTCTCATGTTAATAAGAAGTTCTAGAGTGTAGGTGCCTTTATCCAGCCTTCTGAAACAAAATAAAAAAATCAAAAGTTAACAGTGTGTGTTTTGTGGATTTTGTGTGTGTGTGTGCGCATGTGTGAGTATAATGAATCCAATTTTAATATGCTTTTCATTAGAAAATTTTAAAAAGGTTTATTGTGGCTTCAGGCATTTTCTTCTCTTGTAAATGGCTGTTTATACATGCTTGTGTTCTGTCCCATCTCACACCTGCATAGTCCTTGCATGAACCACATGCACCATAAATGTGGATTGAATGAATGGAGATGAGTCAATTTCTCTAGACATCTTCATCTCCAGAATTCTTAAATGTATGTTAATGTGTATGGATTGTCCTGGATCTCGCTCTGTAGCCCAGGCTGGCCTCGGACTCACAGCGATCTGCCTGGCTCTGCCTCCCAAGTGCTGGGATTAAAGGTGTGCGCCATCACTGCTGGATACTAATAGGAAAGTGCCAGCCGTTGATCACAACAGTGGGACAGATGGAGGGAGACGGACAGACTCAGCCTGCCCGAGGTGCTTGGAGAGCAGCTCTTGAAGATGAGTGGCAATGTCTGGAGCTAACAGGAGAGGCCTGGGGTGCAAGGCAGGAGTAAGGGTCTGGCGACTGACTGCAGTGGCCAAGAGTCTGGACAAAGCTTCTGCAGTCAGATTGCAAGTCTTGAATACCTAGTTAAAGAATTAGTATTTAATCAAATAAGTTGAAGTAGATGTTTTCTTGATCTTTTTCCTTTTTTAAAGATTTATTTGTAAGTGTGTGTGTATCTGTGTATATATGTAGATGTGCGCCTATATTTATGATACCAGACTTGTTATGTGACTATTGGGATCCAAACTTTTGGTCTTCATAATTGCATAGAAGTGTTCTTTACCACAGAGCCATCTCTTGAGTGTGTGTGTGTGTGTGTGTGTGTGTGTGTGTGTGTGTGTGTGTGTGTTTGTGTGAGTGCATGTATGCATGCATGTGTATATATATATATATATATAATATATTTATTTGTGTGTGTGCATGGTGGAGCTCAGAGGACATTGCAGGAGTCAGTTCTTGCCCTCTTATCATGTGGGTCCAGAGATCTAACTCAGGTCATCAGCCTTGGTGTCAAATGCCTTTATCTGTGAGTCATCTTAATAGTGCACCCCTCCCTCCCCCATGATGGTACTATAAAAAAGACACTTAGTCTAGTAGACTGGTCATCATGGAAAGACATTGAGCTGTAAAATGAGCAAGTGACAGTGAGGATCTATAACCAGTAGACATTTAAAGTAGTCAGATAGGTGACAGATGTGAATGCAGGGACATAGAAGAGGTTTTCTAATTTGCAACTTGGGGAGGAAAAGGTTTATTTGGCTTATAACTTTCAATCTGTCATCTAGGAAAGCCAAGGCAAGAACTCAGAGCAGGAGCTTGAAAACCCACGGAGGAATGCTGCTTACAGGCTCATTTCCCCGGACTTAGTCTTCTTTCGTTTTGTTTCTGTTTTTGGATTTTTTTTTTTTTTTTTTTTTTTTTTTTTGGTTTTTCGAGACAGGGTTTCTCTGTGTAGCTTTGCGCCTTTCCTGGAACTCACTTGGTAGCCCAGGCTGGCCTCGAACTCACAAAGATCCGCCTGCCTCTGCCTCCCGAGTGCTGGGATTAAAGGCGTGCGCCACCAACGCCCGGCTTCTGTTTTTGGATTTTGAGACAGGGTTTCTCTGTGTAGCCCTGGCTGTCCTAGAGCTTGTTCTATAGACCAGGCTGACCTCAAACTCTGAGATCCGCCTACCTCTGCCTCCCGAGTGCTGGGATCAAAGGTGTGCACCACCATTGCCTGGCCAGCTATCATTCTTATACAGCCCAGGACAACCCCAAGGATGGCATGGTTCACAGAGAACTTGGCCCTCCTACATCAGTCATTAATCAAGGAAATGCTGTTAGACGTCCCCACAGGCCAGTATGAAGGAGTCAGTTTCTCAGTTGCGATTCCCTCTTCCCAGGTATGTCTAGGACTGTGTGAATTGATGGAAACTAACGAAAGAGGATCAAGCTGGCCCTATAACCCTACTAATGACTTCCAAACTGGAGGATCATAGACCCAGTCTGTTCTCACTGGAGAGAAACATAAGGTTTACTTTTTAGTTGTACTTTTTAAGGAGGGCATTGGGAAAGTTTGGGTTTGGAAAAGTCTGGGTCTGATGCTGCACCAGTAGAAGAATCTCTGTGTTAGAAGCCATCCTGTTCCTGGTAGGAAAATCTGATATGTGTTCTGGACTTACTGTTTTCTCTTGTGTAGTTGTTCTGTATGACCCATGACCCGGAAGGTTTCAGGTGGTGCCCTCCTGTCCATTCCCTTCATTACACGTGCAGTGGTTGATGCTTCTGAGTGTGTCTTCACAGAGCTTGATATTTTCATTCATTGAGTTAAAGTTTCTTAAATGGTTTTCAAGGAGTTTGTAGTGATGATTTTATAGTTTTTCAGAATCTCACATAATAAGAGTAGCTGGCAGATAGGGGGGCATATGCCTGTCATCCCAGCACTCAGTAAGTGGATGAAGGCAGAAGGATCAGAAGGTCTAGGCCATTCTAGGGAACATTCTTGGGAGTGTTGCAAGTAAGAAGCAAGCCTGGGAGACAGCGCTTATCTGTGGAGAGACAGAGAAAGAAGCCAGCGAGATCGTTTAGCAGGTAGAGGGACTCACCAAGCTTGGCGCCCTGGGTTGTCCTCTGACCTCCACATACGCACGTATGCACACATGAAATAGAGCAGTTACACAGATTAAAAGTATGGATAACACTGGAAGGCTGTGGCGGGAAACTCACTCGAATCACAAATCCAAGTTGGTAGAGAGAAACCACAAATGTGGGACCTCTGTGATCTTAGTGTCTCCACAGGAAGAGGAAGTGGGAGAAGAGCAGACATGAGAACGGGAGGAAGCCCCAATCATCAGCAGGTGCTCTCTGGAAAGCACTATGGAGCAGTTTGGAAATAGCAGTAAAATTTGGGGGGTTTCCCATCAGTGCTGGTTGAACACAGAGCCCCAGCGAGTGCATACCTTGTTCAAGACTGCCCTCAGAGCTGGTCCAGGGAGTTGTACACCTGTAATCCTACCATGTGGGAGGTCAAGGTAAAGGCATCTGGAATTTCTGCCCAACACAGGCTTCATAGTGAGGCCCTGTCTCAAAACTAAAGGGGCTAGAGCAGTGACTCTCCTTAAGAATACAAACTGCAGGCTGGTGAGATGCCTCAGCGGTTAAGTGCACTGACTGTTCTTCCAGAGGTCGTGAGTTCAATTCTCCCAGCAACTACATGGTGTCTCACAACCATCTGTAATGAGATCTGGTGCCCTCTTCTGGAATAAAAGTGTACATGCAGATAGAACACTCATGCACATAAAAATAAATAACTCTTAAAAAAAACAACTTCTCATGCTAAGAGGAAAATTCATAGCTCTAAATGCACACATAAAGAAGATGGAGCAATCCCATACCAATGAATTAACAGCACAACTGAAAGCTCTAGAACAAAAAGAAACAAACTCACCCAGGAGAAATAAACGCCAGGAAATAATCAAATTGAGGGCTGAAATCAACAAAGTAGAAAAGAAGAGAACAATACAAAAAAATCAATGAAACAAAGAATTGGTTCTTTGAAACAATCAACAAGATAGACAAACCTCTAGCCAAATTAACCAAAAGGCAAAGAGAGAGCACACAAATTAACAAAATCAGAAATGAAAAGGGAGACATAACAACAGACAACGAGGAAATCCAAGATCATACTTCAAAAACCTGTACTCCACAAAAATGGAAAACCAGGAAGAAATGGACAATTTTCTGGATAAATACCACATACCAAAATTAAATCAAGACCAGATAAACCATTTAAATAGACCAATAACCTCTAAAGAAATAGAAACAGTCACCAAAAGTCTCCCAACCAAAAAAAGCCCAGGACCAGATGGTTTCAGTGCAGAATTCTACCAGACTTTCAAAGAACTAATACCAATACTCTTCAAAGTGTTCCACACAATAGAAACAGAAGAAACACTACCAAACTCTTTTTATGAGACTACAATTACCCTGATACCCAAACCACACAAAGATGCAACAAAGAAAGAGAACTACAGACCAATCTTCCTCATGAACATTGATGCAAAAATACTCAACAAAATATTGGCAAACCGAATCCAAGAATACATAAAAAAAAAAAAAAAAAAATTATCCATCACGACCGAGCAGGATTCATCCCAGGGATGCAAGGATGTTTCAACATACGAAAATCTATCAATGTAATACACCATATAAACAAACTGAAAGAAAAAAAAACACACGATCATCTCATTAGATGCTGAAAAAGCCTTTGACAAAACCCAACACCCCTTCATGATAAAGGTCTTAGAAAGATTAGGAATACAAGGGACATTCCTAAACATAATAAAGGCAATTTATAGCAAGCCAACAGCAAACATCAAATTAAACAGAGAAACTCAAATCGATACCACTAAATTCAGGAACAAGACAAGGCTGTCCACTCTCCCCATATTTATTCAATATAGTACTAGAAGTTCTAGCTAGAGCAATAAGACAACAAAAAGAGATCAAAGGGGTAAAAATTGGAAAGGAAGAAGCCAAACTTTCACTATTTGCAGATGATATGATAGTATACTTGAGTGACCCCAAAAACTCTACCAGGGAACTCCTACAGCTGATAAACTCCTTCAGTAAAGTGGCAGGATACAACAAGATCAACTCAAAAAAATCAGTAGCCCTCCTATACACAAATGATAAAAGGGCTGAGAAAGAAGTCAGAGAAACATCACCCTTTAAAATAGCACAAATAATATAAAATACCTTGGGATAACACTAACTAAACAAGTGATGGACCTTTTTGATAAGAACTTTAAATCTCTAAAGAAAGAAATTGAAGATATCAGAAAATGGAAGGATCTTCCATGCTCATGGATAGGTAGGATTAACATAGTAAAAATGGCAATCTTACCAAAAGCAATCTACAGATTCAATGCAATCCCCATAAAAATCCCAACACAATTCTTCACAGACTTGGAAATAAAAATACTCAATTTCATATGGAAAAACAAAAGACCCAGGATAGCTAAAAGAATCCTATACGATAAAGCAACCTTTGGAGGCATCACCATCCCTGACCTCAAACTCTACTATAGAGGTATAGTAATAAAAACAGCTTGGTACTGGTATAAAAACTGACATACGGACCAATGGAATCGAATTGAAGACCCTGACGTTAATCCATGCACATATGAACACCTGGTTTTTGACAAAGGAGCCAAAACTATACAATGGAAAAAAGAAAGTATCTTCAACAAATGGTGCTGGCATAACTGGATGTCAATATGTAAAAGATTACAAATAGATCCATATCTGTCATCATGCACAAAACTCAAGTCCAAGTGGATCAAAGACCTCAACATAAATCCAGTTACACTAAACTTAATAGAAAAGAAAGTAGGAAGTACTCTTGAACGCATTGGCACCAGAGACCATTTCCTAAATATAACACCAACAGCACAGACCCTGAGCACAACAATTAATAAATGGGACCTCTCGAAATTGAGAAGCTTTTGCAGGGCGAAAGACATAGTCAATAAGACAAAAAGACAGCCAACAGAATGGAAAAAGATCTTCCCCAACCCCACATCTGACAGAGGATTGATCTCCACAGTATATAAAGAACTCAAGAAACTAGACATCAAAATACTAAACAATCCAATTTTAAAATGGGCTAAAGAGCTAAACAGAGAATTCACAAAACAAGAATCACAAATGGCTGAAAGACATTTAAAGAAATGCTCAACATCCTTAATCATCAGAGAAATGCAAATCAAAACAGCTCTGAGATACCACCTTACACCTGTCAGAATGGCTATGATCAAAAACACCAATGACAGTCAATGTTGGAGAGGATGTGGAGCAAAGGGAACACTCCTCCACTGTTGGTGGGAATGTAAACTTGTACAACCACTGTGGAAATCAGTATGGCAGTTTCTCAGAAAATTAGGAATCGAACTATCTCAAGACCCAGCCATCCCACTCTTGGGCATATACCCAAGGATGCTGATTCATACCATAAAGATACATGCTCAGCTATGTTCATAGCAGCACTATTTGTAATAGCCAGAACCTGGAAACAACCTAGATGCCCGTCAACTGAAGAATGGATGAAAAAAAATGTGGTACATATATACATGGAGTACTACTACTCAGCAGGGAAAAACAATGAAAGCATGAAATTTGCAGGCAAATGGATGGAACTAGAAAAAATCATCCTGAGTGAGGTAACCTAAACCCAGAAAGACAATCATGGTATGTACTCACTCATAAGTGGATTCTAGATATAAAATAAAGAACTATCAGACTACAACCCACAGAACCATGGAGGCTATATATATAGCATGGAGGTCCCTAGGACGACTGTGGCCTCTAATAAATTTCGGTTTTACTCAATTACTGAGCAAGCCTCAATGAAGCATCTCACTATTAAGATAAGAATACATACTCTATCAAGCTGATAGAAGAAAAATAAATAAATTAATTTTAAACAATAAAAATAAATAAAAATAAAAGAAAATTTTGAAATATTAAAAAAACAAACAAGGGCCGGGCGGTAGTGGCACACGCCTTTAATCCCAGCACTTGGGAGGCAGAGGCAGAAGGATCTCTGTGAGTTTGAGGCCAGCCTGGGCTACCAAGTGAGTCCCAGGAAAGGTGCAAAGCTACACAGAGAAACCCTGTCTCGAAAAACCAAAAAAAAGAAAAAAAGAAAAAGAAAAGATAAAAAAACAAACAAACATTTTACTAGAGTTAAAAAAAGGGAAAACTAGGGACTCATCATTCTTCTCCACATTCTATTCTTCCCTTTGTTTTATATATTTAAAAATTTTTTATCGGTGATTCTGCTGGAGGATCCGATGCAGATAAGCACTGGAGGGCTCCTGTTGCAAATCACTCTCTGGAGCGATGGAAGGATCTTTCTACTAGCACATGGAGGAGACCGGATCTGATGTTGGTGTGGGCCCGGGGTTCTGTTTATGTTTTTCCTCAGGACAATGAGGTTCCTCTTTGGATTCCTGAGCACTGAAGGCACCCTGTGGCTGCTGCTGAAGCCCAACATGACAGAGACCTAATGGGTCTTCATGAAAAAAATCTACCCTTCTGATGCCAATGGAGATTGAGAGCCCAATATGGCCAGCTTTGGCAAGCATTAATGTAAGCCTAGGAATTGTAGCCATGAGGTTGGATTCTCCAGAAAAGCTGCCAGCTAAAGTCATGCTGGGATCAAGAAAAATGGGCCTTGGTGATTTGTGTTACTGGAGTTGTATCCATGCCAGTGGATGTCCACACAATCCAGAAGAGAATTTGACATTGCTGCTGCTGCTGTTGCTGTTATAGCAATGGCAGCCACCACAGCTACTGTTTCTGGGATTACCATTTCATAATTGCTTACTAACAGCTAGCACAGTGGAGACCCTGGCAACAAAAGTAGCTACCACAGTTAGTTAATCTTCCATTCTATTAGGCATGATAAATTTAATTCAGTAGTTATATACATTTTGATTGGCTTTGAAAATTATAAATTTATAAACTCAAGTTCCATTTGCTTTTGGGATACTATCTTACAAGGACTCCAATTTGAAGTAAGGCTCATTAAGGAAGGGAATGGCTCAGTTGCCTTTAGCCTACTGGCTATGGGTGAGATAGGACCTCTGTTGGTCTTTTCTGTGTCGAACACACAGATTGCAAGCCCAGTGCCACTTTGAGATCTTTGGCAGCAGTTAACTCTGCAGCTCACACATGACTGAGCCTGTATGATAATGAGTATTAAGAGATGGGTAATAAATACCTAGGAGGCCGCTCACCAACCTAAGACAGAGCGCCTGTGTGGCCTGGGCAGGCGTCTCCATGACGGGTAAGGTGACCTGCTGACGTTCCACGAAACCTAAGTCAGAAGCTCATTTTTTAGTAAAAGGGAAACCTGTAGGGTCCTGGCACCCGTTTTGGGTAACTGTAGCCTTGCTTGCTGACCTTGACCTTGATGTCCTCCCTATACTAATTTCCTGCCGGGTTCTACCCTCCTGAATGCTTAAGGGAAGTTCCTTGTCTGTTTATCCTGAATAATGGATGTTAACAGCTTAGATGCAAGATTGTAAAACATCGGCAGTAAACTTCTGCCCTCTGGGGTTCTCCCATTGTGCTGTAAGCCTGTACTTAAGACCTCCTCCCTCCTTCAATAAACAGCATTTGGCATTAAAAAAAAAAAAAAACTGAACTGCTCTTGGGCTGGAGAGATGGTTCAGAGGTTAAGAGCACTGCTTGCTCTTCCAAAGGTCCTGAGTTCAATTCCCAGCAACCACATGGTGGCTCAAAACCATCTGTAATGAGATTTGGTGCCCTCTTCTGGCCTGTACACACAGAACAACGTATACATAATAAATAAATAAATCTTAAAAACAAACAAACAAAAACTGCTCTTGCAGAGGACATGAGTTCAGTCCCCAGCAGGCATGTCAGGCAGCCCACTACCAACTGTAACTCCAGCTCCAGGAGGTCCAACACCCTCTTCTGACCTCTGTGGGTACCTGCATTCACAAGCATGTGTCCATACACAGACACACACATATTAAAAATGAGCAGCCTGCCCTTCCTTAGGGTGGGTGTCTTGCTGGGACACAGAACTCACGAAAGCTGTTGTTGTGTTGAGGACATGGCCTGGTGAACAGAAGTGCCTGTCAGGTGATGATGACCTAATTTTGAATTTCCAGAACCCGTGGTAAAGCCAAATGTAAACACCTGTTATCCAGGGCCAGCAGAGAAACAAGGAGACCCAGGCTCTAGCAAGGTGTATGGTGGGACTGGCACCTGAGTTTGTCCCCTGACCTCCACGTTCCCTCAGGAACGTGTGCCACACGTACTTTCGCCCTGTACACACAGCAGAGCTGTTGAAAGTCATGGTTTTCAGTGAAGACAGCAGTCAAATACAGAAGAAAGTCAGCAACATTGAGGGTCATGTCAGAGAAGCCCTCCCATATTAGGCTCTAGTTTGTGTCTGAGGTCCTCTCTTTCTCTTGACCCTGTGCTTACAGTCAGTATTAAAATGTCTTTGGGGCTGGAGAGTTGGCTCAGCAGTTCAGAGCACTGGCCGCTCTGTCAGAGGACCCATGTTCAGCACCCACCTGGCAGCATGCAACTGTCTGTAACTGCAGTTCTAGGAGATCCGATACCCACTTCTGGCCTCCTTGTGCACCAGACACGCACATGGTGCACAGACGTACATGGCACAGGCAAGCATTCCTACCCATAAAAATAATAAGATACCTTAAATAAATCCCAGCTCCGCAACTCTGGCCAGGCAGTGATAGCACACAAACTTGTAATCCTAAGTACTCAGGAGGCAGAGCCTGGGGGAATCTCTGTGAGTTCAATGCCAGCCTGGGCTACACAAAGAAATAATTTCAACTCTGCTTCAAACAAACAGCAAAAGAAGCAGAAACAAACAAAAAGCAATAGTGGGATCAAGAGAGACCAGGTACCTTCCAGTTAGAGTGTCTGTTGTCTTTCATCCAGTTTGATTGTTCTACACATTGATAAGAAAATGAAGTTTCTACCGAAGTGTGGACATTTGGCTGGTCATGGTGATGGAATCTCAGCCCCAGAGGCTGAGCCAGCCTGGCTCCTTAGCCACGTTCTGTCTGAAATAACCAGAGAAGCTAGAGAGATGGCTCTGTTGGTAAAGTGTGGGCGTGAGGACCCGAGTTTGATTCTCAGCATCGTGAGAGCCTGGCATGGTGGTACCTGGAACTACAGCACCATGGAGACAGAAAGGATCCCCAGAGCTCATTGGCCAGCCAGTCAGCAAGACACTATACCTTTAAAAAAAGAAAAAGAAAAAGTAGAAAATAGTTGAGGAAGATAACTGGTGTCTACCTTTTTTCACATGTATGTACACACATGTTTACATGGACACGTAAACAACAAAAAGTAAATAAATGGACATTTTTTTAGTTATAAGACTCTAGACCATACTCAGTCTGTGCCGTGTGTGTGTGTGTGTGTGTGTGTGTGTGTGTGTGTGTGTGTGTACACTCACCCACCTGTGTGTCTGGAAACCAGGGGAACGTGTGTTGGATGTCCTCTATCATTCTCTGCCTTATTCCGTTGAGGTAGATTCCCTCCCTGAACCAGAAGCCTCAGTGATCCCTCTCCAGACCCTCACTGCCTCAGGGTTACAGGCCCAGGAGGCCACACAGGACTTGGTATGTGGGTGCTGGGATCTACACTGGAGTCTTCAGGGTTGTGTACAATCACTCTTAATCCACTGAGCATCTCTAGCCCCACTTATTAAATCTCTTCACTGCTGACATTCAGTCAGGCCTGCTGTAGGGGAAGCGTTAGGGAAGAGAAGGCCTGCCTGTTCCTGATAGGGAAGTCTAGCTCCCCGTCAGTGGCCAGGCTTGGGAGGTCAGGTCCGTGCAGCTGTGGGTTGTGTGTAGCTTTGCTGACACTGATGTAGAGGTGGGCTGGCCGCTAGGCCCCAGGTAAAGTACTATCAGGCATCTTCTACATCACACCATGATGGGTACTGGATTCCAGACTTGGGTGCAAGTCTAGCCCCATGCATCTTCATTGGTATTGCTAGGTTGTTGCTCACTTCTTCTGAGCTGGGCTGTCATTCGTCAGTAGAAACTACTAGTATATGAAAGGGCTGGGTGTAAGCCTCACCGTCATACAAAAAAAAAAAAAACCTCTTTAATACCATTATGACAGATCTGTTAAGCACACTTCAGTGTCTTTTTATTTTTTTTAAGAGAACTAGAGAGATGGCTCGGCAGTTAAGAGCACTTGCTGCATTTCCAGAGGACCTGGGTTCAATTCCCAGCACCCATATGTAATTTCAGGTCCAGGGTGGAGATCCAACAGCATTTTCTGGCCTCTTTGGGCAACCAGGCATGAATATGGTGCACAGACATATATGTAGTCAAAACACCCATACACATAAAATTAAAACAAAAACATTATAACTGAAGAGAAGGCACAACAGCATCCCATGACTCCAGCTCCGAGGGACTCTGGTCCTATTTCTAGACTGTAGACACCTGCATGTGCATGGCATACATTATGCTACCACATACACATGATTAAAATTTTTTTGTTTTTTCAAGATGAGTTTCTCTGTGTAGCTTTTGGAGCCTGTCCTGGAACTTGCTCTGTAGACCAGGCTGGCTTTGAATTCAAAGAGATCCACCTGGATTTGTCTTCTGAGTGCTGGGATTAAAGGCATGGGCTACCATCACCTGGCAATTAAAAATCTTTTAAAGCAATCACACAGTAGTGGCTGTCCATTGACACCTTTCAGAGGTTTTTTTTTTTTTTTTTTTTTTAAGACAGGGTTTCTGTGTAGCAGTAGCAGTTCTGGCTGTGTGGAACTTGCTTTGTAGACCAGGGGCTCTGTCCTAATTATGTGATCTACCTGCTGTTGTGTGCATGTTGCAGCTTGACTATCTGATCTCATCTTTAGAGTATGTATCGTGTGGCTGGAGAGAGCATTAATAGCACTGGCTGTTACGCCTAGATTACAGGGACCCCCAAAAGACCACCACGGAGACCAAATCCCATATGTAAAAGAAAACAGCCCTTATTTTCAAGCTCCAAGCTTGGTCTGTCTATCCAACACAGCGGTGAAAGCAGAGAGCCCTGAGCTCAGGCAGGGTAGTTTTAATCATGGGAAAGGTTGGGGTGAGGGGATTCCCAGGGTTCAGGCCCCTGACTAGCTGACATTTGTCTAGTGGTATCTGTAAAACAAAAACAGGTGTGTGCTAGACTCGGACATCTGGCCACCTTATCTAACCTATTGAATGTTTGGGATGTCAGGTACTTCACCTTACAACTAGGCCCTCCCTGGTGGGCTCAGCTTATGGCTTTTCCTGGGTCTGGGTGTTGACTGTGAGTAAGCCTGTCCCAGAAACTGTGTCTGGGCCAGAAAGCCTGTCATGGCAGCTGTGTGGACAAGCTGTTTTGGGGCCCCACACCCAGCACTCCCATGGCAGCCGACAACTCTCTGCAATTCTAGTTCCATGGAATCCAACACCCGCCTTCTGACCTCTGTGGCCACTGCACACATGTGATACACACATACATGTATGTGTATGTAAACTCAAACATAAAATTTAAGTTTTCTGAGACAAGGTTTCTCTATATAACAATCCTGGCTGTCCTGGAACTCACTCCATATACCAGGCTGTCCTCAAACTTAGAGATCCACCTGGCTCTGCCTCCAGATTGCTGGGACTAAAGGCGTGCACCACCACCGCCTGGCTTGGCCTGTTTTTATATGTTGTTTTATTTTTCTCATTGGAAGTCCTCATTGTGAATCTTCTCATGATCTTAAGCTGGTGTAATGCCACCCAACTGCTGCCTTTCTGGATGTGTTTGTGATACCCGTGTAAAGCAGGGGATTGTAATGCTTTCCTCTCAGGGATGGATGTTGTTCTCACCCCGCTGCACTTCACAATCACCTGGAGAGCTCTGGAAGCAAGGAATTCTCTTTAATTGGTCTCCCGAGGATGTCCCCACCCACTTCCCCCTTTTCTCCCTTTAAGAAACTAGATGATTCTATTGTGATGATCAATTTAGGAGTAACTTGTTCTAAAGCGAACATTTCCACAGAGAATTTTTTGTTGTAACCCTGGTTACTATATTTGAAGAGTATGTATTAGTACCCATCTTGCTTTTTGTGTAGTGCTCTTTTATAGAATAATCTGTAGATGGTAGGTTACTTTTGTATGACAAAGACTAAGCTATTATGTATTTAAAATTATGGAAATAGGGTCATCATGGCTCAGCAGGTAAATGCACTTGATGCCAATCCTGTTGGGCCGAGAGAGGCCCCAAAACTTGCCCTTAGGGGCCTAGACACAGCTTCTGTGACCAGCTTACTGGCAGCCAACGCCCAGATCCAGAAAAAGCCTTAAGCTGATACCACCCAGGGATCCACCCAGAGGTGAGGAAGTACCTGACATCCCAAACATTCCAACCATTAGATAAGGTGGCCAGATGTCCTCGAGTCTATCACCCACCTGTTTTTGTTTTACAAATACCCTTAGACAATTGTCAGTCAGTCAGTCAGGGTCCTGGACCCTGGAAATCGCCTCACCCCAACCTCTGCTATGATAAAAACTCTGCCCCACCTGAGCTCAGGGCTCTGCCCTCACCGCTGTGTCAGAGCTTGAAATAAGGCTCTGTGCTTTTACATGCGGGATTCAATCTGCTGGTCTTTTGGGGGTCCGCGATCTGAGCATAACAGTAGCACAGACAAGTTGTCCTCTGACCTTCACACGTGCACAGTGGCACACAAGAAATGGAATAAGGCTATTTTAATTTATACATTTTTGCTGGTTGGTGAGGTTGAAAGGTATGGGACATTCCTACCTCTGTAGGTATACCGATAGCTGATAAATAGTTCTAAGACTTTAGTTTTACTTTTCTTTTTCCTGGTAGTCTTGTCATGTAGCCCAGGCTCACCTTGAATTGACTATGCAGCCTCTGGTGGTTTTGAATTCTGGATCCTCCTGCCTCCACCTGCTAAGTGCCGTGATGCAGTTTTTTTTTTTTAATTTTGTTTTTAATGTGCTTGCATGCCTCAGTGTATGTAAGTGCAGGGAGGCCAATGGCTGCTTTGGAGCTGGAGTTAAGAGATGGCTGTGAGCTGCTCATTGTGGGTGCCAGGAACTGAACTTAAGCTCTCTGGGGGAACACCAAGTGCTCTTAACTGCTGGGCTGTCTCTCCAGCCCCTTAACTGACCTCTTACAGACTCTAGTGTAGATGATGGAGTTTGGATGAGGATACATTTCAATAAAGCTGTACTTGAGCTGAAAAATCTCAAAAGAAAAATATTTATCACAGCCGACCAGTCAGCGCACTACTGACTGGCAGCCACCAACAAGAATAAGTGGCCGCATGGAGACTTAGTGCCATCTATCACCAGCCCAGGAAAAGGTAAGAGTCCATATGAATGCATTCTGTCAGTTTTTTTTTTTTTTTTTTTTTGTTTTTTGTTTTTTGTTTTTTCGAGACAGGGTTTCTCTGTGTAGCTTTGCGCCTTTCCTGGAACTCACTCTGTAGCCCAGGCTGGCCTCGAACTCACAGAGATCCGCCTGCCTCTGCCTCCCGAGTGCTGGGATTAAAGGCGTGCGCCACCGCCGCCCGGCGCATTCTGTCAGTTTTGCAGCATGCTAAAGTAGACCCCACTGTAAACCAATCATTTGCTTATTTACTCGAACTCCTACTCTCTAACCTTTTTGAAGGCCAAGATAAATTCAATTTTTATTAGAAACACTGGAAGAAGAGCCAGACGTGGCGGCGTACACCTCTGATGCCCACACTCTGGAGGCAGAGGCAGGTGGATCTCTGAGGTTCAGGCCCAGCCTGGGACAGCCAAGGATACAGAGAAACCCATTCTTGGAAAACATTATTTTTTAAGTCAGGTGTGGGACGGCACACCTTTAATCTCAGCACTTGAGCCAGAGGCAAGTAGGTCTCTTAAGGCCAGCCTGGGCTACAGAGTGAGTTCCAGGACAGCCAGGGCTATACTGAGAGAGACCCTGTCTCAAAACAAAAGAACACACAAGACAAAGTACACACACACACACAAAATCTACACCTAACGATGCCAGTGTGGTTTACTGGCTTTGCTCTACACTACATACTTAGAAAACAACTTGGGGCCGATAACTTTTCTATATGAATTATCTCAATAGAGATAATAGCACAGGCTAGGCTCCAGGTCCACACCATGCTCAGCACATACAGACCACTGTCAATGACAGTCTACCGCTGTGAATATTGACAGATTTTTTTTTTTCTTTCCCCGATTCACTGTTAGCTCTTCCATCAACCCAATATACTTTTCTGGATCCTTCCTAAGCTATCTAAGCAAAAACCTAAATGTACACATGCAGACCATGAATGAAGAAAAGCAGAATACAGCTTTATATTATTGAACTTTATGTACAAAATCATTTGATTTCAAATAAACATTTAATGTAAAAACAAACGTTTCTTTTAAACTGAATTTTTTTTACATCTATTGTACCATTCAAATGCTTTATCATCTTACATGATTTCTTCAAAATCTGTTATCAAGGGTACATATAGAAAAGCTTTTTTTTATAAATAGAAACAAAGGGACTTTTCAGCTTTTATTATAAGATGACATAAAAAGTTTACTCAAAGTAATTTCATTACTATTCAGGGAGGGAAATCACCAATTTTTTTTGTGCAAACAATGCTAGCCTTCTTTTAAGCATTAAGAGCATAACTGCTTAAGAAATGACATAAGCAATAATTCTACATCTACATCTTCCCTAAAATAATCTATTTTTTTTTTTAACATATGTGCACAGCTTTAGCAAATTAAAGCCCAAGAGAAATGCTCAGAACCCACACCCAGAGGCCAAACGAGAGCTCAGTGAAGTCAGGAGGAGAGCTTCCCAGCCAGGGAGTCTGCAGTGAACACTGCAGTTCCCTCTTCCCTATATTTTAAACACAAAAACCAGTAACTAGGAACTTAATACTGGATGACAAACCACATCCACACTATTTAAATAGCCTCACAGTTAAACACATCGTAAAGACCAGCCAAATCAGTATTTACATTTATAAATCTCTGAAGACACCATGAGAAAGCTTGTGTCCCTTCACTAAACAAAACAGGGAACTGCATCTGATGGTGGTGGAATGAAATTAAAACATTAAAAATACCAGTATTTACAGCAGCATTGATCCTTTATAAATAAAGAATATGAAAATGCAATATCTTTAAAGGATAATAAAAAATTGAGGTGATGTCATTCAACCACAGTGCTTGGAGTTGGAATAAAAATCTATTGGTGCCTATTAATAATATGCCAGTAGTGAAACCACTTTCTGTTGGAGAAAATCCAACCACAAAAATGTGCATAAAACACACAACACAGGAAAAATTTCTCAAAACAATTCAAGTCAGCTTATTGACATTGGGTAAATCATAAAGTACATCAAAAGAAGGCAAGGTGTAAGGACTGGTTCATTCTCAGGGATACCCCCCCCCACAAAGTGGCATCTTATAAAATCTCCAACTGTTTTCTTGCTTTACACTCCTACTGCAAAGATGTGCACAGGAGGATTTCCATGGGATTACCTAATTGAAAACAAAAAACTTAGAAAAACTAAAAAACGTGTTCAAGTAAAAAAATATACTGGGTAAGTGAGCACTAAAATTATCCACTTGAAAAACAAATGGTAACTTCATCAATGCACATGACACCGAATGGTCTACCTGGAGAGTTAATGTCATTTGCAATAGGCAGATGAATAGGCGCTACTTTAAAATTGCAACATGAACTGATGCAGAACTTGCATTGTAACTTTCCATTCCAAATGTAGAAATGATTTCAAAATCAAGGGTCAACTTCTGGGAAAAGTGTCAACGTAACAATTTCACAAAAATCCTCCAATTCTAAGAGGGAATTATACCCCAACCTCCCCGCCCCAGAAAACATCTCATAATTACAAAGCCAAAAAACAGCCAGTCACAAATACAAAAAGCATTATAATTTAGGTGTGAAATTTCTAGATTAGCCCACTGTATTTCATAAGATGACTGTTACAGCTGACATCACTAAAGCTGACGAGCATGTGAGATGAAGTGAAGCCGACCCACAGACCCTCCACGCTGAAATCACTGACTTCTTCTAACACTGCCTGTTCCGAATCCATGATTAAAAACCAACCAACCTAAAACCACAACTCTTCTCAGAGGCTGAATTCCCTAGAAGCAATTTCAGTGTTTGTCCACAACACGGGGGATAGATCTCAGAGTTTTTGTTTCTTGCTCTGTTTTGGAACCCCTGAGACACCATCTGTTTCCAAAGCTTTCTCTTTTGAGTTAGTTTCACTGAATCCATTTGCTGTCCCGTTTTGTTCCTCAGTTATTTCTTCATTTGCAGGGGTTGCAGATTCTCCTTTTTCTAGTTTTTGCTGCATTTCCCGGAGCTTGGTAACCGCTTTATCTATTGACATTATGCTAATAAGATTAAAGTCATGCATGCTGACTAGATGAAGCATGAAGTTTCGACATAAATTCTTCTTAATTATTTTCTGTCCATAATTTTCTACAAACAGCATACAGGCATGATTCATTTGATTGTCAGCAATAAATCTATTCAAGAAAAACAAAGCATTAATAGTGATACAGATCTTTTATGAAAACAGAGATAAGCAAAGTGTAACATGACAAACACACTCAAGCTTAGCAAACGACTTCGTACAAAGTCACCAGCAAGACATGAAATTTTCAACCATGATTGAGCCAGGTATTTTAGAATATTAAGAAACATGATCTAAATAGACTTTAACCAGCCTCAGTGGCCGTCATACTTACAGGCTTGGGTCAGGGAACTGAAACATAAATCAAAGTAACCTGACTAGAACCATGACTTCTGTGGTGTGAGGGATGAGCCTTGTACAATATACACAAGCCATCTACTTAAGATCATTTCCCAGTCTAAAATTACATTTTGAAATAGGCATATCAAGAAAAAAAGGAAAACACATTTAATCCAATTTCTATTTTCTTAACTGTATATGGATGTTTTGCCTGCATGTGTACCCTGTATGTACCTGGAATTACAGACAGCTGTGATCCACATGTGGGTGATGGGAATTAACCTGGATGCTGTGCTCTTAGTCACTGAGGAGTCATTTCTCCACTCCTTCATTTCTCAAGAAAACATTTCTATCATTGTATGTGTATGGGTCAGGCCATCTATGGGGCGTGGGTTCTTTCATGTTTTTATCCATTTCAGAGACTGTCTAAGGTTAGCGGGCTTGTACCCTACACCTTACAATTTTTAAGCATATATTATTTTTGTATTCCGTGGCAATAAAAAGGAAAAAAGGAATCAAGGATGGTGGCACATGCCCATAGTTTTAGCTATCTGGGATGCCGAGTCAAAGGGATGGGAGGAGGCACTCAGTGGTTAAGAGCATTTGCTGCTCCTACACAGGACTTGAGTTTGGTTCCCAGCACCATGTGAGGTGGATCACAACCACAGGTAATTCAGCTCCAGGGATCTGATCTTTTGGCCTCTAGAGGCAAACACACACATGCATGCACATATCGTAAATCTCTTTAAAAGAATAAAAAATAAAAAGGGAGAGAATGGGTTGAACCCACGAGTTTAAGATCACCCAGGAAAACATACTGAGATCCTGTGTCTGGAAAAATGTAAAGAAGCTGAGCAAGGTAGTACACACCCATGATCCCAGAGTATAGGAGGAACATGAGTTCAGGTCTAGCCTCTGGTATATGAGCCCCAACCTCAATAAACAACCAAACAAGGTAATGACATGTTTTGTTAAGCTTTTAGGATTATTATGCCCGCATAGAAAGTTACAGTATATTAGTGTTCAACTCAACTAGTATTAAACTGATGCATCAAAAATACTTAAAAGAGTCCCAAGGCCCCTTATGCAGTACTCTGAGCATCATTAGATAATTCATAGTCAATATATTTTTGGATGAGGGTATTATTTAGGACACATATCTAAAGTAATAGTTTAAAATTCTGGCAGGTGATTCACCTATCATTACCACAACCCCTGCAATCTTTGCAGGCAAGGCACTAAAGAAAAAATGATCGCCGCGCAGTGGTGGCACACGCCTTTAATCCCAGCACTTGGGAGGCAGAGCCAGGTGGATCTCTGTGAGTTTGAGGCCAGCCTGGGCTACAGAGTGAGTCCCAGGAAAGGCGCAAAGCTACACAGAGAAACCCTGTCTCAAAAAAAAAAAAAAAAAAAATCTTTGATGGTGTGGTGGTGCATGCCTAATCCCAGCACTTGGGAAGCTGAGGCAGGCAAATCTTTTGTGAGTTTGAGGATAGCCCGATCTACAAAGTGAGCTACAGGATAGCCAGGGGTATGTATGTAGAGAGATGTTGTCTCAAAAAGAAAACAAAACCCCAAAAATTGATCTTCTTGTCTACTTAAAAAGGGGGACAGGAGATGGCCCAGTGGACAAGCACTTGTGCTGTGCTCTTTGAGTCTACAATAGAAGAGACAATTAATTCCCAAAGGATCTCCACATGTGAACAGTGCATCCTGTGTGTGTTAACATCAACATAATAGTAATAATAATCATGAAAGGTGAGCCACACATGACACTGCACACCTATAGTTGTAGCATGGAGGCAGAAGTATAAGGATTAAAAGTCATCCTAGCTTTATAGGGAGTTCAAAGCTCACCTAAGCTACATGAGGCATTGCCTCAAAACAAAAGGGAGATGAGTATTGAAGAGATTTCTCAGTGGTTAAGAGCACTTGTTCTTCTTCTAGAGGACCTGGGTTCAATTCCCAGCACCCACAAGGCAGTTTACAACCATCTAACTCCAGTTCCAAGGGGCCAGACACCCTCTTTTGGCCTCTGGAGGCATTGGGCACACAGGGGTAACACAGACATACATACATACTGACAAAACAGCCATACACATAAAACAATAACTAACTAAAATACTGGACAGACTCAGAATGAGAAGCAGCAAAACGAACGAAGTAATGGAACAGAAACACTCTACCCATGCTTCATGACATGGAGATTCCACAGTTTCATTACTTCTTTCTCTCCTTCATTCACATCAGAAAACTCTTCAATTTGCTGAAAGAGAAAGAAAAATACTATTACACATGTAACATAAATGATATTTCTAAGAAAAACAGGCTGTCAAACTAGAAGAATGTTTTGGAACTCAAAAATAGCAGACAGGGTTTCTGCGTAGCCTTGGCTGTTCTGAAACTCATTCTGCAGACCAGGTCGGCCTCCCAAGTGCTGGGATTAAAGGCCTGTGCCACCACTGTCAGTCTCTCTCCTGTGTCCTGGCTGTCCTAGAAATATGTAGCAGACAAGGCTGTCCTCAAATTTAACCCACCTGCCTCTACCTATCACATCTATTTTTGGTTTTTTGAGACAGGGTTTCTCTGTGTAGGTTTGCGCCTTTCCTGCAACTCACTTTGTATACCAGGCTGGCCTGAACTCACAGAGATTCACCTGGCTCTGCCTCCTGAGTGCTGGGATTAAAGGTGTGCACCACCACCGCCGGCCTGGCAGCATCTCTTAAAACCAACTTTTACTTAAGCAGTTATCTTAGAAAGGAAATCCTGTGCTGGAGAGATGGCTCAGAGGTAAACAGCACTGACTGCTCTTCCAGAGGTCCTGAGTTCAATCCCCAGCAACCACATGGTGGCTCACAACCATCTGTAATGAGATCTGGTGCCCTCTTCTGGCCTGTAGACATACATGTAGGCAGAACACTGTATACATAATAAATAAATAGATCTTAAAAAAAAAAAAGAAAAAGGAAATCCTAAGCTTCAAAATAGGAATAAAAAAAAAAAAATCAAAGTACCCAATACAAACTCACACAAGGAAAATAAAATTTTCCATATTCAAATAACTTTTTAAATGAAATAGTTACAAAACTTGTATTAACATTGCTGAGAAGGAGGAAAATAGTGGTAATTACAGTAATCGTTTTTTCTCTCAGCCATTCTGGATCTTTTTCATCTTCACTATCTACTTCCATTTCTTGTGGCCGGAGAGGTAAGCAGGTATCACTGTGGAAATAGAGACGATTGTGGCCACTACTGTATGTTCTTTGCTGTTCTACTTCTCCATCTTCAGATTCAAGAAACTCCGACATGCTTGCTTTTGTTCGTTTTGGCCTAGTGAAAAGAAATCAATGCTGATACAAGACAACAACTTCTACACCCATAAAATACTAAATATAAGCCAAGATCTAAAATATTCTACTTTATAAAACAAAAATCATTAACACTTGAGGCAGCATCCCTTCATACTGTTTTTTTTCTTTTTTAATTTTTATTTTATATGCATTAGTGTTTTTGCCTTCCTGTATGTCTGTGTGAGGCTGTTGGATCTCCTAGAACTGGAGTCACAGACAGTTGTGAGCTGCCATGTGGGTGCTGGGAATTGAACTTGGGTCCTCTGGAAGAGCAGCCAGTGCTCTTAACCACTGAGCCATCTCTCCAGCCGTGTTTTCTTTCAATATACAATGCAAAATGGACAAAGACAATTTTGCTTTTTTGCCCCCACAAGAATTAGAGATCAAAGCCTAAACTATAGATAGCCCTCATACTATATATTAAACATCAAAGTTTCAAAGAGCAGCAGCCATAAGCGAGACTTACCTCTAGGAATCCTGACTGAAAGGGCTGGGTATCCTGTCTCCACCCACTCTCTATTCCTGTCTGTCTCTACCTCCCTAGTGCTGGGATTAGGGCGTGTACCACCACCACCACCCAGTTCAGTTTATCTTTTAGACTGGTTCAATCTTGTATAGCCCAGGGTGGCCTTCCTGCTTCTTCCTCCCAAGTCTCTCTAGTGGCTGGCTACTCTGCTTCTATTTATCTCCAGGCAAGCTTTATTTGTCAAAACACAAACAAAAATATCATACAACAGACAAAAGTATGTTTCTGGGTCTGAAAAATGAACTTAAAAAAAAAAAAAAAAAAAAAAGGTTAAAAATGTATACAAGGGCCAGGTGGATATCTGTGAGTTCTTCCAGGCCAGCCTGGTCTAGACTGTGAGTTCCAGGGCAGCCAGGGCTACACAGAGAAACCCCATCTCTAAAAACAAAAACAAAAACAAAACAATAAAAAAAAAAAACCCCAGCCACAACAAAACAACAACAAAAAACATTTGAGTGAGATGTAGAAATGCTTCAGTGGTTAAGTGTACACGCAGAAAATCCAAGATCAGATCCCAACATCTACATCTAGATCACAACTACCTATTTCTAGATCCAGGGGACCGGACACCATCTTCTGGGGTCTTGGGCACCCACATTTACTTGGTATTTACTTAGACATAAATTCCAGGGTATTACAGAGCAAAACTGTCTCAAAAATAATTAATATTATGTATCAGAATTGTTCAGTATAATATTTATATTATTTTGGTTGTGAGCCTAGTCTTTGATGGTTGAGCCAAGTATTTATTCTAAACTCATTATGTAGACCAGGCTGGCCTTGAACTCATGAGATCCACTTGCCTCTGCCTCCCAAGTGCTTGGGAGTAAAGGCATGCATCACTAATGGCTGATTGCTTTTTAGGTTTTACAAAGATGCATCTTTCATCACAGTAGTGAAATCTGCTGTTTCAAACTCACCACTACTATGTGTTTATAAAGCTCAATGAAGGGAGAAATAATGTCAACTCTCTTAGGATAAAATGACAGGAATAGAATCATTTACATTTCATACTGTCCTTTTTCGGCAGGTTCGTATGTATGTACACACAGATCTGGGTCCTCTGCAGTGCAACTGATTTTAACCTCGAGCCATCTCTCCATTCCCAATGTACAGAATTCTCGAAGTCCACAATACAATGAAGGAGTAGCAACATTAGTAAATAAATGCCAGCCACCATGGTGGCGCACGTCTTCAATCTCAGCACTTGGGAGGCAGAGGCAGGCAGATCTCTGAGTTCAAGGACAACTTGGTCTACAGAGTGAGTTCCAGAACTGTCAGGGCTACACAGCAGTCTTGGGAAAAAAGAAAATCTCTCTAGATAGACTGATTAAATGCTAAAAACTTGAAAAACAGGTTACATCAATAGAGTGCTGTCTAGCATGTACACAGCCCCAAGCTTAATCCTCAGCAGCACACAAACGATAAAACTTGGGAAAGTTCAAAGTAAAAGAGAAAAAACCTGGTAGAAACAGGGTCTAGAAGGGTTATGAAATAGTGTACTACTTCAGAGACTTAATACTGACACATTCCTACCCAAACACCAGCCTTTTCTGGATCCTCTGCTATTCTACATCAATAAAAGCAGGGCATAAGCTGCCTATCCTGACTGCCTCAATTAATCCCTGGGACCCACACAGTGGGAGAACCCCCCTCCCCCGACAACACAATAGAATCAATCACAAATAAAATTCCGAGTATAAGCTTTCTGCCTACCTGCACACAAGAATGTGTGTGATAGGTGTTCTCTTTACTGGTCCATTTCGACTAAAAGCAAATCCAGGTTGGCGATGAATATCCTGAGGATTTCCTGCATAGGAGCCATCATAACACTCATTGATAGAGACATCTATCCTAGCACCTTTTGGATGATACTATAAAAAACAAAAAACAGGGTGTTTAAGAAAATATTAATAATCCTATTCTAAACATATATTCTTCCAATTTAATTAAAATACAGCTATTAGGTTCTTAATGTTTTGAAAACTAAAATAAGACAAACATTATCAGCTTGATAGAACACATACCATAAGACTTAAAAAAAAAAAATGCAGGCCAGGCACGGTGGCTCCACATGCAATCCCCAGAAGAAGGAAGACAGGGCAGTCTAGCTACAGATAAGGCCTGCTTTCAAAAAACAAAAACAAAACCCTACAAAAAATAAATTAAGCCAGGCGTATCTCTGTGAGTTCAAAGCCAGCCTGGTCTAGAGAGAGTTCCAGGAAAGGTGCCAAAGCTACACAGAGAAACCCAGTCTGGAAAAACAAAACAAAACAAAAAACCACAAAAAAAGTAAATTAAAATCTTACAGAACTCATTTATTGGTCTGGTGACTTTGCACAAACTATTTCTTTCTCAACCAAGGAGGAAATTCCTCTTAACTATATTCAATGAATTTATGGTATATACAAATATTTACTACTATTCAACATAAATACAATAAAAAATCACCCAATGTGATCTAGGCAGATGCTCCACTATTTTCATGCAAAGTGCACTTTCTTTAAGGTGGTCCTAGGTATGATGTGTACTATTGGTAAGCAATCAAAAAACCTACTTACTACATAATTGAAGATAAACCTGCTGTGGCAGAGTTTTAGATGCTTGAGTAGACTATACAGCTTACGGCAGTTGAGAGTGCACCAAGGGCAGTGCAGGTCATCTCTGGCTTCTGTCTGTTGTCTTGTATTATTATTATAAAGGAACTAAAAACAAAAAACATCAAGCTCACAACTTGCACATTTCTAAGCACTGTTTCATTATCATCTCTAAAAACAGTTTAACGTGAAAAATATTCAGATATAACATACAAAACTGTATTTCACAATTACTTAAAATGAACCAGTCAGTTGTGTTTACCTGATAAAATATTCTTAATTTCTGGCGATTTTCATTTGAAGTATCCTTTTCTTTCCTTGTCTGCAGCTCTGTCGTCGGTGTCTCCTTAACAGCTGAAAATATAAACCTGCTTATTTGATGTAAAGACTCTCTTCTATAAAGTATCTTTCCAATATTATTGAACAAAAATTTATAACTGTGTTTTTCTTTTGGTTTTTTGAGAAAGGGTTTTTCTGTGTAGCTTTGCGCCTTCCCTGGAACTCCCTTTGGAGATCAGGCTGGCCTCGAACTCACAGATATTCGCCTGGCTCTGCCTCCCAGTGCTGGGATTAAAGGCATATGCCACCACCGCCCGGCTGGTATTTCTGTTCTTAACAGTGATAATGAAAGATGTATTAGGAAAACATTATTTAATATTTGATCAATAATCAGGTATTACTCTGTTGACCAAGCTGGCCTCAACCTCAGAGAGTTTGTCACCACCCATTAAGGACTCCTTTTTTTTTTTTTCAAGACAAGTTTCTCTGTGTAACAAGAGTCCTGGCTATCATGGAACTCACTTAGACCAGATTGGACTTGTAACTCACAAAGATCTGTGTGTCTCTGCCTCCCAAGTGCTGGGATTAAAAGTGTGCACTGCCATACCTGGCCCATCCTTTGTTATCCTAAACCATAATAAAAATAACCCCAAATAATTCTATGCAGTCACCACAAAGTTTTTAAATACTTCAAAGTAAAGAGGGGTTTTTTGTTTTGTTTTTAGGTGGTGCTGTGGTTGAATTCAGGCCCTCCCTCACACATGCCATTCACTGATGTCACAGAGCTATACAAACCTAGCCCTGACTGGTTGTTGATGCAAAATAGCAAGAAGTCATCCTCTAAAAGCTCCCTTATTAGAGAGTGAAAACTGATGGTTTTATATTCAATCCAAACTCCAAAAATAATCATCCTTCAAGATTTTAGTCTATTTCTTCAGACTTAATGAAAAATTAATTTAGTGTTTGTGTAACAAAACGAATGATCCCACACATACAATTCTGTCATAAAGTTCTGTTTTAGTTTCCCTGTGATTTTTTAAAAATTATTTATTTTATGTTTATTGGTGTTTTCTGCATGTATGTCTGAATGAGGGTGTCAGATCTTGAAGTTACAGTTGTGAGCTGCCATGTGAGTGCCAAGAATTGAACCCAAGTCCTCTAGAAGAGCAGTCAGTGTTCCTAACCACTAAGCCATCTCTCTTGTGATTCTTTTACCCATTTCACTAGCTTAAGAATATTTTGAAAAGTGCTCAAATTACAAATTACTCAGCAAATGTTTTCCATGGCAGAGGTCATTTCTTTTATAGCTTATAAGTTTTATTTATTATCTTTGTGTACAGTGAGTTTAACACTCAAGTACCAGGCTACATATGTGGAAGCCAGAGGACAACTCTCAGGAGTCATTTTTCTTCTCACCACATGGGATTTGAGAATCAATCCACGTTGACAGGCTTGCACAGCAAGCAGACAGGGGCTCACTATGACCCCCAGAAGGCCTCCCAAGCGCTGGCATTAAAGGCATTAGAACAAGTCACTACTATCTCTCATTTTTACAGTCACCTGCACATAACAGATGCACATGATCATGCAATGTCAGAGAGAAACTTTCCCTCCTCAGATAAAAGTAACTAGATGCTCCAACATCAGGGGCAGTGTTCTTATTAAACTGATCTAAAACACCTCAAGTCAGGACTGAATACAGCAAAGCTCTGGTTCTATCTGTACACATTCTTTAATTGTAGTACCAGGGATTAAGCCCAGGGCCTTGTGTATGCTAGGCAAATACTCTATGCAACCCAATACTTTTACATTTTTTTTTTTTTTTTTTTTGATTTTTCGAGACAGGGTTTCTCTGTGTAGCTTTGCGCCTTTCCTGGAACTCACTTGGTAGCCCAGGCTGGCCTCGAACTCACAGAGATCCGCCTGCCTCTGCCTCCCGAGTGCTGGGATTAAAGGCGTGCGCCACCACAGCCCGGCAACACATTTACATTTTAATAATACATTGAAAACCAATCATTTTCTTATCTGAGGCAAATTAGTGGAAAATTTTGTTCTAAATTGACACAAGGATCTTTACAGACCCACCCTAAGGTGTTATATATGATAAACATACCATCATACTTCTGAAATGTTAAAGACAAAGTGGAATTCCCAAAACATCCACCACAAGGGCTCTCGAAAAGGGATTAAACAGTACTTTAACATAGAACTTTACATTCAATATAGGCAAATTCTAATTTATCATAGCTAATACAACAACTTAATAAGCCAAATAGTATTTCCTGAATAATACATGCAACAAAAATACAACTGAGATACTCTAAAGCATATAACATTGAAACTACTATTTGGAGAGCAATGGTGTTTTTACCAATAGTTTGTGCAGGTTTAACTGAACCAGGTTTATTTTCCTGATTGAGGCTCTCTGAATTTCTAGTGGCAAGAGGCTTGGCAACAGGAGCTGTAGACTTATCATTGGTTTCTCCTGTCCAACGAAGAGTGAATTGCAATGTAGGTCCCTGAGAAAATGTTTCAAATGGAGGCAGCCTCTAAACAAAGAAACAAACAAAAGAATATGGAAGAGTTATGACGACTTCAAAGATATTGCAGGAATGAGAAATATTCATTGTAATATATCAATGTGAATTTATTAAAAACCAACACAACTTTTTATATTATGTATATGCACATGTGCACACCTGTGCAAATGGGCTTCCAGTGCAGTGCCAAAGAAAGCCAGAGTATGAGACACACTAGAGTTGGGAGTTCTGAGCCCAACATTGGTGCTGAGAACTGAAAGCAGATTCTCTGAAACAGTACACGCCCTTAACTTCTGGACCATCTCTCCTCCAGCCAAATACATTTATTTTTAAAGTACAAAACCCACCAAGCATAGCCAAATAATGTATGGGGTAAGTCATCATTGGGGAAATGGAAAGCTCAGGCACATGAAGTGGCAGCTACTTATTACTATATGGAAACAATGACACATAACAGTCAGAATTTCAGATTTGTCAGCCAGGCAGTGGTGGTACACACCTGTAATCTCAGTACTTGGGAGGCAGAGGAGGCAGATCTCTTTGAGTTCAAGGCCAGCCTGGTCTACAGAGCAAGTCTCCAAAACCCTGTCTTGAAACCACAACAAATATGCACTTCACAACAAACCTGGAGATCTGAGCACACCATGGTGTTTAGATAAGTGTCGAATGTGGTAGTGCAATGTATTTAATACATCATTTGGTGGGAGGCAGAGGGTTCTTTGTGCCTTTAAGACCAACATAGTCTACAGAGAGCTCTAGGAAAGTCAGAGCTATATACTAACATCTTGTCTCACAAAAAACTAAAATAATTGCTTATTGTCAAAAAACAAAAACAAAGACTCCTTATTTCCAATAAAATTTGCATTTAGGGAAGAAAACATCAATCAAAATAAGAGTTGACGGCCGGGCGGTGGTGGTGGCGGCGCACGCCAGGGCAGAGCCAGGAGAATCTCTGTGAGTTCAAGGCCCGTCTGGTCTACAGAGTGAGATCCAGGAAAGGCACCAAAACTACACAGAGAAACCCTGTCTCGAAAAACAAACAAACAAACAAACAAAAAAAAGAGTTGACAACTGACAACTAAAGTGTGCTCAACCTTCTAAACCATGCATACCTTCCCATCAAGAATAGTCTCCCATGTTGCTCTTTTCTTGCTTATTGGACATTCTTCCATTTCCTGCATGGCTACTTCATATTCCCCATCTAAAAGCTGTAAACGCCTGTAAGATAAACACATATATTTAAAAAAGTAACCTGCGTATTATTATTGTAAGGACACAAAGTCTACACTCCAGATGTACACTAAAAAGCATTAAAATTGTATACTACCTTACATACACAGCAAGATTTAAAATTTCTACATTCCAGCTCTGAT
The DNA here is from genome assembly GCF_049852395.1 of Peromyscus maniculatus bairdii. NCBI lineage: Eukaryota > Metazoa > Chordata > Mammalia > Rodentia > Cricetidae > Peromyscus > Peromyscus maniculatus. Next base: position 65,998,228 of record NC_134859.1, on the reverse strand, counting down.
AAAAGGAACATTAACAAAAAGCAATTACAACTATATAGAGAATTCTATTACTGTAGCTAGAGATATTACTTTTAACCATTTGAAATATGATATTCCTGAAGTCTCAAAACCTATTTTATGCATTAAGTATAAACTGGCTCTGTGGGTTTATATATATATATATATACACACACACACACACACACACATACATTTTGGTTTTTTGAGACAGGGTTTCTCTATGCAGCTTTGTGCCTTTTTCTGTATCTCGCTCTGTAGCCAGGAGGATCTCTGTGAGTTTGAGGCCAGCCTGGGCTACAGAGTGAGTTCCAGGAAAGGAGCAAAGCTACACAGAGAAACCCTGTCGGGAAAAACCAAACAAAAAAAGAAAAGAAAGAACAAAACAAAACACCAGGACGCAGTGGGGAATCTAGTGGTAAACAATGGGGCGTACCTGCACTAGGCCTCACTTGTGCAGATACTGTGTTCTGGGCACCTAGGGGCACATGTGTTTTCTTGTTTATTCTGTGTACCTCTTTGTATGAAATAAACTTGTCTTTGTTTTAATGAAGAAAAATGCTAAGAAGAAACTAAATGAATTTTTCCTCATGGTTTAATTGTGAAAAATTTTAAATATATAGAAAAGTTCAAAGAATATTTGGATAATAACCACACACCCTTTACCTTTTTTTTAACATTTTTTTTTTTAACATTTTATCTCATTGGCTATCTTTGTGTGTTTCATTTTTGTACTAAACCAGTTGAACATATACTTCATCTCCACCTGGCTATGCTTCAGCCTGATAGCCACTTACCTGCACACAGCATGTCCATCAGGGGCTTCCTGTTCACCTAGTAAATCTTTTTGTTTGGAATAGTCTTACTATTATTTAGATCAGGCTGGTTTCAAACTTTTTTTTTAATTATTTAATTATTTATTTACTTATGTACCCAGTGTTCTGCCTGTGTGTGTGCCTGCAGGCCAGAAGAGGGAACCAGACCTGTAAACCAGATTTACAGATGGTTGTGAGCCACCATGTGGTTGCTGGGAATTGAACTCAGGACCTCTGGGAGAGTAGTTCCTTTATAAGAACAGTATGTGCTCTTAACCTCTGAGCTGTCTCTCAAGCCCTGGTCTCAAAACCTCCCCCTCCTCCTCCCCCCCCAGCTGAGGACCGAACCCAGCAACTTGCACTTGCTAGGGAAGAGCTCTACCACTGAGCTAAATCCCCCCCCCCCTTTTTTTTTTGGTTTTTCGAGACAGGGTTTCTGTGTAGTTTTTGCGCTTTTCCTAGAACTCGCTTTGTAGCCCAGGCTGGCCTCAAACTCAGAGATCCGCCTGCCTCTGCCTCCCATGTGCTGGGATTAAAGGAGTGTGCCACCACCGCCCAGCTTGAATAAAAAATTTTAACTGAGTTAACTCATAGTTCCTTATCTCTGCTTACTGCTTACTATATATGATAAATAGAAAAATTCAGTATTTGCAAATCTGTTCTTTCACTTATTAGAAGAAAACAAACAAAAGCAGTATCACCTTACTCTCTTCCAGAATGAAAACATTTACAGACCACTAAGGAAGCCTCATTTGACCATCAATATTACCTGTTTTTGTCAAACACTGTCATTTGTGCAACAAATGTCTTTTCTCCATCTTCACGATTTCGTTTTCTTCTGGCTGGAACTTCTTCACTGACATCTGAATTAAATAAAATTTTTTGTAAAACAATTACTTGAAAGAAACTGTGTCACCTGCAAAATATGGTCCCTTTTAAAGCTGCAAAGTAAAATGTGCTTCATTTATCCAAATGAGGTACAAATTACAATGTTTCAATATTTAGATTCATTTGTGTCAACTTTGGATTTTTAACATGTATTATGTCCATCTTTATTTCTCTATAACATGATCTCATAATATAGCCAAAGCTAGTCTGGAAATGGCCATGCACTGGCTGGCTTTCACTCCAACTGGTCTACTGGGTGCTGAGACTATAGGTCTGTACAACTCAGTTGGGTCTGACCTTACTTCCTGACATCATTGACCATCAGAACTCATATTTGCAAATGCTAACTTGCTTGGGATGACTCATGCTAGGCTAGCTTCTCATTACTACTCAGAGTTCTATTATAAGAATTTAAAAAGAGATTTGTTTATATTTTATGAGTGCTTTGGGCAGCATTTATGTTTGTGTACCATGTACATACAGTGCCCATGGTGGCCAGAAGATGTCAGATCCTTTATAAATGGAGTTATAGACAGCAGTTAACTGCCACGTGGGTGAGAGGAAACAAACCTGGATCATCTAGAAAAGCAATAAATCTCTTCTAAGAGTGTTTACAATGAGCTATCGCTCCAGTTCCTTATAATAACTTTTAACAGTATTTCACATATACCTGTTCTGCCGCTGCTCATTTCAATGCAATTATTTATTCCACATTCCGCTCCCTAAACTAGGCTGTAAGCCTTCTGAGAATAGTACTACAAATTATCTTCGTATTGTAGGTATCTATACATCAACTGAATGATTACCTCAAAGATGAATTCTGATCTGCTAGAATAAAGGAATGGGTATAGGAATCAATGTGATATGTATTATACTGCTCAAGTTCAAGACAGTACAATGGCATGTACTCTAGTCCCCAGCACTTTGAAAGCTGAGCTGGAAGGATCATGAGTCCAGTTTAAAGACCAGCCTAGGCAATGGTGAGACCATGTACCAAGAGAAAAAGGAAAAAAGCAAGAAAGTAAGAAGTGAGAGAAAAATAAAGAAAGGGAAAGAGTGGCAGGAAGAGTAGAAAAGGGAAGGAAAAAAAGCAGGTAGGCAGAGAGACAGAAGACAGAAAGGGAAAGGTCAGGTTTAACCTAAGCAGTGAGCAGAAACCCAGCATGAGGAAGGCCCTAGGTCAATCTCCAGGATAGCAAAATATCAATAGAATAACAATCTTTCCAATTTTGGAAAGAAACAAGGTTGTATGGGTTGTTTTATTTATTTTACTATTATTTTAAGGTTTGTTTTTGAGATAGGGTCTTGCTACATTACAGCCAAGGCTAGCGTCAAACTCGTGTTCTGCTGACTCAGTCTTCTGAGCACTAGATTACTGGCACAAACTACCACACCCAACAGAAAGTCAAGGTTATTTAAAAAAAAAAAAAAAACAGGAACTACTTTATACACAATTCTAAATATTATGAAGAAATATTAATTCAAATATTTTCACTGACTACTTTAACATCCAATAATAAGATCTAGTGAAATTATAGAAATAAAATTACCAATATTTTCATTGGTTTCTCCATTAATCATTCCGTTAAATTCTCTTCTTCCTGGACGAGTTACTCTAAACAGTAATGAGTAAGACTTCACCATATGGCTGTTACTAGGTTCAAATTCATTACTGGAAACTGCCAGGGATGGGAAACTTCCTGGTTTTGTTTGATTGAGGTCAGGATTCAAAGGCACCTGCTTTTTACCAGTAGGAACTTGCCTTATTGGACAACTTACATCCTGCAAAGTAAAGATTCATAAGTTACATTTATACATAAGCAATGATTAATTACATTAAAACGTCTAATCACGGTTATAGGAAATATGGTATAAGTCATGATTATCAAATGGCATGTTAAAATAATCATACTGCTGAAAATTGTGAAGCAAAAATAAAACTGGAACAAGCAGATTCCCAATATTAAAGCAATGGAAGATTACTACAATATAATGAGGAGAGAGAAAAGTATATCCAGTATCTAGCTGTTAGTTATTTGCAAGATTTGTATTACAAATGTGGAATACGTAGGCTTAGAATGGTGGTCTACTCTGTGCAAGGCTTTGCTTCAACTACAAGCAGTTAGGAAAACAATATAGAAAAAAAAAAAAAAAGACTGGGGATATTGTAGTGCATTAGTAGAGAATTTCCCCTGTATGCACAAAGGCATGAGTGCTGGGCTCAATCCCAAGCACTATACTGACAGGTATGGTGGTACAGGTGGAGGATCACAAATTCAAGCTCATATTGGACTATATAGCGAGCTGGAGGAGCACAGACTACTTTAAGACTCTTCCTCAAAATAAGTAAATATAATAAAAACCTAAAATATAATCAAGATAACTGGAAATATAAGAAATATAAGAAAAAAGAAACAGGATTAAAGGGCTGGTGATAAAGTCAGTAGTAGGGCATGAGTCCCTGGGTTCCAAGCACTCAGCAGAAAAGACAGAAAGATCTCCATGAGTTCAAGGCCAGCCTGGGATACAAAACTGAATTGCAGGACAGCCAGGGCTGTTACACAGAGAAACCTTTTGTCTTGGGGGAAAAAGAAAAAGAAAAAATAGAAGACAAACAAAACAAAAAACCTGGGCAGTAGTGGGGCAAGCTCTAGGAGGTAGAGGAAGGTGAATCTCTGTGAGTTCCAGGCCAGCCTGGTCTACATACTGAGTTCCAGGACAGCCAGGACTACACAGAAACCCTGTCTCCAAAAAAAAAAAAAAACTAAAAAAAGGAGAGAGAAATTAGTAGCATGCTTAAAATATTAAAATCCCCTAACTTCAACATTTCCTTTAAAATTTGATGTAACAAATGGGAGCATCAGAAAGAGAAGATACCTATAAACCCCATTGTTACACAACAGTAAATCCACATCTATTTTATATATATTTATATATTTTTTAACAGGAAAGACAGCAATCATCTGAGAAATAGTTACTCCATAACTGATTATGCTGAGAGCACAGTAGAAAAATACTGCAACTCATGTGGTAACTATGGAGACAGGACAGTCCAGGAGGTTGGCCGCATAGCTCTGATGCTCCTGACTTAGAACATAGGCATGTGCTTCCACAACCAACTTAGTAAATTCTTTAAACGAAACAAAACAGGCTGGAGATGGCTCAGCAGAAACTTAACACTGGCTGCTTGCTCTTCCAGAAGACCCAGGTTTGATTCCCAGCACCTACATGGTGGTTCACAAGATCTAGGGATGCCTCTTAAGGTATCACACATGCATATGGTGCACAGATACGCAGGCAGTCAAAATAACCATAAATAATAATAGTAATAATAATAAATCTGTATTTACAGATAAAAAGAAAATTCTACTCTACATGAGAAATCGGAAGTCTCACCCACATCCTAAGCCTTACATTTCACAAATGACTAAAAATCAACAATTGGGTATGTATATGCTTTGAAGATGCTTACAACTGTTATTTTTTCTGAAACACAAACAGGACACACTCTTATACCTACAGTTTTTCCTTATAAATAATGTATTTTAAAATTTCACTTTACTGCTAATCATAAATTTTTATGGGAGTTGAATAACTTTACATATACTACTTTTTCATATGTTATGTGCCTCCTATCATCCAATCTGCTTCCTGTTATGACTCTGGCAGTTTTAAGTTTCTCATCACCTTAAACCGTATGGAAGAAATCTCCAGCAGGAATTCTATATAGTTTAAGTCCTGTTTAAGATGTAATGATACATAGGTGCACTGGAAAAAATAGGAACAAAAAAACCCTATCACCCTTTCTTGTGCTACTGGACATACTAATATCCTCTTTGGAAAGAAATACCCATTCCTATCATGCAGCCATTATTAATTTTATTGCCTTTAATAAAAGAGAGACTCAAGGACTTAAATTCACAAGTACATACTGTTGGTTTTGGTGGGTTGCTCAGGAAATGTATGTTGCCATTATGGCAGCTGTTTCTATGATGAAATGAGTTAATCTTCTAAATAGAATCTGATGGAATGTATTAATAAGCCAATGGTTGATAATGCTGACAGTAAATTTTTTTCCATCATTGTACTATAAAAGAAATAATCTTGCTGGGTGGTGATGGCAAACCCCTTTAGTCCTAGCACTTGGGAGGCAAAGGCAGGCGGATCTGAGTGAGTTTGAGACCAGCTAGGACTGTTACACAGAGCAACCTTGCCTCTAAAAACCAAAATAAATAAACAAATAAATAATATGGGCTGGAGAGATTGCTCAGCCATTAAAGGATAGGCTTACAACCAAAAATATAAGAAATAATCTTTTGGGGAAAAACTCTCTCAGCTCTTATTTAATACTGTAAAGATTACATCCATATCAATGCACTAGTAGCTAAGAAACAACCTGAGACTAAATGATAGAAGCAACTGAATCTGTCCTAAAACCACAGCTTCTGCCTGTGACTCCTACTTGACAATGTTTTGTACAGATGCTCAGCTCAGGGGAAAATTAGGAAGGGCGGCAACAGGTTATAATAAGAGTAAGTCAGCCACCAATGTAGCTGTCTCCCTGTCCCTCTCTGAGACACCATCTCATTATGTAGCTCTGGTAGGCCTGGCTTGTTCCTGCCTCCCAAATGCTGGAACTAAAGGTGTGTGTTACCAACCCAGCCTCAACAGTCTTCATTTCCGAGGTTTTAAAACTGGCTCACAATTATAGTAGATATGAAGAAACATGTTCAGTTAAAGATTATTCTACTTCATCTACTAGTATTTTATACATTACCTTTCTTTTTTTGTGGCAAACTTTCACAAGCAGGACTTCCAGGGTAACAGAATTTTGTTCATTTTCTGAGTTTTGTGATGGCTTATCTAAATAGAAAAACCAATGTCTTAAAAATCTTTTTAATGTATACATGAGAAAAAAAAAGATATTTTCCTAAGTTAAGGAATCTCAAAAGACTTCCTATAATTAAAACATATCACAAGCTTTATTTTTCTTTTTTCTTCCCAGTTCAGTTCCAGACTTGCAGCATTCTTTTTAAAAATAAACTTTTCATAAGACAAATATATGTATCTGCCTATAGACTAGGATTTTTCTCCCAATTTGAGTAAGATGGCTCAGTTGTTTTAATTACACTTAACCTATTTACTTCTCACTTGAAAATTTAACGTTTATGGTAATACAGAAGATGTGTTCTTCAAAAGTGACAAATGCAGGCAAAACTTCTTGGCAGGAAGCTTGAGTAAAATAGTTCTAGAGGATTAAAAAAAATGCTTTTCCTTCTTTGAAAATCCATTACTAGAAAATTTATTTAGTGAGACATGATGGTACACATCTTTATTCCCGGCAATTGGAAGGTCGAGGCAGGTACATTTCTGTGAATGTGAGGCCAGCCTGATATACATAATAAGATCTTGTCTTTTAGAGAGAGAGAGAGAGAAAGAGAGAGAGAGGGGGGGGGGGAAGGTCTAAGTGGAAAGAGCAAAAATATTTACCACGTAGGCATGCTTTGGCTTAGAAAACTTAAAAAAAAAAATTAGTTTTAAGTATCAGAGTCCATACTTTCTGATTAAATAACAAAAACTTTTGCAAGCCAAGGCTCCAAAGTACTGTCTATTATTTACTGATCTGTAAAATTCTGAAGTTATCAATAGTTCAAACCTAAATATTTAAATATTAAACTTCAATAATATACAGAACTATTATTAGATCATTAATACACCTATATATATACTAAAAACAATATTCTTTTCCCTTCTTAGATTTTTAAGTAACTTTCTTTCCTACAGAAAATCAACCTTCTTGGGCTATGGGCATTGCTCAGGGGTAGACTGCTTCCCTAGTATGCTGAAGGATGGGTGTTTGGTATCTAGCACCCAAAGCAAAATAAAACCAGTAACAAAAAGCACTAAAAACAAAAAACAAAACAAATCCACCCCGATCTTTTTATGCAACATATACTGAGAGAAGATAGCTGAATCAGTCTCTTTGAAAATTATAATCATGATGAAAATTTTCTAAGATGGCAAAAATAATCCAGAGTCCAAAACAGAAAGATTGTCAGTGACCTAGATCTTGCAAGAACTACTGATCCTTTGGCCTTGGCCTCCCAGGTGCTGGAGTTATATACACAAGCACATGCCACCACATCCAACAATGTTAAGAACCTTGAAGCTGGTTCTCTATTCTGGCTTTTTTCAAAATTCTTTTTTTTTTTTTTTTTTTGGTTTTTTGAGACAGGGTTTCTCTGTGTAGCTTTGCGCCTTATCCTAGAACTCTCTTGGTAGCCCAGGCTGGCCTCAAATTCACTGAGATTCGCCTGCTTCTGCCTCCCAAGTGCTGGGATTAAAGGCATGTGCCACCACTGCCCGGCACCTTTTTTTGTTTTTAAAATATTTATTTATGACGGTTGGCAGTAGCGCACACCTTTAATCCCAGCACTTGGGAAGCTGAGCCAGGTGGATCTCTGTGAGGTCGAAGCCAGCCTGGTCTACAGAGAAAGTTCCAGGACAGGCTCCAAAACTACACAGAGAAATCCTGTCTTGAATAACACAACAAACAAAACCACTAAACATTTATTTATTACATAGTGTTTGGCATGCATGTATTCCAACAGGCCAGAAGGAGGAACCAGATCTCATTTATAAATGGGTGTAAGCCACAAAATAAAAATTTTATTTTATTTTGAGACGGGGACTTATGGAGCTCTGGTCAGTCTGGAACTCTTTTATTTATTTATTTATTTATTTATTTATTTATTTATTTATTTATTTATTTATTTATTTATTTATTTATTTATTTATTTATTTATTTATTTATTTATTATGTACACCGTATTCTGCCTGCATGTGTCCTTCCTTGCAGGCCAGAAGAGGGCACCAGATCTCATTACAGGTGGCTGTGAGCCACCATGTGGTTGCTGGGAATTGAATCAGGACCTCTGGACCAGCAGTCAGTGCTCTTAACCGCTGAGCCATCTCTCCTGCCCACCTGTCTGGAACTCTTTAAGAGATCCATCTGCTTCCTGAGTGCTGGGATCAAAGTTGTGTGCCTCTACACCTGGCAAGGAAAATTTTTTTATCAGACAGTTCTCAAAGATACCATTTTAGGGCTGGAGAAATGGCTAAATTATGGCTTCTAATATGAGTTCATATGAGTACTATAGCAAACAAATACAGATGATTAAAAATAGGAATTGCAGATTATAAATTATTTAAGAGAATAGAAATTGTTATTTGGGTTACTTCCATATACAAAACAGGCCAGCTCTTAAAGCAAGGTCTAAACACTGTTAGTGGATAATATACATATGATCAGATTTGAAGTTTCTAATATAAAAACCATGACTCACTTATCAAGAGGTTACCACACTATTTTATCATCCTCACCTGTCTGTTGCTACAAGGCTGCAGACAGAATGCAGAACCTGGCCTATGTTGGGCAACCACACCACCACTCTCTACTCCTCAGCCTCTTAAACTGTGTTACTTACTGAACTATTTCAAAAAAACTTAAGCTTTTTTCGGGTAAAAATTTTATTCCACTGAATAAGAGGATATATAAACTTAAGATGGACAAGCTGACAGGCATTATTTATTCTTTTTATAATCATTATTTACTTTAAATGTGTATATAGAGGTAGAGGACAACTTACAGGAGTCTGTTCTCTCCTCTACCATGTGAGTTCTGGAGATCAAACTCAGGTCATTAAGCTTGGTCTCATGTTATCTACTAAGCCACCTCAATAATTCCCTAATTATTTTTGGGTTGTTTTTTGTTTTGTAGTTCTTTGAGTCAGGGTCTCACTGTCTGTAGCCCTGGCTGGGCTGGAACTCACTATGTAGACCAGGATGGCTTTGAACGCAGAGAACTCTCTGCCTCCTACATGCATGTACCACCATGCCTGGCCCTTACCACTCTTGGCCCTTATTCATTTTTAAAACAACTCAACTTCCCCAACATACTTTTAGCGTTTGCTGAAACGAACACAAAATACCATATATTTTCTTGGTACTGACATTCAGATAGTATCTCATTTGTCGTAGTGGTTATTTCAGTTTTTTATTGTTCTTTGAAAACATCAAAACAAAAACAAAACAATACCAATGACGTAGCACCAGCTCAACAAATAATATGTAGATGGGTCATACTAAGATGCTTGGCCTCTTGAACTTCTGAGATAACTACTTAAATTTTTTTCTTATTACATTTTAAGCTTAAAATTGAAAAGCATCAAATGGCTATGGGTATAGCTCAGTGGTAACACAGTTGCTTGAGAGGGACATTGTGTTTAATAGCCAGCCCACACAAAAAAAAAATAAAATAAAAATAAGAAATTCCAAACAAATGAAAATTAGCAAAAACAAAATTAGAAAAAGAAAGAACACAAATAATTCAGAATGAAGAATTTTTCCATTACAATACTTACCATTTTTGTAGAAGAAACCGGTAAATGTAAGTTGCAAATGAGCAGACAAGCTAAATAAAACAAAAAGTTACCACTTTAATATTCTGTAATAAATGTAGTACAGACCTTAAAATACTCTGAGAGCAAAGGTATTCCAAGTATTTATGAACGTTTGATTTTCTCACTCTTAACTGCGCAGGCTCAGATCTCTAAGTGCTTTTGCTAACAATCAAAACAGTATGTCTCCTTTCACTACAGCACATGCAGACACATAGAGGCTAGTGCAATCTCTGTCATCTCTGTGGCTCAGCAGACAAAGATATTAGCTATCCAGATCAAGGACAACCTAAGCTAGGTGGTGAAACCCTATCTCAAAAACAAAATCACAACAACCACAACCAACTCCTCTCACATACAACTGACAAAAATACAAGTAAAAACACTAAAGGAATAGGTCAAAAAGAGCACACCACCAAATGATGCCCCATAACCACAGTGTTGCTTTATTGTCTTTGTTATAAAGGGGAAGGTTTCCTATCATTTAATGTTAGAAATATTTGACAATGGAATCTAATTCAATGTAGAAGTATTTAATATGTTTCCCATGGTTCTAGGATTTCCCATGTTAGGCAAATACACTACCTCTGAGTTCCCAGCCCAGCTCTTCAAATACATCAAAGCAATGGAAATTCACACATCTTAACAGATGATATGGAGCCACTACTTTATTCTAAAATTAAGAGTGAAACACACAATCCAAAATCCATTATAAATGTATATTTACTGTTTGTTTTTTTAAATAATATAACTTTATTTTAAGGTAGGAAGGTGTCAGATTCCCTGGAACTGGAGTTACAGATAGTTGTGAAATGCCATGTGGTTGCTGGGAATCGAATCAGGTCCTCTGGAAGAGCAGCCAGTGCTCTTAACCACTGAACCATCCCTCCAGCCCTATAATTTACTTCTTTAATACACCAGTTTTCACATAAGAGTTAGAAGCTCTACAATAAGAAAAGGAAGCAAGCCAGGAGGTGGTGGCTCACATCTTTAATCCCAGCACTCAGGAGATAGAGACAGGCAGATCTCTGAGTTTGAGGACAGCCTAGTCTTAGATAGAGTTCCAGGATAGGCAGGGCTACACAGAAATACCCTATCTCGGGGAAAAAAAAACAAAAAAACAAAAACAAAAAGCATGAAAAAACAGCTAACAGAAAAACCAACAGGCTCTTGTAAATACATTTAAATGAGAAAAAAGAATGAACATTTGTTGCAGTTTCTATGGTGACAAAGAACCAGGATTACAAAAGACTCAAGAGAAAAGACGGCAGATAAGAACAAGGTATTTTTATAGAGAAGAACTAAAGTGAAGAGAGGAACAAAGCTCAGTAAAGGAAAGGCTATGAATGCTGGTTAGGAATCCTAAGATAGGAAAACACACTTCTAGATGTGGCTAGGATGACATTTCCAGAGCAGCTAATGAACACTGGGAGCTAATGCACAGATTCACAATTGTGAAGAAGACATTATTAAGACATGCTGAAAAATCAGTGGTAGGGCTGCTTGTAGGAAGGAGGCCCTTCCTCTATGTTGTTTTTCTGCTTCCACCTGACACACTATGGACTTCACTCCCACTATGTGTTTACCACCCCAATGGACTGACACTTCTAAAACTATGAGCCAAGACAAGTGTCTTCTCCCTATCTCCTGTATTTTGGTCACAGCTATGCAAAAGCTCTATAATCCAGTACATGTGCAGTTTTCTTAAAATGGTGGTAACACTCTAGGTGTGTGTATAGAAAGAAATGGGAGTTAGAGAGTGAAGCAGGCTGCCAAGTGTTACATAAGTAATGACTAGAAATGAAACATAGCAAAGAGGTTGACCTAGAAAAATCTTCCCAAAACTTCTATTTTTTTGTTTGTTTTCCGGAGCTGAGGACTGAACCCAGGGCCTTCCGCTTGCTAGACAAGGGCTTTACCACTGAGCTAAATCCCCAACCCCTATTTTTTGAGAGAATTAGAGGCAAGTAAGCTTTTTTTTCCAGTAACAGATATGAGGATACCTTTATCCTTAGTAGAATATTCCATAAAATCTGCTAGAACATTATAGGATAGGGCTACTGAGATAGCATTTCAAGAACAATGCCAAGAAAGCAAGAGGAAACCTGGTCTATACATTTTATGAGTTCTAGAACAGCCAGAGCTACAGAGAGTCCCTGTCTCCAAAAACCAAAAGTGTCAGTAAAAAAACAAAATGACTATGGAAATGAGTAAAGGTAGAAGCAAAGTTAGAAAAAATAAAATACGAAGGAAAAACTAAGAGCAACAACCATAACTGAAGTATCAACAAAACTGTTATATAATGGGATTGGTATTAAAAAAAAACAAGCCCATGATGTTTATGGGTGTTTTGCCCTGGTGCATGTCTATATACCACTTGCATGCCTGGTGCCTACAGAGGAAGACCAAAGAGAGTGTTGGAGTTCCTCGAACTGAAATTACTGATGGTTGAGAGTCGCCTTGTAGGTGCTGGGAATATATATATATATAAAGGGTTATTTGAAGAAAGGAAAAAAGAACAGAGCACAATGGCAAAGGCAATCATGGCAGTCTGGAGGCTGAGACAAGAAGACAAATTCACCGGGCGGTGGTGGCACATGCCCTTTTTAATCCCAGCACTCGGGAGGCAGAGGCAGGCGGATCTCTGTGAGTTCAAGGCCAGCCTGGTCTACAAAGCGAGTTCTAGGAAAGGCGCAAAGCTACACAGAGAAACCCTGTCTCAGAAAAAAAAAAAAGTTATTTGGCCGGGCGGTGGTGGCGCATGCCTTTAATCCCAGCACTTGGGAGGCAGAGACAGGTGGATCTCTGTGAGTTCGAGGCCAGCCTGGTCTACAGAGCTAGTCCAGGACAGGCTCCAAAGCTACAGAAACCCTGTCCCAAAAACCAAAAAAAAAAAAAAAAAAAAAAAAAAAAAAAAAAAAACAAAACAAAAAAAAGAAAACACAAAAACAAAAAAAAACCCAAAAATAAACAAACAAAAAAAAAGAAGACAAATTCAAGACCAACCCAAGCTACATAGAGATTATCTCAAAAAACAAAAGCAGAAAATGATTCATACGTTGCAAACACTTTTACAATACTCACTTTCTAACTCAACTCAGGTACTTTTAAAAACACAGGGTTAAATTGGGTGGCGGCAGTGGTGCACGCTTTTAGTCCCAGCACTCGGGATTCAGAGGTAGTTGGATCTCTGTGAGTTTGAGGCCAGCTTGGTCAACAGAGAAGAGTTCCAGGACAGCCAGGGCTACACAGAGAAACCCTGTCTCCAAAAAACAAAACAAAAAAACAAACCAGAAAGAAACATCAGGGCTGTCATGATGGTTAATTAGGTAAGGGCACTTGCCATCAAGTCTGGTGACCTGAGTTTGATCCCTGGGACCGACAGGTAGAGAAACATGACTCCTTCAAGCTGTTCTCTGACCTCCACTGCACAAGTGGCACGTGTGCACCTGCATGCACACACACACACTACTAAGTAAATAAACCAAGTACCTCACGCATCTCAGGCTGGCTGCAAACTTACTATGCAGCCAAGGATCTTTCTGCCTTCACTTCCCCAAGCTGTGGTTACAGGTGTATACCACCACCATGTCTACCACAGATTTCTTCTAAAGAAAAAGGGCAGGTTTTCTTTCCCCTTCCTCTCCCCCTATATTTACTGTACCCACATTTGAAGCTGGGTCAGAGAATGAGAAAGAAGAAAACCATGTAAAGTTAGGCATTATTTAGTTTCAGGCTAAACAGAATTTAGTTTAGGTGACCAGGATAAAACCTAAGGATTAGGTCCAGCATAGCCTATAATTTTAATTCCAGCACTCAGGAGGCAGAGGTAGATAGATCTTTTGGAGTTCCAACCTAGCTTAGTCTACATAGCCAGTTCCAGGCCAGCCAGGGCTATGTAGTAAAATACTGTCTAGGGAAAAAAGACAGAATTGTTATTTATCTATATATTCTCAGGAAATAAGAAGTATGATAACAAAACAATGGCTAAAAAATTTAAAATTTTAAGGTAGTTGATTCTAAGCATAAATACCTGACAATTCTGAAGCACCCTGCAGAAAGAGGTTAAGCAAATCCTTAAGGGACTAACATTCTGAAACACGATCCACCTAAAAACCTCAAATCTGAATACTGGATCCCACAAAGGAAACCAAGGGGTTTTTTGTCTTGTTTTGTTTTTCTTCTTCAAGAAAGGGTTTCTCCAGCTGGAGAGATGGCTCAGGGGTTAAGAGTGCTGACTCTTCTTCCAGAGGACCCGAGTTCAATTCCCAGCACCCACATGGCAGCTCACACCTGTCTGAAACTTCAGTTTCAGGGGATCCCGACACCCATGGCAAAAACACAAATGCACATAAAAATAAATAAAAATAAAATGCACATACGGACCAATGGAATCGAATCGAAGACCCTGACATTAATCCATGCACATATGAACACCTGATTTTTGACAAAGAAGCCAGAACTATACAATGGAAAAAAGAAAGTATCTTCAACAAATGGTGCTGGCATAACTGGATGTCAATATGTAAAAGATTACAAATAGATCCATATCTGTCACCATGCACAAAACTCAAGTCCAAGTGGATCAAAGACCTCAACATAAATCCAGTTACACTAAACTTAATAGAAAAGAAAGTGGGAAGTACTCTTGAACGCATTGGCACCGGAGATCACTTCCTAAATATAACACCAGCAGCACAGACCCTGAGCACAACAATTAATAAATGGGACCTCTTGAAAAAATAAAATAAAAAATATATTTAAAAAGAAAAAGGAAAAATAAAAGAAAGGGTTTCTCTGTGTAACGGCCCTGGCTGTCATTGATCTTGCTTTGTAGATCAGGCTGGTCTTGAACTCAGAGATCCACTTGGTTCTGCCTCCCTGATGCTGGGACTAAAGGTGTGGGCCACCACATCCAGCTGGAAACCCAGTTATGCTGAAAAGACTGTGAAAACTGCTTTAAATTTATATACATTACTGATAGTACTGGTACAAAGCTTTATAACTATATTTCCTCAAAATAGGAATAAATAGCCGGGTGGTTGTGGCACCTTTAATTCCAACACGAAGGAGGCATTGGCAGGTGAATCACAGTGAGCTCAAGGCCAGCCTGGTCTACAGAGTTCCAGAATAGTTACACAGAGAAACCCTGCCTCAAAACAAAATAAAGCAAAAAAGGAATAGGTCATATGCTAGCATCTAGACTGTGCAAGGATAGCTACTTCTCTTTTACACATTCACTTATTATTCTGTTTTCTGTGGGTACACACAATACATGTGTCAAGGTCAGAAATCAGAGGGACAATTTTTGGGAATCAGTTCTTTCCTTCAACCACGCTAGTTCTGGGAAACAAACCTGGGTCATTAGGCTTTGAAGCCAGTGCCTTTTGCAGTTGAGCTATCTCATTGGCTTAACTTTCCTTATGTATTTTATCATATAATAAAACATAGTGTGCCATGTTCCAAGCACTATACTTAAGCTTCAGGGATATAATGGTGAGCAAAACACATCTTTTTGGAGGGAAATAAATGGTGGGGAAGAAAAGTACAGGAAAACATGAGTACTTTTATACAAATATAGTGCTTGGAACATGGCACAAAAGCTAAAAATATGATTACACTACAGAATTCATTATTCTAGAACCCAGGTTCTCAAATATAGCATTTGAGACATACAGACAGGGAAGACTCTGAATTGGGAGATGAGATGGTGTATTGTCTATTACACAGAAACAAATCTTTCAAAACTATAGAGTGCTGAAGTAGGGCTGGTGGCATATATCTATAATCCCTGTACTTAGGAGGTGGAACAAGAGGATCATTGTAAATTCAACCTCAAGTACATAAGAGTTCAAGGCCAGACAGGACTACAAGAGTCCTCATCTCAAAGAACACAAAACACAGACAAAAACAACTTAAAAAAGGAAAGACATTAGAGAAAAATAGACAATAAACCAAAGAAGCCTAAACATTATCTACAAAATAGAAGGGCAGAGAAGAGCTATTAATATAATAGTACTGTTTAAAATAATTTCTTTAATTGTGTAGTTCAGTGATAGAGCAACTGTCTAGCAAGCACACGGTCTTAGGTTCCATTCCTAGAACTACAAAGATCCATATGTACAAAGAATGACTTAATAGCATTCCTATGATAAAGACCATATCTTTTATTTATTTATTGAGTTTTTTTTTTTTTCAGACAGCATCTCACTATGTAGCTGTCTATCCTGGAACTCACTATGTAGACCAGAATAGCCTCAAACTCAGAGATCCACATGCCTCCTGACAGCTGGTTAAAGGTGTGCACCACTACGCCCAGCAAGACCATGTCTTCATATAGCCTCTAAGACCCTGAATTGACTGGTCACAGGCACCTTTTCCAGGCTCCTCATATCAGTCTTCCTGCTCTCTCTACTCAGACACCTTGGTCTCAAAGGCTGTTTACATAATGTTCATTTTTCCAGAACCACCTGCTCTTCCTCCCTCACTTAACTCCTATATTCATTTTTCAAATTTCAGCTTATTTCTCCAGACAAGATTTCCTTGGACATTACATTCAACAACTCAAACAAGAACGGTTTCTCCTGTGGTACACACTCATGTTTTCCTGTACTTTTCTTCCCCACCATTTATTTCCCTCCAAAAAGATGTGTTTTGCTCACCATTATATCCCTGAAGCTTAAATATAGTGCTTGGAACATGGCACACTAAGGAAGTGACACACCCCTCTGGCTCCAAATACAGATCCAAACCTTCTCATTGTAGAAAAAGATGCTTACCAAAAGGATGTTTATGAAAGGAAGATAAGTAACTCCAAAGTTTAGGTTTTAACAAAAACAGTGATAAAAGACCCGTTAGGACTAAGGATATCTCTGAAAAGTTAGAGAGCTTACTTCGCAAGCAACAAGGCCCTGGGTTAATTTCCCAGTAAGGCACACAAAGCAAAATAACTACAAAAACCAACTAATAAAAGCTCTATTCAGCAAGGGATAGTAGTGTCATATGCCTATAATCCCACCATAGTTGAAGCTAAGGCAGACAGGAGGATGATAGCAAATTGAAGACCAACCCAGGAAACATAGCAACACCTCTCAAATAATTAAAAAAAAAAAGAAATTCTAGTTGTGGTAACTTTCCTTGGGATTTCTTCAGCAAAGAGACGCATCAGAGAAATCTGGGAAGCAGGTGAGACCTCATGAGTCTCTAAAATTTGCTACATGCTTTGAAGTATGCTATTTTTAAAAATGCTACTTTTCCAAATAATTTGAATGACAGTTTTATCATTGTTTTAAGATCAAAATAACTCTTGTTTATTGAAACAAAGTAACATCTTAGAAAAGCAAAAACTGCAGGACATGGAGGCACACAGCACTCAGGAGGCAGGTGAACTTGAGAACAGCCAGGACTAAAAATCTTGAAAAACCAGAAAAAGGAGGGGGGGAAAAAAAAAAAGTAAAACCCATAACATGACTCACGATCCTTTTTTTGTCCATAATTTCTTCTTCTAACAAGTTTCTATAACTAATGTGTAAGACAGCTGTAGACCTAAAGTATAAAAAACCATGGAATATCAACTTGTTTTACATAGATGAATGTTAATATTTTGGTTCTATTTTTACTTGCCATAAATTTCAAAACTAAATTGGGAGTGTTGACCACACCTTTAATCCCAGCACTTGAGGCAGAGGCAAGGCAAATTTCTGTGAGTTTGAGACCAGCCTGGTCTACAAAGTGAGTTTCAAGACAGTCAGGACATACCCTGTCTCAAAACAACAACAACAACAACAAAAACTAATTTAGGCATTTATACTAGATTTTGGGTTGCAGTACTGTGATATTCTTGTGAATCTAGAAAATCCCCTTTAGTTCTGGGAAATGAAATACACTGGAAATGGAAATGGTCTAGTCTAATTCTGGGAAGTGTGTGTTGAAAGAACATGAATTCCTGCAGAAGACATTTAGACTACTAGAATTGAACAGACATAGCTGTGATCAAACTGAATGAGGTCCTCATGTCTGTGATAATGCAGAGAAGAGAAATGCTCCTGTATATGATTTAAGATTTTAAATTTAATTAATACCACGGAACAACAAAGATTTGTATTATTCTAACAACGAACTTGACAACAGATTATATAGTTTTTTATAGTACCAGCACTGGCATCTAAGATATCTTCCATAAACCCTGTGTAATAAATTAACACTACAATAAGAATACAGTTAATCTGAGATGAGAAGTACACTGAAACACGCTACCTCACTGAAATACACTACTGGGGAGTTTGAGGAGAACTTGAAAAAAACGTTCTCGGATTATCTTAGTACCTTAGGGAACAACACTGAGACAGTAGTATACAAATCTCAGAGGGTTTAATGATGAATTTGCTGTACCCAACTTGATCTTAAAGATCTAGAATTTGTCTTTCAAAACTGTGGGCAAGAGGCTGGGGAAATGCTTGACTAACATGCAGGCATGAGGACCAGTCCAGATCTACAGCATCCTCATACAAAGCCAGGCACACACTAGAACTCTAGCACTGGGGCTCAGAGTAATGCTCTGAAGCTCACTAGCCAGCCAGGGCTCCTAATTTGAGTGTACGTGGTATAGGTGTGTATGTATGTCTGTAGGACCTGATCTAAGGACTTCCAAGAATTTCATATAGCAAGGCAGGCACAGTGGCACATGCCTCTCATCCCAGCTCTCAGGAAGCAGAGGCAAGTAAACCTATGAGTTCAAGAACAGCCTCAGCCAAATTAGAAAATACCAACCTGACTGAGGTAATCCAGACTCAGAAGGACAAACATGGTATGTACTCACTCATAGGTGGATACTACATATATAAAGCAAAGGACAATCAGACTGCAACCCACAGATCCAGGGAGGCTACCTAGCAGGGGGGACTCTAGGATGACTGTGACTTATACTAAGTTTTGGCTTTGCCCAATCACTGGGCAAGTTTTAGTGAAACATTTCACTATTAAGATAAGAATTTGGCCGGGCCTTTAATCCCAGCACTTGGGAGGCAGAGGCAGGCAGATCTCTGTGAGTTCGAGGCCAGCCTGGGCTACCAAGTGAGTTCCAGGAAAGGCGCAAAGCTACACAGAGAAACCCTGTCTCAAAAAAAACAAAACAAAACAAAAAAAAAGATAAGAATTTGTACTGTATCAAGCTGATGAAAGAATATGCTGGCTCTACTTCTAGGAGGGGAGGCTAAAAATCTTTTTAGATTATGGATTAACCTATAGAAAAATGTCTGCCATAAATCAAACAATGAAGGGGAAGATGAATAGGAATCTCACCTACACAACTTAAGTAAAACATAGCTCTCTGAACAGATAAAGATAGGTTTCTTCTGTATCCCAGATTTAATCAATATTTATATGTATAATTCAGCTATTATTTGGCTTAAAGGGGCTTACTGGGAAATGTTATCATTTTTACTATTTTCTACAAAGAAAATATTTTCCAGTTTCAAATAACCCTGACTTTTGAATTATAACCTGTTTCTACGTTAAAAAAAAAAAAAGTCTGTATGGGAGAAAAAAATAAAAACCAGCCTGAGCTACATGGTGCATTGTAAGTCACTCAGATTTACATAGTAAGACCACCTAAAAACACAAAACAAGATTTATACAGCTATAGTAATTAAGACACTGAAGAATTGATGTCATGTGGAAAATAGAGAACAAAAAAGATAAAGTCTAAAAAAAGAATTTTATATAATCTACTGATATTTCTATGAATTGCAGTTCAAACCACTGGGTTAAAAGGAAGAAAATTACCAGAGGGCAAATGATCAGAAAGAACTGATCATTTCACATCAATACAATTCACAATTCCTTATAATACACATTCTTAGAGAAATGCTATTATACTTATCAAAGACACTGCTGCCACAGTGAGATAATAGTAGGGTTTATTATTGATAGAACTAAATTCTGGTAAGGAAGATAAAGAGATCATACTTTTTTTTTTTCTTTTTCAAGACAGGTTTTCTGTGTAGCCTTGGCTGTCCTGGAACTCACTCTGTAGACCAGGCTGCCCCTAAACCCACAAATCTGACCGCCTCTTGTTAGGAATAAAGGCATGAGCCACCACTGCCCAACAAGATCAAAAATTTTTACTGGCTCATTATTCTTATAACCTTGAAATGACTAGAGGGCAAATTTATGAAGGTAATCAGAAGAAAAAAGTTAGGTCATCAGATGAGGTTCTAACTAGACTATGACGCCCTAACACAGGAGATGCAGGCATGTGGTAGCACTACCACCACATATTAATATTAAAAATCCCTTAGGGCCCCCAGAGTTTTGTCAAAGGCAAGTGACCAGATAAGCATCTGAAATAAAAATATAAGCTCTGTGGATGGTACCACCCCAGGCTGGTGGTCCTCAGTGACAGCAGGCAGAGCAAGCCTTGGGGAGCAAACCAGTTAACAGCACTCCTCCACAGCTTCTGCTTCAGTTCCTGCTTTCAATGTCTTTCCCTTCTTGATTTCCTGCTCTGATTTCTTCAGTGATGAACTGTGATGTGGAACTAAGCTAAAATAAACCCTTTCCTTCCCAAGATGCTTTGTTTCATGGTATTTTTTATCACAGCACTAGAAATCCTTACTAAGACAATTATCTTATGTTGATTGGAAAGATATTAAATGGCACATGCTTGTTCTATACTTGGGAGGGTAATACAAGAAAAAGGGTTATAAGTGAGCCAGACTGAAAAAAGAAAAAAAAAAAAAGCAAGACCCTTTCTCCACAACAAAAACTTAGAGAAAAAGAAAATATACCACCACAAATTTTCTATATAAAGTTTTTTTTGAAGAAACAGAATATATAGCTAACTAGAGCACTTGCCTAACATTCACAAAAAACTGTATTCAATCTTCAATCTCCAACACAGAAGCTGAGGGATAGGTGGATGGAGAGTTATCCAGAATTTCCAGTTTCTACATTCTCCCTAAAAGTAGTCAATAAATAAATAGCACCTTAGTTCCTGGAATATTCAAAAAGAACAATGAGTTTTTTTCTTTTTTGGTTTTTCAATACAGGGTTTTTCTTTGTAACAGCCCTGGCGGTCCTGGACCTCATTTAGTACAAAAGGCTATCCTGGAATTCACAGAGATCTGCTTCCTCTGCCTCCCGAGTTCTGGGATTAAAGGAATTTGCCACCATGCCCAGCTAAAATTATGAATACTTTGTACTAAGAGATAAATAAGGATATAGAAAAAGGGGATCCCTCTTTCATACTTAATTTCATAATTACATAAAGCAGCGGTTCTCAACCTTTGGGTTCCAACCCTTTCACAGGGGTCACCTAAGACCACTGGAAAACACAGATATCTACATTAAGATTCATACATGGGCCAGATGGTGGTGGTGCACAATCTGTAATCTCAGCACTTGGAAGGCAAAGGCAGGCGGATCTTTGTAAGTTTGAAGCCAGCTTGGTCTACAGAGTGAGTTCTAGGCAGCCAGGACTACAAGAGAAACTGTGTCTCAAAAAGAACAAAAAATAAAAAAAACTTAACAGTAGTAAAATCACAGTTATGAAGTAGCAAGAAAAATAATTTTATGATTGAGGGTCAACACAATACAAGGAACTATATTAAAGGCTTCCTAAAGCATTAGGAAGGTTGAGAACCACTGACTTAGGGGAAACACAATACTTCAAGACACCTAGCACAAAGTATGTGTACCATAAATTCTAGTTGCCAAATCTCCGCACGTGAGGTAGTAGGATAAAGATCAAGCCTAAATTAAAATGCCAGAAATTAGTAAGAGATAAACGATGACTTATGTCCTAGAAAACAGTTTCTAACATTAGAGATGGTCAAACAGTCAGTCTTGAGAAATCTCTGCCAGACATGCTACAGAAATTAATTCCTGACTCATACATGTACCTGGAGCAACTGAATCTAAGGTTTTTTTTAAACTCCTAACAATCCTGTGTGATCACTAGGGAAATGGCCACTCTAATTGTCTCTTTCCTCAAGTGTATCACTTAATGTAAACTGACAGATTATCTTACCTATGAGATTCTTGCTCTCCTTTCATTTTCTCTACTTTTGATAACATATCATCAACTTTAAATGTTTTCCTGGAAAAAACAGATAAACATAATAATCACTTCTCAACTGGGGAAAATACAAAATTATACTGTAATAAGCAAAGTAGAAATTCAATTTTGATTATTTCAAGATAAACTAGATGGCTAGTTCATAACAATGCACACACTATTGAAACAATTTTTTATAATATAGTAGACACTCCTTCAAGTTCAACTGTAAATGTTATTTTTCATGAAACCTCCTATAATTATCTCCAAGTCATGAGTAATTGTCCTTACCCATGGCATTTAATTTTACTTATTTTTAAAGTCTCCTACATATAAAACCTCTCTTAAGAATTTTATTTCTAATAGGCTGTACGTTCCTGAAGGGCAGTGATTACTTTTTATAATAAGGCCTTAATTTTTTCCCCCCAGACAGGATTTCTCTGTGTAGTTTTGGAGCCTGTCCTGGATCTCACTCTGTAGACCAGGCTGGCCTTGAAATCACACAGATCCACCTGGCTCTGCCTCCCAAGTGCTGGAATTATAGGCATGTGCCACTGCTGCTTGGCTGGCCTTAATCTTAATAGGTATTTAAGTGCCTATTAAGTTGAGCCAAGCAAATGCAAAGTAAGCATATTTTTGGAAGACCTTTTTTTTTAGGAGACGGGTTTCTCTTTGGTTATCCTGGAACTCTTGAACTCAAGAGATCTGTCTGTCTCTGTCTCCCAGTGCTAGGTTTAAAGGCGGTGTGCCACCATGCCCTATTAGAACATCCAGTATCTATTAAGCAACCCAATAAATATATATCAGCTCCATGGTTATTCTTTTTTATCTTTTTTGAAATAGTGTCTCACTCTGTAGCCCAAGCTAGACTTGAACTCAGGGCAACCCTTCTACCTCAGCTGCTCAAATCCTGGGATTACAGTATGAACCATCACACCAGACTACAAAAAACATAACTGAAAATCATAAAACATCCTCAAAGGTTATTGGCAAATTTTCAGCTGAATGATATGCCACAACAAAAAGATTAAATAGCAAAAACCAGTAACAATAAAGTTAGGGCACATTCCATTCAATCATAAAATTATGTATGCACCTTTAACCTGACACTTAATTCTTTGGGGTTTTTTTTTTTGTTTGGTTTTGTTTTTCGAGACATGGTTTCTCTGTGTAACAGTCTTTTTTTTTTTTTTTTTAAGATTTATTTATTTATTATGTATACAGTATTCTGCCTGCATGTGTCCCTGAAGGCCAGAAGAGGGCACTAGATCTCAATACAGGTGGTTGTGAACCGCCATGTGGTTGCTGGGAATTGAACTCAAGACCTCTGGAAGAGCAGTCAGTGCTCTTAACCTCTGAGCCATCTCTCCAGCCCTCTCTGTGTAACAGTCTTAGCAGTCCTGGAACTCGCTTTGTAGATCAGGTTGGCCTGGAACCCACAGAGATCCGCCTGTCTCTGCCTCCCAAGTGCTGGAATTAAAGGCGTGCCCTACCACTGGCCAGCTACACTTGATTCTCTCTGTCTCTCTTTTAATTCGGAGCTGAGGACTGAACCCAGGGCCTCGCGCTTGTACACTTGATTCTCGATAGAGGGCCTTGTTATACAGCTTGAGCTGGCCTAAGACTTACTATGTAAGCTTGAGCTGGCCTCAAACACAAGGCAATTCTTAGTCTTGAGGACTGGGTTACAAGCATACCTCACCACACCTGGCTTAACCTGCCTAAGAAAATACAAATTCCACCAGCCCCTTCAAAAATAAAAGCTTAAATAAAATCTTCCAAAGCAATGAAAGTTGAATGGATTACAAAATATGCCTCATCTTAGTTCTCAAAGTGAACTATGTTCTCAAGATAGAAGTTAAAAATGAAACTTCTTGGGTTGGGGATTTAGCTCTGTGGTAGAGCACTTGCCTAGCAAGTGCAAGGTCCTGGGTTCGGTCTTCAGCTCTGAAAAAAAAAAGAAAAAAAAAAAACTTCTAGTAATTTGTTAATCAGAATGTTTAACAAATGTTTCTCTTTATACAGATATTTTCAAAATTAGTACTTAAAAAATTCAATGTAGTCCACATTCAGTTATAGTTTTTAAAAAAAAGATTTATTGATGTATTTTATGTATATGTATATATGCTCAATTTGCATGTATGCCTGCATGACAGAAGAGGGCACCAGACAGAAGAGGACATCAGATCCCACTATAGATGGTTATAAGTAAGCATCGTGTGGTTTCGGGGAACTGAATTCAAGTCCTCTGGAAGAGCAGCCAGTACTCTTTTTTGGTTTTTCGAGACAGGGTTTCTCTGTGTAGCTTTGCGCCTTTACTGGAACTCACTCTGTAGCCCAGGCTGGCCTCAAACTCAGAGATCCGCCTGCCTCTGCCTCCCAAGTGCTGGGATTACAGGCGTGCGCCACCACCGCCCGGCGAGCAGCCAATACTCTTAACCACTGACCCATTTCTCCAGTCCCTTAGTTAGTTTTTTAATCCTTATGTGTAGATAATAGAAATTACAGACATAGAAGGCTTACTCTTTAAAAACAACCCCCCTTCAAACAGGCTTTTGACAAGTAGCCAAAAACTTGAGATCCTCCCTTCCGTGCCCTTCAATATCTTATACTACAAATAGGTACCATTGGGTCTGATCAAATACTCAACTACTCTAATAATAAAAATAATAAAAAGTATCTAAAGGCTGGCGGCGGTGGCGCACGCCTTTAATCCCAGCACTCAGGAGGCAGAGCCAGGTGGATCTCTGTGAGTTCGAGGTCAGCCTGGTCTACAGAGCGAGATCCAGGACAGGCACCAAAACTACATAGAGAAACCCTGTCTCAGAAAAAAAAAAAAAATGGGGGAAAGTATCTAAAGGAAAGTGCTAGTAAGAACACATTACAGTAAAACATTGACAGAACAGTATTAAGTTTCTGTATTTTAGGTGAACAAGAACATTCTCCACTAATGAAAGATATTTTTTTTAAATCTCTATCTCTAGAATAACAAAAAAAAAATCAATTTTAAAGTTTTATCATAGAGCCTAGTAGTACTTTAGAAAAAAGTCTATTTTCAATCTACAAATAAGAGAATATACAAATACAATAAGAAAACTGAAGGATCTTTTAGGCTAATTACAAAGAACTATTCAGTATAAATATTAAAGGAAGGTTTTTTATTACTGGAAATATTTAATAGTAACTTTTTTATAACTAAGAAAAAATTTAAATTTTGTCTGCAGAGAGAAAGGTAAGATTGAAAAATCCAAGCATTTCTTCCAACACTGAGTTTCATGTGGGTGAAACCCATCGAACTGAACAGTAGCAAAGGTTTGACATAGGTGAGAACAATCCAGCCTTCCATAGAGAAAAAGGAAGAAACCACAGAAACACAGCACCTCTCCAACTCCAAGCACTTCTGTAGAAAGGCAACCTCATACTACAGATGAGATTAACAAAGAAAATGGTACCATAAGGTTACCAGTAAATAGAATGATTAAAATTACACAAACTTTGGGGTGTGGGGAAGGCGACATACTGGGAGGGCTCAGAATAACTTAAAAGATATCTAATAAAATAGATTAAATAAAAAGACCGTTCTTGAGTCAGGTGTGTAGTTGCATGACTGTATCATAGTACCCTAGAATCTGAGGCAGGAGGATAATAACTTCCAGCACCAGCTTGGGATACACTGTGAAATCACTTCCCAAAATGAATGAATGAACGCACAAACAAAAGCATTCACCTCATTTTTAACTCTACTATCTCATAGTAGGGTAAGCCTACAGTATTTGAATAAAAACTCCAAATCTTCTATGAAGTAAGACTGAAGTCTGAGTCTAACAAATACACCAGAATTAATATCATAACCGATGGCATGACTTTAAAGCAAGTAATATGGACTAAAGATGTAGCTAAGAGGTAAGAGCATTTGTCTAGCATGCCTAAAATCTTGTATTCAATTCCCAACAGTGCCCTTCCCCACAAAATACTGTTATACTGATTTACATATTATACATAAATGCAAATGTAGATATTTGCTGTGCAACATAAACCTTCAGTCACTGATGGCAAAGACCACTCATCTAAAGATCATATTCCTAAAGTCCTAAAATCAGATGTAACAAGAGAATTAAGTAATCCATATGTATTTTGTGAGAAAATAATCTAAATGAGATTTAAATGTTTCTACGCTAGTAAATTTGCTTCAAAATCTCTCAAAGACAGTTCTTAAAATCCAAAGGGTGATAATCAGAAAACTGGTTTCTACTACCAAAATTTTGCTTTGTTTTTGAGACAGAATCTCATTATGTAGTCTTGGCTATCCTGGAACTTGCTATATAGACCAGGCTTGCCTTAAACTCACAGAAACCTACCTGCCTCTGCCATTCCAAGTGCTAGGATTAAAGGCATATGCTAACCATGCCCAGCACAACCAAACTTTTTATGCTGTCTCTATCGGCACATAATATATCCCATGAGACAGTCTAATAAGCAAACATCATGAAAATGATGTGTATTCAATCTACTTATAAATTAATCCAAATTTAGGTTTTTGTTGTTGTTTTTTCCTCGACAGGATTTCTCCATGTAGTTTTGGTGCCTGTCCTGGATCTCGCTCTGTAGACCAGGCTGGCCTCAACCTCACAGAGATCCGCCTGGCTCTGCCTCCTGAGTGCTGGGATTAAAGGCATGTGCCACCATCGCCTGGCCAAATTTAGTTTTAAAAATCTTTATCACTTTTAAAATCAAAACCAGGTCATATCCTAAATAACTATATTAAAAAACTTTAATAAAAAAAGTTAAGTTCACAAAGTTCTACGAAATGAATCAAGAATAATGAAACTACAGACCACAATCAAATCTGGCTTACTGTTTTTGTATAAGCCCACAGGCGAAGAATGGGTAAATAGCTGATCTGATGATAGAAACTATGAATCCTTAAAATTAAGTAAGTTTTTCTTTACTCAAAGAAACCAAAAAGGATTCTATACTTCTATTAGAATATACGTTGTACCCTTATATAGCCAATTTCATTTATAAACACTTTTCTCTTTATATTAACTACCTAGAAAATATTCTTTTGTTTGTTTGTTTGTTTTTTGGAGACAGGTTTTCTCTGTGTAGCTTTGAAGCCTGTCCTGGAACTTGCTCTGTAGACTAGGCTGGCCTTGAACTCACAGAGATCCACCTGCGTCTGCCTCCTCTGCTGGGATTAAAGGCGTGCACCACCACAGCCAGCAACCTAAATAATATTCTTGATTTTGTCTTCTGGCTACAGGACCCTAAAATATTTACTATTCCTTTAACAGAAAAATTTGGTGAATCTTGGCACATATCAAATAATGTATTAGACAAAAAGTAGACAATCTAATTCTGTTGCCTAATTTGTTATTTTCTTTCTAGCTATGAGTGCTTAGCAACTTTTATCTATTAAATGCAATTCATTTCTCTTACATTTCAATTATTTGTAGTAAACTGTGATGCATTTACAAAACTATATCTTGCCCTAGAAATGCCTTCACAGTAACCAAGATTTTCCCAAGAAGTTTTTTTTTCTTTCTTTTTTCTTTTTTTTTCCGAGACCTGTTTAGTTTCTAATGTATTGAAGTAGCTGAATGGTTTCATTAAGTCAAGACCATTAAAATAGATAGGTGTGGTGGGTGGATCATACCTATAATCCCAATACTGGGATGGAGGCTGAGGCAGAATAGCCACAAGTTTGGAGCCAGTATAAGTTATATAGCGAGTTATCAGGCCATGTCTACCTAACAAGACCCTGACTCAACAGACAAACAGTAAGACTATATAGATACAAAAAGTTTAATGGAAGGTCTTTCTTTTCAATTTAAAGTTGTTCATTTTGATATACTTAATAGGTAGATCTTGCACATAAATCAAGAAACTTGATTTCCGTTATTACCTTTACTAAACATTACACAGTCAAAGTTCCTACAGTAAAAATAAGTACAACATACCCAGGCTCTGCTTTAAGACCAGATAATCAAAACATCTTATTTTTAGACACCCTTCTATAAACTTCCAAAGTATCAAAGACAGATAGTTACCCTGAGCCCTTGAGGAATCATTTAAGTCCTAGCAACCAAACCTGAAAATAACTAACAAAGAGTAAAAAATAAGAGTCAGTAAAATCACTTCACTAAATAATTTCTATTAGAGAAAAAAACTAATTACAAAAATGATACTTTTAAAAGATGATTCCAAATTCAACTAGTTGCTCTTTCAATTTTCATAATATTTAACTAGAACTTTTAAGACAAATTTTCGAAGAACTCTCTCCTGAGAATCTCTCCCCCACTCTAAAATAAAACTTTCTAGTAGTTCAATCAGCTCGAAATAAAATTCATAAAATGTACCTTTTGATGTTTGTTCTGGAGTTTCGATGAGACATGTAAGTAAGAGTTCTGTGCAAAAATATTGGCTATAAAAAATTAAAAATATTAAAATTACAGGTGAAGTTATAAGAATGAAATAATATTGGTGAATTTCATTGACTACTTACTGCTATAAGATTTCGTGTTCGAAGAAATCTATAGATCTGTGTTGGTTCTGGGTAACAGGAAACAAAATCCAAACATTATCTTTTTAATGAACTTGTTAATAAACCATCAACCCAGTCCATGCAACCCACACTCTAACCAGCACAAAACAATCTTTGTGGAAATAGTGTACTACCTGTTTATACCCAGGATATTAGTAAGCACTAAAGGCCATTCAGTAGTCTATAGCATAAAATCCTCTTCCCTCCCCCTGCCACCCTGTCTCCCTAGATATATTTACAATTTCAAACTAACCCTAAGGTAGCCGACATTACTGTGCAAAAGCAAAGAACAGTAAATTCATTTGATGACTTACTCCATTCCCTCCTCCAAAGTACTTTGAGATCGCTCTATTCCACAAAAACTTATTAAAAGCCAAACATGGTGAAAATTTCATTCTAACTGGCCATTACAAAAACTTGTAGTAACTAGCCAAAATTAAATAAAACTCTTTCCAAACATTCTAATACAGATATGATCAAAATCAGGATTATAAAATTCACTATATTTTAAACTCACAATTGATAGGTCCCCAGAGCAATCTTTTTAATACTTAAATTTTAGATTTTTATAAAAGACAGGTTAAAGTTAAAAATACATTTTCATAACGCCATTCCAGTGATATTACTGAGTTACGAGAATCACATTTCTTTGAAGAGTATTAATCTAATTATGACTACCTAAATTAATAAGTATATTAAGAACTTAAACGTCCAGAAACTGAAATCAATATCAGAAAAAAATAAGACCTAATTCTTAATGAGAAATGATTTCTCACAGGTGGACTCCTCTGAAAACAATTAGTTAAAACCTTTCTAGAGGATTGATTTTCTCCTAACATTTACAAAGTTTTCAATTTCCACTTAATCTCCCGTTTAGTTTTAGTTTCAAATTAAACTAAAAGGAGATATTTTAGAAGAGGTACAAACAAGCGTGTTTATTTTTATGACTGTCCTTCAGTTCCGTTTCCACTTAAAAGCTTTTCAGATTTTTTAAAAAGTATATTAAGCAAAAGAATAATGATTTCTGAAGCAGGTTCAATATCTGTCTCAATAAAAATCGAAATTATTTGTATTAAATTCCAATTAGAATTTCATGAAGCACTAATGAGAATGAAGGACAGTATTAAACAATGTAAAACGTCTTTCCAAGCACAGCTGATACCATGCCCATAACATATGCCACGGTAATATTGTAAATAAAGACATTCGACGGTAAAGCTGAGTTTATTCAAGTTGCTGTAAAATACTTCGCTAGAAGACTGCCCAAGAGCGAAGCAAAACAACCAGGATAGAATATCTATTAAGTAGAAATTTTATTTGTAGTCATAATGTTGTTTAGAAATTCTATTGTTTGTTTCCAGACACTGTGCTCCCCTTTCCAAGTAAGTCATAGTTTCGCCCTCCACGCATCTTTTCAAACAGAAAACTGAGATAAGAAAATGTTCTGGAATTAAGACACAGTTCCGAGGTTATCCCCGGAGAAGACGCCTGCCCATTCTGTCTCTCAGTCTACGTATCCATAAAATGGGCGGATAGGTTTGAAAGGCTTAAGGCTTCCGAAGGTGCCGTGTTAACTAACACGCAGCCCGAGGGGGTGCGAAGGCATTTCGGACCAATGACAATTTCCTCGGCTTTACTGCACTCGCGCCCGCACAGGATGCTGCTGCATCTTGTCCCCCCGAAACCTACAACTGGGACCCCGGTACTTGTAGAGTAGGGAAGGGATAAAAGAAAACACGAACTCGTCTCGGGCTCGGGCTGCATTCAGTTCAACCGTCACGTCCTCACCTCAAAGGCGGCTCTGAACGCGGGGGCCCCGGGGCGAACCTCCCGGGAGCCAAGGACCTGCCCGGGACCCCGGGAGCCGGGACGTCCCCCCTCATCCCTCCCCTCCACTCCCAGACCAAGTGCACTCTCCGAAAGCCCCGGCGGAGCGCCCCGCGCCCCGCACGCTCGAGAGGGGCGTTCGTCCTCTCGAAGCCTCCCGCACTCACTCTCAAAGGCCTGGAGGAAAAGCTCGTGGTCAGCCTGGACGTGCTCCATTTTCGGCTTCTTCACCGGTAACACCGCGGCCCCCGCCGCCGCCGCCGCCGCCGCGGCCGCCGAGGAGGAGGAGGAGGCCGAGTAACTGCCGCCGCCGCCGCCTCCACAGCCCCCGCCGCCGGATTTGCCGCCCGAAGCCGCCGCCGCCGCCACCGCCGCCGCCGCCGCCGAAGCCCCGAAGCCGCCTCCCCCGGACCCCGCGCTGGGCCCCGAGCCGCCCCCTCCCCCACCGCCGTGCTTCTGAGGCGCCATCGCGGTTCCTGCCTCCTCCCCCCGCCAGCTACCCGCCGGGCGGCCCCGGAGAGTGAGCGCCCGCGACACCAACCGCTCGCCCCAGCAGGCTCCGGCGGACCGAGGGGGGAAGGAGGAGAGAGGGGAGGAGAGGGGAAGGGAAGGGAGGAGGAGAGGAGGGAAGGAGGGAGGAGAAAAAAAAAAAAAAAAAAGTGCCTCCTCCGAGCCCCGCTCCGCTTCGGAGGCCGCTCACCCTACCCTGGCCTCGCTCCGCCCACTTCCCCGCCCGGCGCGCTGATTGGCCGACGGGAGCGCGCGCCGCCCGGCCGCCCAGCCCGTTGGTCCGCGGCGTCCCCCGTCAGTCACGCGGAGGCGCTTCTCGCGGAGGCGCGGCTTGGTTGGCCCGTGCGCGCTGCCGACCGCGGGCCCGGCCGCCTCTTTGAACTGAATTCGCGGGAAAATTAGGGGTCGGAGCGGCCTTCCTGCTGGTCCCGGTGCATTGTGGGCAGAGGGGGACCCGGGAGCGGATTAGCGAGCCGTTTCTCGCCTGGGGAGCGTCGGCCGTCGCCGCCCCCCCGCGGGTAGAAGACCCCCCGAAGAGAGGCGGGTGTCCGAGGAACCCGGGGCGAAGGCGCCTTGGACAGGAGCTCGGATACTCGGCCGATCCCCCAGACTGTGTGGTCTTTAGGAAGTGGCCGGCCCCGGGCTGCATGTGTGCTCACAGTCTCTTCTCGGCGGAGGCGGGAGGGAACCGGAGCCCCTGTCCCCTCGCCGCCACGTGCCCCAAGGCGCCCGTGGCCGACATCCGCGAGCGCAGCCACGGGCTTGTCTCGGCTGCCCGCTCGCCCCACGAAAGGGAGCGATCTGTTTTGTGGCGGCGGCGGCGTGTCTCGAAAGAAATAAGGAGACCCCCCCCCCTTTTTTTTTTTTTTTTTTTAAATAGGTGCTGGGAGGCTTCAGGATCCTTCCCGATTGTGATCGTGGTTTCTGCACGTGATGCGAGCGAAGTAGATACTAATTTTCTCCTCCCAAGACGAAGTGGGGACGCTTCTTGAGACTCTTCATTGTACTGTCAAAAGCTTGTGAGGGGAGTCCGTGTTTGGAGCGTCTTGCTTGGAAAGTTGGATGCACAGGCCCGACTAAGTCTTGTAGTACAAATTGGCTTACAGTTGAGCTAATACGCTGAACGACTTGAATTTCAAGTTGGACAAAATCAGCAGCCAATATTTTTAAATTTAAAAAGATGTATTTTATGTGTGTGACTGTGCCTTCATGTAAGTCAATACCATGATTATGTGCTGTCCTTGCGGGCCAAAAGAGGACGTTGGAGTCCGTGGAACTGGAGTTACAGATGGTTGTGAGCCTCCAAGCGGGTGCTGGGAATCGAACCTAGGTCTTCTGAAAGAGCAGCCAGGGCTCTTAAGTGCAGAGTCATATGTCCAGCCCCAGCCTATATATATATAGTGGGTGACCAGCTCCCACATTTATTTACCCCAGGGACTCTTGAGAAATGAAGAATAAGAGACTTGGGTAGAAATAAAGAGGGGAGAGAAACAAATAGAAACGCAAGATAGCCTCAGGTGGGCCCGGATCCTTATCCACCAGAACTTTATTCCAAAGGGGTATTTATAACAATGCCAAGGGAGGGGCAAAAGACGCCCCCTTGCTAGATACCGCCAAGTGTAGACCCTTCCAAACACCTGGTACTCAGCCCCATGGTCCAATCAACCTCTTATGCAGTCCTGTTGGGTACAGCCATTAGGAAACCCAGATGGGCTCCAACACTGTGTGTGTGTAATATATATATATATGGTTTTTCGAGACGGTGCCTGTCCTGTGTCTCTGTAGAACAGGCTGGCCTTGAACTCACAGAGCTCCACCTGCCTCTGCCTCCCGAGTGCTGGGATTAAAGGTTTGCGCCACCACCGCCCTGCCCAGCCTGTATTTTATATTCAGACAAAACTGAGTGCTCTCAGGTCTTTGTACTAGTCTATGTATTTAAAAATATTTCCCCTGCAAAATAGGTTATATAGAACTTTTTCTTTAGAAAAAAAGTACATCTCTGATTAATGCCATCCCACTGAGATTTCTGAAGTTTTAGCTTCCCATCTTTTGCTTTATTGTATTGGGAAATTCAGTCGGAGTCTGGATAATTAAATCACTCTAAGCAAATCCCAAAATATCAAGTTACAAACTAGAGTGCTAATTTAACTAACCATAAATATAACTGTCAAAATGCTACCCCTTCATCGTTTGTCAGGGCTCTGTTGTAGGGGAGGAAAGGATGCAGGGACAGATACAGTCAAATAACCAAGTGAAAGATTATCATGAATCTTTGATGAAAAGAGAAATGGACCTGAGGGATTTGGGGTATTCTTAAAGGAAATGGTAGTATCAGGCTTTGATGTGATGGTATACATCTGAGCTAACCAACGTTGATCATGAAGAAGCCAGCTATCCGTAAGAGAGGCACTCTTTTGTTGATAGGTTCTCACTTTTACATTCTTTATCTAGAGATAAAGATTCTTTATTTGGAATGCTAAAAAACTTTGATTTCAGGCAAACTGGAATTAACTGGGGTCATTTTAGTGACATTGTCATCTTAATCAGATAGGTAAAGCCACCTATAGGCTGGTCTTGACTGTGGATGACTTTTTATTACTTGGGATGTAAGTGCTTTTGAGATTTGTGATGCCAACTCACAGTCAATGATACAGATGTTTAAACCCTCTTCCAAACAATGAATCTGGGTTACTTTCTAAATGTTACATTTGTTTTTCCCTTCATGCCATATCTGTTGAATGTAAACTACTAAAATCAAAGGCCATGCTCCATTTCTCTTACGTTTCCTAGCACGTGTCTGTAAGGAGAGAATAGTAATTGTTTCATCACTTGCAATTGTCAATATGCATTTATAGATACTCACTCACTTTTTTCATAACGATCCTATGACACTGGCATTATTTCCATTTTACGACTGACAAAACAGGCTGAGGGAGGTGAAATGGCTGGTTTATTTAGTGACTCTCTATGACTTCAATACCATTTCTCTATGCACTTTTTACAATAAAAAAAAAGTTAGCGTATTTTTAAAATTCCTTTCAGACAGTCTAAATAGCAAAATAAAAAAGTGATAAGTCAGATCCCCAAGTTCGAGGCCAGCCTGGTCTATAGAGTGAGTTGCAGGATAACCAGGGCTACACAGAGAAACCCTGTTTTGAGAAACAAAGAGTGATAAGTTAAGTTGCATTTTGAAATACTGAGAGAACCATACAAAGCAATACAGAAATAGCTGTTATTAGCTGGGCGGTGGTGCAGGTGGTGCATGCCTTTAATTCCAGCACTCAGGAGGCAGAGGCAGGTGAATCTCAAGTGAGATCTACAGAGTGAGATCCAGAACAGCCAGGGTTACATAGAGAAACCCTGTCTCAAAAACAAAACAAACAAAAACAGAAGGAAGAAAGACCTGTTATTTCTCTTGATAGCAAAACCACAGAAATGGCTAACACCACTGTGATTTCTTATCCATATTAATAATTGAAGGAAATACTAAATTTCACTTAGAGATTAAATAAAGACTCTGCCCCGCCTCATCCAAATTCACAAACGGAATCATTTTCAACTTAATGATGAACTGGGTGAAGGATAGCTCCATGCTAGAGCATGTTCTTAGCAAGCCCAAGACCTTGAGTTCAAGCTCCGGCATTCAAAACAAAGTAAACACCTCTGAGGTACAACAGTAAGTCTTTAGTTGTTTTGAGACAGGATTTTACTCTGTAGCTTAGGCTGGCCTAGATGCATGGCAGTCCTCTTGCCTCAACCTCCTATGTCTTGGGGTTACAGAGTCACCATGTTCAGCTAGCAAGTTTTTTTTTTTTTTTTCTGTTCTGCGATAAATCCTTGGATAAGGCTGGTGTCTGTCACAGGGTCTGGTATATATATGGGTGAACTCAGTGAATGCTGTTAAGGATGGTCACCAGTGTACCATTTTAAATTATAACAATTGAGTGTTTACTATGTACCAGGCAATATATTAGGTTTTTAATATTCTGACTAGCTATCTGAGATAGTATTATCTCCACTTCATTGATAAGGAAAAAATAATGAAACTTATACATAGTCAGTAGTGCAGCAGAGATTATCTTTTTAATTATATTTATGTATTTATATGAGGTTGTGGGCACTGCCAAAGACATCTTGCAGGACTTGGTTCTGTCCTTCTACTTAGGTGGTCAGGCTTGTCAGGCTCCTGAGAATCCAGCTTAGGCGGTCAGGCTTGCCAATAAGCACCTTTACTGGTTGAGACATCTCAGCACCCCTGGGGCTGAGATGCTAATCTAGAGAGTCTGTCCCCAGAAGCCTCACTCTTGAGATCATATGACACAGAGAAGATGCTGTGCCTGTCCTTATTAGGTCCAGAAAGGTAGTAAACATTACCCCTGATACCAAGTCAGTCATAAGTATCTGCATTTTCTAAAGTTAACCAAGTTAACCATATTTGATAACAAATATGGTTTTTGTTTGTTTGGTTGGCTTTGGTTTTTCAAGACAGGGTTTCTCTGTGTATCCTTGGCTGTCCTGGAACTTACTCTGTAGATCACGCTGATCTGGAACTCACAGAGCTCCTTCTACCTCTGTCTCCCGAGTGCTGGAATTAAAAGTGTGTGTCACCACTGCCTGGCCACTCTGTACTTTTTTTTAAACTTTAATGTCTTTCTATCCCCCATCTACCCATGTCACTTTAAAGTCAAAGGCTGAAATTCCTAAAATAAGCCTGCAGGCACTGTATCAAGAATATTTGTCATGCTCTGAGGACACTAGTTATGTTTTATGGTAATTCTGAGAGAAATATAATTCAACTTTAAAATAAAGCAGAAACAAAAATTCCCCAAGATAAAAATAGCAACAACTTGCCTAATAGGTGGCAATGTGAAGGAGTTTCACTTGTCTTATTTGAACCTTAAGACCAAATGGTAAATCATTTTTATTTCCTTTGTCTAGGAAAGAAAAACATATGAACCATGGGATGTTTGCTGTGTATTATGAGGTTTTCATAATAAACCACCGATGTGTTTTTGTGTGTGTATCTAGAGTTAACTAGAAATAATAAGGATGGTAGCCAGCCATAGTTAGAGCCCCAGGGACAAGAAGGAACTTGACGCTAATAACCAGAGGGAAACTAAACCACCTGAGCCAAATTGGAACTTTCTAACCTTGGATTTTGAGAGCCCTGTGTCTGGAAACAGCTACTATGCTCATTTTTAAAAACGGGCACAAGGTGTTTTATGTTCAATTTTGAAAGTAAACTGGACTAATATTTGTTGAACATTCTATCCATAGAGCAATCATAAACAGTAATGAGGGCAGTGGTGGTGCACGCCTTTAATCCCAGCACTCCAAAGGCAGAGGCAGGTGAATCTCTGAGTTTGAGGCCAGCCTGGTCTACAGAGAGAGTTCCAGGATAGCCAGGGCTACACAGAAGCCTTGTCTTGAAAAAAAGAAAAAAGAAAAAAAAATTATAGTATCTGAAACATCTCTCTCTCTGTCTGTCTCTCTCTGTCTTTGTCTCTCTTTTTCACACACACACACACACACACACACACACACACACACACACACACACACAAAGTAAACTTTGTGTTAAGTAATCCTACCAGCTTCTAAAGGAAAGAACTGGAACTGGTTATAGGGGAGGCAGGGTCAGTGTGCCTGTATGCCAGCATTCAGGAGACAGAGGCAAGAGGATCAGGAGTTTAAGGCCAACCTTGCCTATTTAAGGCTCTCTCTAAAAACAAACAAACAAAAAAGTAAAGATAAAAGCAAATAAACCCAGTTACAAGAGCCCATGTTTTCCAGAATGATACAAATACAGGCTGTTATCAGGGAAGCCCTACAGTTTCAGGAAGGTTCTCAGAGAAGGGTAAACTACACTATGGTGGGGTCTGTGGCCCAACTCATCTTTTAAGAAAGCTGTTTAGGCTGCGTGGTGGTGGCGGCAGCACCAGCACTTGGGAGGCAGAGCCAGGGGGATCTCTGTGAGTTCGAGGCCAGCCTGGGCTACAGAGCAAGTTCCAGGACAGGCAGGCTCCAAAGCTACACAGAGAAACCCTATCTCAGAAAAAAAAAAAAAAAAAAAAAAAAAAGCTGTTGAGCCTTTATGACTTTACACATCATCTGAAGGGAATGCTTCTACTTGCTAAATTTCTTTTCCAGCCACTGCATTACACTTGTCTCCTGAGTCTGCTAGTTAGAATCCCTGAACACATGAACTGTGCGTTCTGGGATGGACCTCAAAATTTAACAGCACTGGAAACAAATCAAGGGATGATGATTTTTGTTTCATAGTGAGGAGTAAATGAAAAAAGTTTATTCTGTATGAAGATGGCCTATGATTTATATTCTTTTGTGTGTTTTCATTTTTTAAACTTTATTATTGTTTTGAGACAAGGTATCATCTATGCCCCATTGGTCAGCCACTGTCTCAGACTAAAGTGACTTTAAATTCCTGACTGCCCCCCTCCACCTTCATGTGGTGCTGGGGATCAGTCCCCGGCCACCTACATGCTAGGCTAGCTCTCTACCAACTGGACTGTATTCCCAGCCCTTGGTTTTCATTCTGAGACAAGGTCGTATTATTTAGTTAGTCCAAGTTGACCTTGAACTTTCTGTGCAGCCCATACTGCCCTGGAGTTTAAGATTCTTCTACCTTCTCTGTGATAGGAAGAATTACAGGATGTCGTAGGGAGGCTGTGATTCGTGTTTTCGATTTGCAGTGCTCTGGCTTCCATCCAGTGCCTCCCATATACCTAGGCAAGGGCTCTACAACTGACCTACTTTCCCAGCCCTGGTCCCTGATTTGTGGTTGAACTTAAATTTGTTTTGGTTTGGTTTTTGGTTTTTCCAGACAGGGTTCCTCTGTGGAATTTTGGTGCCTGTCCTGGAGCTCTCTCTGTAGACCAGGGTGGCCTCGAACTCACAGAAATTCGACTTCCTCCGCAGTCGAGTGCTGGGATTAAGTCATGCGCCACCACTGCCCAGCTTGAACTTAAAAATTTTAAATTTTATCATGATATGAAAGCAATATGTATTCAATAGGAACCTTACTTGAAAGTTGAATTTTGGCCTTTCAAATAACAACAAAAGTACAAGTGTGTGTGTGTGTGTGTGTGTGTGTGTGTGTGTGTGTGTGTGTGTGTGAACTCATGGGCCAGGGTGCTCAAGTAGAGTTGGAGGACTCCTTACAGGGATTGCCTCCTTCTAACCTGTGGGTTCCAGGAGGTTGAACTCATATCCTCAAGTTTGAGGCAAGCACTATTACATGCTAAGCCATCTTGCCAGTGCCAAGAACAAATAAGAGGTTGTTTTTGTTTTGTTTCAAGACAGGGTCTAAGGTAGCCAGGCTGACTTTGAAGTCAATGGGGAATGACCTTGAAATTCTGATGGTCATGCCTCCACCTCCCACGTGTTGGTATATACCACAACACCTAGCTTTTTTTTTTTTTTTTTTAATTACGTGTGTGAGTTTGTGTGCAGGTATGTGCATGACTAAATGCAGCATCCAGAAGAGGGTATCAGATCCCTTGGAGCTAGACTTATAGACTGTTGTGATCACAATGCTGGGTCTTGAACTCAGGTCCTCTGTGAATGAAAATGAGGATATGACCACTCCTAGGTGTAGTTGGGCTTTTTCATTGGGACCATCAGTTTCCCAATACTGACACAGAGACTTATTATTAATTATGAAAGCATGGCTGATAGCTTAGGCTTGTTTCTAACTAGTTCGTATAACTTAAACTAACCCATTTCTATTAATTTACTTTCTGCCTCATAGCTTTATTACCTCATCTCCATAGTGCTCATCGTGCTCGCTCTGCATCCCTGGCGTAGCCGTTTTCTTCCCAGTGGCCTCTCTGGCCCAAAAATCCTGCCTAGCTATTGGACGTTCAGCTTTTTTATTAAACCAATCAGAGTGACTCATTGTCACAGTGTACAAAAAGATTATTCCACAACACCTAGGCATGGTTGAGGAGAAGTTTTTATTGTATTTATTTTATGAGGGAGAGAACAGCCAGAGGCATCTGGAAGAGTCCAGATGAACATGGCCATGAAAAAGAGAGAGAGGGAGTAAGAGAGAACGAGAAGAGAGAGGGTAGAGAGAAGGCAAGGGGGCTAAGAGTGAGCCAGCCAGGAGCCATGAGGCTAAGAGAACTTGAGGACCAAAAGAGCCAAGAGAACCAAAAGAGTGAGCCAGGAGGCCAGGAGCACATAGCCAAAATGGCTGATTTATATAGGATCAGAAGCTGGGGGAACGGGGTTGGGGACTTAGCTCAGTGGTAGAGCGCTTGCCTAGCAAGCTCAAGGCCCTGGGTTCGGTCCTCAGCTCCTTTGGGGGGCAGGAGAAGAAGCTGGGGAAAGAGAAGTGAAGCCCAGTCCCTGGGCTGGAGAGGTTTGGGGTACAGTGTGGGGTGAGAAGTGCAGGGAGGAGGCACCGGTGAGACTTGTCCTGGGTTTCTTTGGGACCTGAGACCGGAAGAAAAGCAAATGCTCTTGACCACTCACTGACCCATCTCTCTAGTCTATTGGTTTTTGTTTGGTTTTGTTTATTGTTCTTTTGTTGGTTTTTGAGACAGGATCTTGTGTACCCCAGACTGGCCTTGAACTCAAACTATAGCTGAATTCAAAACTGAACTTTTGGTTCTCCAGTCTTTCTCTGCTCTCCCTCCCCTAATGCTACCCCGCATCCAGTGCTGGGATTATGGGCTTGAGCTGCTATTCCTGGTTCATGTGGAGCTGCCGGTGGAGCCCAAGGCTTTGTGCATGCCAAGCAAACACTCTACCAATCATGTTGTATCCCTACACCTTAATTTTATTTTATTCCTAAGCTGGTGATGTGAAATGTGACGGTTTGTCATGGCCCATTCTGTTACATGCTACACGATCACAATGCGAAGCAAATGACATTTCTCTATGCACCGTGTTGCTAAGCTAATTTGGCAATATGAAGGGCAAGCAAGCCAGCTTTTATTGAAAGGTAAAGTAACAGCTCCCTGCTCCCTGAAGCAGGGTTGCAGGTGAACACACTTTTATTTTCAACTTAGAGTGGTCTCTTGGGGATGTAACCACACTATAAGCAAAGGAGTATCTGTATTTCTCATGTATACCTGTCTAGAAAAAAATTTAATCTTGTTATAATTACCTCTAAGTTTTGCTGATTTTTTTTTCTTTTTTCTTTTCTTTTTTTGGTTTTTCGAAGCAGGGTTTCTCTGTGTAGCTTTGCGCCTTTCCTGGAACTCACTTGGTAGCTCAGGCTGGCCTCGAACTCACAGAGATCCGAGATCCGCCTGGCTCTGCCTCCCAAGTGCTAGGATTAAAGGCGTGAGCCACCACCACCTGGCCTGATTTTTTTTTTTTAATGACAAGGTCTCACTCTGTAGCTCTGGCTGGCCTGGAACTTGCTCTGTCAACCAGGCTAGTCTGGAACTCCCAGAGATCTGCTTGCCTCTGCCTCCTGAGCGCTGGGTGCAAAAGAATTGTACCACCGTGCCCTGCTTTTATTGTTTCTAAAATAAATGTTTGCTTCACTTTTCACAGGGGGGAGGAGGCACTATGTGCGTCTTAGTCCATTTTGACTGCTATAACAGAGAATACTACAGACTGAGCAACTTATAAACAGTAGAAAGTCATTTGGCTGACAATTTATGAAGTTGATCTCAAGATCCAGGATGTATTGAGTGAGGGTCTCCACGCTGCACCACTGTTGTGTGAGAAAACCTTTCCTGGGGAGGTGCAACACATGTCAGCTCATCCTAGAGAGGGATCCCATGACAGCCCAAAGCACAGACACCACCAAAGTCCAACTTGGTGAGCCAGGAAGTTTTATTCCAGTGACTTACAGGAATACAGGTGAGGGGTCACTTACAGGGACAGAAATGACTCAAAGACAGCTGCATCACCAGAATCCACTCCAGCCTACGTGACAGCTCACAGAACCGGAAACCTGGAGCACAGTGCACAGCCTGCAGGCAGGTCAACAGGCTGGAGAGTGTCCTTTCCAGGTGCCACATTGGTCTCAATCTTTTCCAGGCATCTCTCCTCAGCATCTTCTTCGCAGCTCAGCGCCACTTCCTCTGAGAGGGACTCTCATCTTCCATTGCTTGCTCTGGCCAGGAGGGGCCTGGTGAATCTGGTCAGTTTCAGGGAATTCTGGGAACTATTTGAGTTCTTTACCTTCTGCTTAAGGAGCTTCCTGGCAGGATGGGGGATATTTCAATCTTGGAGGAAATTATTACACAAGAATTGCCTCATCCCTCAACAGAAAGTATCACATGGTTAAAACAAAAATAAAATGTCACAAAGCCGGGCAGTGGTGGCACATGCCTTTAATCCCAGCACCTGTGAGTTCGAGGCCTGCCTGTTTTACAGAGCAAGATCCAGGACAGGCACAAAACTACACGGAGAAACCTTGTCTCGAAAAAAACCAAAAAAATAAAAATTAAAAAAAAAAAATCTGGGTTTGGGGATTTAGCTCAGTGGTAGAATGCTTGCCTAACAACTGCAAGGCTTTGGGTTCGGTGCTCAGCTGGGGGGGGAGGGATATCCTACAAAAACCCAACCCAAACTAAAAAGCCTGTTAGGACAATAGGACAAGAAAGTATTGAAGTTGGTTTTCTTTTTTTTTTTTTTTTAACCTTTTTAGAGCTTTATTAGGAGAAAGGAGAGAGAGACAAAGACAGACAGACAGACCACGTGGAGGGGAAATACAGAGAGAACCTGAAGTTGGTTTTCTAACAAACCCGTTGTCACAAACGTAAACCCACTCCTGCACCAATGTCATTGATCCACTCCCGAGGATACTGTTCTAGTGTTTGGAGCCTTTGAGACCTTCACGGCTAGCAGAGTGAGGAGCCATGGAAGGCAAGAGGCAAGAAGATGCAACCCCATTCAGTATCCCGTGTTTGTTCAGCTTTGCTCGGACTCTAAGTGGTTTATTTTAGACACAGCACAATGGGATAAAAAACTATGCTGGTGATAATTAACCCAATCCCAGGAGCACAACAAATCATACATAAAGTCCATGAGGAACTAAGTAAGGGTCTGGGGGAGGGTTTGGTGCCTCCAAGTCTCTGACCACACAGATAGTGCAAGGGTCACCAGGCTAGGACACATCCACTCCAGCCTTCTGGGCAGATGACAGATACTGCGTTCCTTCTCCGGAAGGACAGCCAGGCTTGCTTAACATTCCAGGTGCCTTAGTGCTTATCTGTGATCAAAAGACCTTTGTGCCTTCTACACTCATGACTCAGGACGTAAGCAGCTCAACACTGAGGCCCCGAGTATTGCCTGCCTATGGACATTGGGGAATATATTAAAGGCACAACACATTGTTTCTCATAAAATCATGTCTGTACATCAAGTATTGTTTCTCTATTGCTAGCTTTCTACTTAAGTTTTATAAATGCATGCCATTTTACAATTTTTTTTTTTTTTTGAGCTGAGGACCGAACCTAGGGCCTTGCGCTTGCCTAGCAAGCACTCTACCACTGAGCTAAATCCCCAACCCGAGTGCAATTGTTAATTTATTATGGATAGCAAGAATAAATGAGCCTGGCAGTGGTGGCACACACCTTCAATCCTAGCACTTAGGAGGCAGAGGCAGGCAGATATCTGAGTTCAAAGCCAGCCTGGTCTACAAGAGTGAGTACCAGGACAGCAAGGGCTACACAGAAAAACCCTTTCTCAATAAACCAAAACCAAAACCAGAAAAAAGAATAAATGAAAAGAAACAGGTATCTTGGGTTAACATGTGTAGCCTGGGTTACTGTGAGTTTGAGGTCAGCTGAGCTACAGTCTGATCTTGACCTGGGGGTTGGGGGCAGTATAAGAAAAAGACCTCTGTTTTCAGCTACTCATTACTATGTTTAGCAATTTGTATTTAGAAATTAATTTGTTATATGGAAACAACTTTTTGTTTCATTTTGTCTTTTGAGACAGGGCCTCTCTATGTAGCTCTGGCTGTCCTGGAACTCACTGTGTAGACCAGGCTGCCCTGGGACTCAAAGAGATCTACCTACCTCTGCATCCCAAGTGTTGGGTTTAAAGATGTGCACCACAATGCCTGTCTTCAGTGCTCTTGAAATGTTTTTTTTTTTTGGGGGGGGGGGCTGTTTTTTTTGTTTTTTTTTTTTGAGACAGGGTTTCTCTGTGTAGCTTTGCGCCTTTCCTGGGACTCACTTGGTAGTCCAAGCTGGCCTCGAACTCACAGAGATCCACCTGGCTCTGCCTCATGAGTGCTGGGATTAAAGGCGTGCGCCGCCGCCGCCGCCGCCGCCGCCGCCGCCGCTGCCGCCGCCGCCGCCGCCACCACCACCACCACCGCCCGGCTTGAAATGTTTATGTGCTTTAAATAATCAAAAATCCTTATCCATGACCTAAAGAGATGTCCAGCAGCTATGAGCATTGGCTGCTTTTTTAGAGGACCTGGGTTTGAGTACCAGCACCCACATGGCATCTGTAACTCCAGTTCCACAGGATCTCACACCCTCTTCTGATCTCCTAGGGCATCAGACATGTATGTGCTACACAGACATACATGTAGGCAAAA
This sequence comes from Peromyscus maniculatus bairdii, assembly GCF_049852395.1. Taxonomy (NCBI): domain Eukaryota; kingdom Metazoa; phylum Chordata; class Mammalia; order Rodentia; family Cricetidae; genus Peromyscus; species Peromyscus maniculatus. The sequence goes on along the minus strand of NC_134859.1, from coordinate 65,954,595 downwards.
CACCCATACACATAAAAAATAAAATAAAACATCTTCATTTGCCAGGCAGTGGTGGCACATGTCTTTAATCCCAGCACTCAGGAGGCAGAAGCAGACAAATCTCAGTGAGTTCAAGGCCAGCCTGTTTTACAAAGTGAGTTCCAGGACAGCCAGGGCTGTTACACAGAGAAACCCTGTCTCAAAAAAACAAAACAAAACAAAACAAAACAAAAAAATCTTCATTCACCTTATTCCACTTGGGATTTTATTTCTGCTTGCACATTCACCAGTAAAGTGGCTTCTTGGGAAAACATTGCAATTATTCATAGCTGAATTTTTTTGCTTGGTAGTGCATGCTTGTAGTCTTAGTTAGCTACTTGGTACATTGAGGCAAGAGGACCACTTGAATTCAGGAGTCTGAAGCCAACCTAAGGAACGGAGTAACACACACAACCCACCCCCTCCACATACACACACGCGCACACACACCCATACACCCCCCACAGACTCTACACCACCCATACCTTCCCACATACCCCCTACACCACACACACCCCACACCCTGCCACATACCCCACACACACCCACACACCCACACCCCTACACACAGTCACATCTTTACACACCCCACACACCCCCACACACACCTCACACATCCCACACAGAGTGTAAGAGGGAGAATGAGTTCACACTCATGACCTCCTGTTTTTTAAACTGTGAAAGAATACTCCCTGACTCTGTAGTGGTTGGAAACTTGCTTGGAAGCCTTTTGTTTTGTTTTTGAGACAGAGTTTCTCTCTGTAGCCCTGGTTGTCCTGGAATTCACTCTGTAGACCAGGCTGGTCTCGAACTCACAAAGATCTGCCTTTCTCTGCCTCCAGAGTGCTGGGATTAAAAGTGTGTGCCATCACCATCCAACTTCTTGGAAGCCTTTTGAAGGCATCGCCTCTCCTTGTTCCCTGCAGCCATTACCATTCTAAGCTAATTTTCTTGATGGAAAATGCTAATAACTTATTAACAGGACCAGCTAAAAAAAAACTGCTCTCAGCTGGGCAGTGGTGGTGCATGCTTTTAATCCTAGCTCTTGGGAGACAGGCAGATCTCTGAGCTCCAGGCCATCTGGGTCTACAAATAGAGTTCCAGGACAGCTAGGACGGTTACAAAAGAAAAACCAAAAAGGAAAAGAAAAAGAAAGAAAAGAAAAGTGCTACCAGGCTGGAAGTGGTACTGCACTGGTGCACACCTTTAATTACATAATTTCATCATTCTGGGGGCAGAGACTTAAGAAACTTGGTGAATTCAAGGCTATCCTGGTCTACATACAGGACAGCCAGGGCTATAGAGAGAGACTCTGTCTGAAGAAGAAAAAGAAGAGAAGGAGGAGTAGGAGCAGGAGCAGCAGCAGCAGCAGCAGCGGCAAGCTGCTACCTTCAGAGTTGAACTGAGTAAGGCAGCATCCTAAAGAGCACCGAATGATGTAGCCCCTGCTTTTGTAAGAACAGCACAGGGTTTAGATGCTACCACTGTGATATTTTATACTCTGTGTGCCCAGAAAAAGAATTCTTGAGATTATAAAAGTATTCAACAATAGAATGCAGCATTCTGTAACCATTTTCTATCAGGGAGTCACTGTAAGTAGAGTGAATGAGTGCTCGTAGTGTTTTGACGTCAAGATAAATTTCTGTACTTCTAGAAGTTCAGAATCAAAGTAACAGAGACACAGGACATTTTTATCTGGTTGAAAAGAGTTCTTTTCATCGAAGAGAAATGTAACTTAAGCACCCATGCTGTCCTCAAACTTGGATTATCAATTCCCTTGCCTCACTTAGCTCTTGAGAGCTGGGATGGCAGGCATAGACTACCACAAGAGCTTTCTATTTCTGTTTCAAAAATCTTTTGTCTCAAATTCTACTTTGCAAAAAACAACAACAACAACAACAACAAAACTTTGAATTAATTGTAATGTGTATCAACATTTTAATTTCTCCTCAATTCAATGTGGTTCTAAGGAACTTAACTTCTCTAGGTCTCAGAGTTTGTTTGTTTGTTTGTTTTTTTAAGATTTATTTATTTATTATGTCCACAGAAGAGGTTGCCATATCTTATTACAGATGGTTGTGAGCCACCATGTGGGTGCTGGGAATTGAACTCAGGACCTCTTGAGTCCTTAACCTCCCTCCCTCCCTCCCTCCCTCCCTCCCTCCCTCCCTTCCTCCCTCCCTCCTTCCCTCCCTCCCTTCCTCCCTCCCTCCGTCCCTCCGTCCTTCCCTCCCTTCCTCCCTTTCTTCCTTCCTTTCTTATTTATTATCAGCTGGACCCTAACATACTTCCTGAGAGCAGGATTTGGCTGTTTGGCTTCAAACTCTACTTTTTCTAGGACAGTTCCCTTTGCATGAGAAGCAGTCTAAAAAGATTTACCTTCAAGACTGTGCCCCAGTCAACTTTCTTGTATTGTTTATCATGCTGCTTTTGGTCCTGTTGGTGCATACAGAGATTTTTGGAAGTTTGAAATCCGTGATACTTGCTCATCCTGCTGGTGCTCTGAGCCTCCAGTAATTCTTTTTGGTTTCTTTGTTTTAGACAGGATCTGAGTGTGCTGGCCTGAAACTAGCTATGTAGACCAGGTCAGCCTTGAATTTACAGAGATCTGCTTACCTCTTGCCTCCAAGTGCTGGGGTTAAAGGTCTACACCACCAGGCATTTTTAAATTTTTATTCTATTATTACTGTGTGTGTATGTGTGCTAGTCATGGAGGCAGGGACATGCACAGGCCGTGGCATGCATGTGGAGGTCAGAGGACAACTTTGTGGAGTCATTTCTCTCCTTTTACCTTACATGGGTTCCAGGGATCAAGATGAGGTCATTAGGAATGTGTGTCAAGCGCCTTTACCTGCTGAACCTGTTCTCTAAGGAATGACTTTGCTCTTCACTCTTCCTTTCCTCAATGCTTACTCCAGCTGGTGCTGCTAACATAGTTACTCATGTATTTACCAAATGCCGCCACATTTTAGTGAGGAAGGGTCTCTTTCCTCTAGGACCTGCAAGTACTGGAGAGGAGAGAGATGATCCTCAGCTGCTGGAGAATTTTTCACAGCGTCCTTTGCAGCAAGTGTTCGTGAAAAGAAAGAAACAGTGGGGCTAGCCAGGGAACTGAAGGTCTGCCTGTTTCCGGTGCCTCCTGTTCAATGGGAGATGTCACTCTCTACGCAGGAGATGTCCTCCTTATAGATGAGTCCACATCATAAAGGACATGGTCAGTTATGAATGCTATAAAACTGTAATGTGAATTTTATTTTCAGGATTCTAATCGCGTTGGTCATGCCATTAGTTACAGCAGAGTTCCTTTTTTTTCCTCCTCAACGGACAAGATTTTGTATCTTGGAAGTCTTTGCTTTTTAGTTAAGTGTTTGAAAAGCAGAAGAAAGAACAGAGCCACAGAGAGAAGGCATTCACGATAACATTCCCAAGGAGCGTTGGGGAACTTGTTACATCCTGTGCTCAGTGTTTTGTGATGCTTGAAGAGTTTTCTAGAGAGAGAAGTATGATACATAACAAATAGCTGGGAAAGCTCTGAGTCATGAAGACATTCTTTTTTTTTTTTTTTTTAATTTTATTTATTATGTATACAGAATTCTGCCTACACACCAGAAGAGGGCACCAGATCAAATTACAGATGGTTGTGAGCCACCATGTGGGTGCTGGGAATTGAACTCAGGACCTCGGGAAGAGCTGCCAGTGCTCTTAACCTCTGAGCCATCTCTCCAGCCCCATCATGAAGACATTCTTAAGAGCCCAGCTACTGGTTCTTGCTTCAGAGATATTTAGAGCATTGGGGATGTAGCTGACTTGGTAGGGTTCCTTCCACAGCATTGCATAAACAGAGTGTGGTGGCACACTGTGTACCCCCAGCACTTGAGAGATGAAAGCAGGTCAGTTCAAGAACATCTTCAACAATGAGAGGAGTTCAAGACCAGTCTGGGGTCCATAAGACCCCATTTCAAAAGGAAAAACAAAAGCATTTTATTTTCCTTTTTTTTTTTTTTTTTTTTTTTTTTTTTTTAACGATTTCTTTATTTTTATTTTATATGCATTGGTGTTTTCCTGCATAGCTGTCTGTGTGAGGGTGTCAGATCCCCTGGAACTGGAGTTACAGTTGTGAGCTGTCGTGTGGCTGCTAGAAATCAAACCAGGGTCCTCTGGAAGAGCAGTCAGTGCTCTTAACCACTGAACCAACTTCAGTGGGAGAAATTATTAAGATAGAGCCAAGTATGGTGGTGCATGCCTGTAATACCAGCACTTGGGAGGCAGAGACAGGATTGCCCAAAGTTTGAGGTTAGTCTGGTCACTGTAGCAAGTTCTGGCCAGGGCTCCAGTGTGAGACCTTGTAGTAAATTAATTGCCCTCATTTTTTCAGATAAAGGCCTTGAAAAATCAGAATGCTTATTAACATTTATCTTAAGTGTTTGTTTGTTTGTTGTTTTGTTTTTTTCGAGACAGGGTTTCTCTGTATAGCTTTGTGCCTTTCCTGGATCTCGATCTGTAGACCAGGCTGGCCTCAAACTCACAAAGATCTGCCTGGCTCTGCCTCCCGAGTGCTGGGATTAAAGGCGTGCACCACCACCGCCTGCTGGTTGGTTTTTTAGAGACTAGGTTTCTTTGTATAGCCCTGGCTGTCCTGGAACTTGTTCTGTAGACCAGGCTGGCCTCGAACTCAAGGAGATCTGCCTGCCCCTGCCTCCACAGTTCTGAGATTAAAGGTGTGCACCATTACTGCCTGGCAACCTTTATGTATCTATTTTTGGCCATATTCCCATTCTCTGGTCACACTACTTTCAGCATCATTCTACAGATATTTCCTGTACTTTTCATATACTTTAGATGTTTCATGCCCCCAAATGTAAAGTTATATGAATTTATCATTGTAATCAGAATCTATGAAGTGAAAAAATCTCTCTCAGTCTTCCCAGATAGGATAAGTTTCCCATAATTTTTGTACTTGTCTTTCCACTAGATAATGAAGGTTGGGAATGAATCCAATATCATCTGTGTGTCTTTAAAGCCAACTGTAGAATAGGTATTCATTCAATAATTGCCTGTTGAACCGATTAGTGTAAAGAACAAACATACCAGCATAACGTTGGTCCAATGCCGCTCAGTGCAATTCTGAGCGTGCCTCCAGGTAAACATCTATAGTGTTTAGAAGATATTGAAGTGAGAGCTAAACCTAGAGGTATCTAATCCTTGCTTCAAGCCCCATGCATAGATATTGGAGAACTTATTTCAACTTTCTAGAACTGTTTCTACATTTAGAGGGTTATATGATCTCAATCTAAAATGGAATCATAACCTTAAATATTTTAGGTCAGAAAATTGTACAACTCTGATAAAATGTGTACTAAGTCCATGAAAAAAATACACTAATGACAGGCATAAATAGATGCTTTACATGGGAAGCTTATGTTTCAGTTATAATTTTTAAGCATATTTACATACATTTTATATTTCATTTACTGATGCATTTTTAATTTTAAGCAAGATCTCACTGTGGGACAGATAAGATATCTCAGCAGATTTGGGTACTTGCTGCCAAGCCTGATGACCTGAGTTCAATCCCTGGACCCTACATGTTAGAAGGAAAGAACATCTTACCACCGACTGCCACTGCTGTCTTTTCCTGAGAAAGAGACCTGCTTCCTGTGTGTCTGTCATTTTATTGACTTTCTGTTCTGCCTTCTCATTGGTTATAAATCTAATCACATGACCTCCTCGTCACTGCCTGTCTCTATGGTTGGTTTGGAGATTAAAGGCTTGTGTCTCCATGCTGGTGGTGTCCTTGAACACACAGAGATTCTGCCTGTCATGTGATTGGGATTAAGGGCGTGTGCTAACACTGCCAGAATTCTGCTAAATGGCTTGCTATTAGCTCTGACCCCCAGGCACTTTTATTTATTAACATACAAATAAAATTACATTTGAGCACAAATAAAATATTACCACACACACACACACACACACACACACACACACACACACACACACACAGCTGGTACATGTGTGAGAGGACAATTTTGTGGAATTAGTTCTCTCCTTCTACCTTTATGTGGGTCCAAGGAATTGAATTTAGGTCATCAGGCCTTTTAGGGAAACACTTTGCCTACTCTACTGAGCCACCTTGTCAACCTCCCAGCCCTTCTCATGAAGATTTTGTTTTGTTTGGATTGTCTTTTTTTTTCTTTTCTTTTTTTGTTTGTTTTTGTTCTTTTGTCTTTCCAGACAGAGTTTCTCTGTGTAGTCCTGGTTGTCCTGGAACTAGCTCTTTAGACCAGGCTGGTCTTGAACTCAGAATTCTGTCTGCCTCTACCTCTATTATGACAATAATGCAACCCAAAGTAGATCTGATGGACAAGGAATGGGTGTATTGGTGGTGTTCAACTAGTCCGAGCTACCCCCGAGGCTGGCCTAGGAGGATGGTTTGAGCCAGGAATTTGAGGCCAATCTGGGCAACAAAGTGAGATTACTTTGTTACACTAATCTCAGATGATTTTACAGTAAAATTATATATTATTGTATATGCTCTTGAGATTATGTCCATCTAAACTATATCTTAGAAATATTAATATGATTTACTATTACGGTTCTTTTCCCAGCACCATGCTCAGTGGTATAATCTTGGTAAGCTTGAAATCAACATGAAGGACAGATTTACACTATGCAAGTGGGCAATCCCTACAAACCAAGGCCTTTCTTTCCTTCCTCCCATTCCTTAAGAGGTGGTTGCTAAACATTGATTAGCATACCATTGTTGAAAGCCAAAACTGGAAACAGGGCAATGAAGAAATGTAGGATGGAGGAAATTTGCACAGTAGAAAAAAAAAGATGAGGTGTATGAGAGAAAAAAGGTAAGGAATAGAATTATTTGAAAATTCCAATACACAAATAGCAGGAATTTGAAAAAAAAAAAAAAAAAAAAAAAAAAACAGAGGTGGTGTGTGTGTGTGAGAGAGAGAGACAGAGAGAGAGAGAGAAAGAGAGTAGAGATTGTGATGATTAGTTTTAATTGTCAACTTGACTCAATCTAGCATCACTTGTGTAGAGAGTCTCAGAGTGGGACGGGCTAGATCAGGTTGGCCTGTGGGAAGCTCTGTGGGAGAATATCTTGGTTATGTGTGAAGATCCAGGCTACTGGGGGCAGTACCATTCCTTAGACAAGGGTTTCATGGACTGGGTGAGTTTAAAGACCGTGTTGAACACAAATAATATACACCCCTTTCTCTCTACTTCACTATGGATGTCATGTGACTAGCTGTTTTTGAGTTCCTGGTGCCTCGACTTCCCCACAATAATGGACCATATGTAACCTGGAGTTGTAATCAAGAGTAGACCTTTTCTCCCCTGAGTTGCTTTTTTATCCCAGCAAGAGAAATGAAGCTAGACCAGAAAATAATGAACAATGTAAAGGGAGTCGAAGGAACACAAGAAAGGTTTCAGAACTAAACTCGGAAGTTCCTGAATTGAGCCCGTCTAACTCAACGAATGAAAAGATGTACATCAAAGCATGTCTTCCTGCATTTTCAGAATACCAAAAATAGAAGCTTCCGAGAATTAACAATGAAAACAGGTTCTCACACACACAAATGCATTTCTACATGCAAATAAAAAAAGGATTTCATTAAATTGTTCAGCAGTTAAACTGGAAGGTAGGATATGAGTCACAGTTCTAAAGAAAAGTAATTTCTGGGGCTGGAGAGATGGCTCAGTGGTTAAGAGCACATGCTGTTCTTCCAGAGGACCAGGGTTCAGTTCCCAGCCTCCACGTCTCAGCTTATCACTGCCTATAACTCCAGGATCTGACACCCTCACACAAACATACATGTAGGCAAAACACCAATGCACATAAAATGAAAGTAAATAAATTAAAAAAAGAAAAGTAATTTCCAACTTACTATTATATACTGAAACAAATCATCACGTTAATTTGTGAGGTGCTCAAATAAGATATTTTGAGACAAGAGCTTTAAAAAATTTTATCATCTTACCCTTTTTCAGAAAGTTACTGGAGGATGTGCTCTATCAAAATATAAGAGAAAAATAAACATAGAATCCAGAGCAGAAGGGACTCACACAAGAAGTGAAATCTCCTTACGAGGTGGTGGCACACACCTTTAATCCCAGCACTTAGGAGGCAGAGACAGGTGGATCTCTGTGAGTTCGAGGCCAGCCTGGTCTACAGGGAGAATTCCAGGACAGGCACCAAAAATACACAGAGAAACCCTGTCTCGAAAAACCAAAAGAAAAAAAAAAAAAGAGGGAGGTGGGGGAATCCCAGCATGACAGCGAAGAGAAATCCCAGAACAGTGTGCAACGAGCTTCGAATTCAATAGCTAAGATTATATTAGGAAGGCTTTTCCAAGAAACAACAGGAAATGCATGGAGCCTGATCAGGCCGAGTAATATTTACAGTTCCGACGATCATTGGAAAGAAAATTAATGATGGGCACATAGAAACCTTAATAAACCAAAAATTGTGACAATAACTGATTCCAGGGGAAAAATGAAAAACTGATAAAGGAAATACAGATGCATTATACTACACAGACACTCTGTGAATAGTAGTTTTGAATCTGTAATAATGTAAATTAAAATTTTATTTAGCCCACAGTGGAACCGACATTTGGAGAGAATGGGGAAAGATGAATGGAAGGGCTGAATTGGCGAGGGACCAATAAGGCGATCCCGCGGTTAGTAGGAAACAGACCCCCGCTGGCCTCTGTAAAGATAGAGGACGTTTTCTTGAGGTCTTGAACCCCCTTCGCATTGATGTAGACTTTATAAGGGAGATCGGGGACGGCGACTGGAGATATTGATGGAGAGGGGTTTTGGAACGGGGTGGTGTTGCTCCCACCTGCTTTGGAGGAAGCTGCCGGCAATGCTACCCTCAATCCGGGAGGCCCAGGAGACCGCATCTGGGAAGCCTGAAGCTCTGGTGCTACCCGGGGCTCGACCTGGCCCTACTTTCACTAGGAACGTGTGGCGGGGAGAGGCCGATCGCCTGCGGGCAGAGGGCTCTGCAGTTGGCAGGAGTTGCTGTCGCCGCGTTCCAGCCGCTTGGCCGGGCAGGAGCTCTGAGCTGGGTCCAGGCGGGAGGACAAGGCCCGGCCCTGTTGTCGCAGCACAGTCGCGGGTCCAGGACGGGCCGGAGACTTCCACAGGGCGCTCGCTGCCTGCCGCGGGAGGGAAGCGGCAGTTCTACCCCGGCACTCCCAGCCGCGACACCCAGCCAAACTAAGACCCATCAGCTGTCTGCCACTCCGGACTTCACCTGAAGCCCTCTGCTCTCGCTCCCACCTCACTTCATACCTGGATCCCTCTCCCACCCTGGCCTCATCTCCACTCCACCTCAAACTTGGATCCCTCTCCCATCCCAGCCTCATCCCCACCCCATCTCAGACCCGGATCCCTCTCCCATCCCAGCCTCATCCCCACCCCACCTCAGACCCGGATCCCTCTCCCATCCCAGCCTCATCCCCCACCCCATCTCAGTCCTGGATCCTTCTCCCACCCCAGCCTCATCCCCACCCCCACCTTAAACCTGGATCCCTCTTCCAATTCCACCCTTATCCAAACCATAACTTAAGACCTGCATATCCTCCCCAGGACCTCCCCAGACCCTCTAGCCCCATCACCTCAGATCTCGATCTCTTTCGCCCACCTCTCCCCATCCACATGCCAGACCTGGACCGCACCTAGGACCAAACCCCATCCTGGCCTCAGACTTGACCCTTTCTCCCACGATGGCCCTGCCCCGTTTCTCACCTCAGAGCTGGATCTCTCACTCAGCCCTCAGCCCTGAGTGTTACCCCAGCTGTCTTACCCCAAGCCCGTCTTGCCCCGTAGCCCACAAAGGGCAGGTGGCTGAGCAGCCTGTTCCCTCGCAGCCCGGCTGTACCACGTCCATCCCTGAGCCCTGGCCGCCAGTCACTGCAGGGTGTGTTAGGACCAAAGTGAGCCTCAGCCTCAGCCGGTTCTACACCTCAAAGAAGGAGGCAGGACAGAGCTGTCAACCGGAGCAGGGAAGGAGGCTCCGGATTTGGGTAGAAAAGAACCTAAAGAGCTAACGGGGAGGGTGGTGTTTGGGTAACATTAAGGTGCTACGCTACACATTGGTTTTAAGGAACATTTAGAAATTTGGTGGTAAATCAACAGAGACGGTCCATATGATTGCACAGTGAAGTCAAAATGAGAGGGGATGCAAGCCGGCAGGGAATGCTGCTATGCTATTGTTGTTGTTGTTGTTATTATTATTATTATTATTTTACAACCTTAAAATGTTCCTTGGCTTTTCAAACGAATGTAACCAAAAACTGTGTAAAAGAACCGTTAATCACCTTTGTTTACTCCAAGTCTTAAATTTCCCAGCAAGCCCGCCACAAGCTGTGTGATCTTGGCCAAGTAACTTCATTGAGAGGCTGGTTTGCTTATCTGTTAAATGAGGGTCGCTTAAGAATTAATGACAAGGTAGGCAAATTGCTTTGTGATGTCTGTGATGGGCACAAACTAGCTGTCCAAAGAACCTTATGAATGAAGTTATTCTAAATGAATAAGGCAGTTTGTAGTCAAAAAAGCGGCCTCTTGTCCACAATACCTGTGTGTCGAAGAGCTGGAGTGGAGGCGATCCAATTTGAATGTGCGGTTTTTGAGCAAACCAAAAGTGTAAAAGAGCGACCAATAATAGAGCTGCTTGTGTGAACAATCTGAGGTCTTTTAAAATGTTAATTTGTACCTGGACAGTTCCCAGGTTGTAGAAGCTTAGGGTGAGATGGGGGGAATAGAAGGGGGCAGAATCTCCAGAGAGACATAATTCATTGTTATGTATTTCATTTTACAAAGAGTGTTTCTCCTATGGGAAATGAACCTCAAGTTCCTTTAGGCAGAAGTGTCTCTGACAAAACTAACAATGTCTAGAAGAAAAGCTGAGGTAATTTGCTGTGGCTTATCGGTGAGAAATTCAGGGAAAGTATATTTTCACCTTACTTTCCTAGCTCAGCCTAAAGTGATATGAACATGGAAGCTGAACAAGAGCTTAATTCCAAGGCTTTTCTTTAGACTCTATTAAAACGTTTTCCTTAAACAGAAATCACAGAAACAATATGCCTTAATTATGATTCATATTGACTACACCATTCTCCCAATAACAAATATGAATGGTTTGGGAGCAATCCTTCAAAATTTATTTATTAATTAAATTTTATCTATTTATTATTGTATGTGTGGGTGCATGATGTGTGTGTGTAGCCCTTCTGTGGAGGTCAGGGGACAACTTTGTGTAGCTGGTTCTTTTCTTCCGCTTTTACATAGGTTTCAGGGATCAAATCCAGACCACCAGGCAGAGCAGCAAGTGCCTCTATCCAGTGAGCTAGCCCTTGTTTATTTCCTTTGTTTAAACACCTCCCACACACTCCTAAAGTGGATTATACAGTATATGATTCTTCAATGTGCCTTTTAAATTTTGGGGACGGGCTTCGAGACAGGATTTCTTCGTGTAGCCTTGGCTGTCCTAGAACTAGCTCTGTAGACCAGGCTGGCCTTGAACTCACAGAGATCCACCTGCCTCTGCCTTTTAAATTTTAACCATGTGTGTTAGTCCTGCTTCCATTTCATTGTATATGGACGTGTGCACACACTGTCCATTCCTTTCATCGTGTGTGTGTCAGTCCTGCTTCCATTTCATTGTGTATGGACGTGTGCACACACTGTCCATTCTTTTCATTGTTGTTGTTCTTCTGCTTTTTTTTTTTTTGATACAGAATCTTTCTGTGTAGCCCAGGTTGGCCTGAACCTCAGGATCCTGCTGCCCCAGCCTCCTAAGTGCTGGAATTGCAGATGTGTACTACTATGTTGACCCTCACTCTCTTAACAGTTTTATACTGTGGTCTGGGGACATGGCTTAGTGGGTAAAGGGCTTGATGCACAGCATAAGGATCTGAGTTCTAATCTCCAGCTGGCACATAAAATGCTGGGTGTGACATCATGTGCCCCTGTACTGTAATACTGTAATTAATACAGTTGCCACACACACACACACACACACACACACAAATAGTATACCATTATATACTTGTACTATTTAGTTACTTTCTTAACAAATAATCTCTCTCTCTCTCTCTCTCTCTCTCTCTCTCTCTCTCTCTCTCTCTCTCTCTCTCTCTCGATGAGACAGGATTTCTCGGTATAGCCCTGGCTGTCCTCAAACTTGGTCTATAGACAAGGCTGGCCTTGAACTCAGAGATCTGCTTGCCTCTGCCTCCCAATCCCCTCTTCCTCTGGGATTAAAGTCATGTGCCACCACTGCCCAGCTTCTTCTTTTTTCAATTATTATAAACAGTGCTTCATTGACCATTCTTGTACAGGACAGGTTTGGAAATGTTGGGATTGTTGGGCTTAAGTCATGTGTGTTTAAAATGTGGCTAGATATTGCCAAACTGTACTCAGAATAAAGAAAGTTTAGTTGTCTTAACTATTCCTCAAGGAGTTGTGAGAACATTTTTTTTTTTTTTTTTTTTGAGACAGAAATTCTCTGTGTAGTCCTGGCTGTCCCAGAAGTCTCTGGCCTCCAACTACCTCCGCTGAGATTAAATGTGTGCAGTACTTCCCCCATGCTCAACCTATGTGAGAACATTTTCAAAGATAACCCCTGTGCTTAAAACTATGATATAAATATCTTTAGGGGCTGGAGAGATGGTTCAGTGGTGAAGAGCATTGGTTGCTCTTCCAGAGGACCTGGGTTTGATTTCTGGCACCACGTGATTGTTGACAAAGCACTGTACCTCCTGTTCCACAAGATCTGCTGTTCTCTTCTGGTCTCCAAGGGCACTGAACACTTGCGGTGCCCAGGTGTACAAGCAGGCAAAACACCCATACACGGACATTTTTAAAAAAGAACTTTATTTTTATGTGTACAGGTGCTTTGTCTGCACATATGCCTACACACCAGAAGAGGGCATCCGATTGTGAGCCACCATGTGGGTGCTGGGAGTTGAACCCAGGACCTCTGGAAGAGCAGCCAGTGCTCTTAACTGCTGAGCCATCTTTCCAGTCCCTCATGGTGACATTTTCATGCATAAATATAATTGGACTTTGCTCATGATCCTCTTTGTACTTTCTCTGGAAAAACTCAATGGTTCCAAAGACAGTATTTGGCCCTGTGCTTTGTAAAGGATGTTCAAAGCTCCATGGGCTCCATTTGCCCCGGGCTTGGAAGATCATCTCAGATGCATCCCTGGGCAGAAAGTATGAACATAAATGCCCTCATTCTTTGTATGTGGGCATGCAAAAACTATGCCCACAGCAGCTGTGCCCAAACTCCAGGGTTGTTTGGGGGGGGGTTGGAGAGTAGTGGGGAGCAGGGGTGCCCCCTTATTTGGCAGTTTGGCACTATTGTAAATTGACACAGAGGACATCAAAGGCACGGAGCTTCCAGAGACTACGATTCTAACAGGGCAAAAACGGGACCTCAGCTGTAGAAGCTCGTGAATCCTCACTCCAGGGTGACTCGCCGATTCTCCAATCGTCTCTCGGCTGCTCTGTTCTTCCCCTGCTCCTTTCGTCTACGTCTTTCCTACACTTCCTAGTTTCTACTGTGTGGTTTGCTTCCTTACAACTTCCCTTGTCAGATGGGTGGGCGTGGGGCTCGAGCCTGTAATCCCAGCACTTGAGATGCTGAGGAAGGAGATCACTGTGGGTACCAGAACAGTCTGAGCTACAAGGTGAGAGTCTGTCTCCAAAACCAAGAAAAATCAGCTCTCCTTTGTCAGCGTCCTGTCTCTCATAGATTCTTTTTGACTGTAAATAATATATCTCCACCAAATCATTTTCTTTTTACATTTTTTTCTTCTTCTTGTAGAGGCCCCACACATGCTAAGCAAGCAGTCTCCCAGAGCCACACACCTGCCTTTCTACACAGTCTATTTATTTTTGTTCTTTTGAGACAAGGTTTCTTGTGCAGCCGTGAGATCCGCCTGCTTCCACCTCCCACGTGCTGGGATTAAAGGTGTGCAAAACCACGGCCCAGTGCACACATGGAAGGACACACTCAGTGAACAACTATGTGGAGATGGGTCTCACCTTTCCCTCCACCGGATTCAGGGATTGAACTCCAGTTGTCCGGCTTGGCAGCAAGCACTTTTACCCACAGAGCCATCTCAATGGCGCCCCCAGCTGGTTTTGAATTAATGAGCTCCAAGGTTGCTCCTACCTCAGTCTCCAAAATGCTGGAATCAACGGTGTGTGCCTCCACAGACACCAGAGCAAGCTTTGGAATAAGAGCATTAGGAACTTGGTTTCTCTCTCTCTCTCTGTATGTGTATACATAGGTATATATTAGATCATATTATATATGACAGTGGGTAAAAGTGATTGCTTCCAAGCCTGTCTTGAAAAACAACAACAAAAACAAATTAAAGAAATATTAACCATCATTTTTTTTTTTTTGAAAATTCAGCTTCTTAGCTGTTCTAGCCTCTCAATAGACATATGTGGTTAGTGGATTCCAATTTAGAAAGTGCAGATAAAGAACATTTTGTTTGTACATATGGGAGAGCAGGCATGATGACACACACCTGTAATGCCAGCACTTGGGAAGTGGAGGCAGGGGGATGGCCAGTTTGAGGATAAGCTAGGCAATACTGCCAGACCCTGTCTCAACATAAAATAAAATAACCTCAGTTGGGGACTGTGGAAATGGCTCAGTAGGTAAAAGACTTGTCCTGAAACCATGAACATACAAACCTTAGGGGCAGCGTTTGATTCTCAGAACCCACGTAAAAGCTGGGTGGATTTGGTGGCCCAGTAGTAATCCCACATCTGGAGGCACTGACTGGAAATCTTCAAAGCAAACTCCAGATTCAGCAGGAAACCCTGCCTCATGTATAAGGTGGAGAGTGATGGAGGAAGACTCCCTGTGTCAACCTCGGCTTACACACACACACACACACACACACACACACACAGTACTTGCATACTCACATACACACCCAGATACAAACATGTATATACTACACATATACATTTGAAAAATACAAAAATTCAATTGGATAGCAATGATAAGCAATGTCATTTGAAATCATAGTCCTGGGTAAAATCTCCCAGCAAGCAGCAGCTCTTTATATAAATATACCTAATTATTAAAAAAAAAAAAGTGGTGGTAAGCCAGATGGCACACACCTTTAATCCCAGCACTTGGGAGGCAGAGGAAGTTGGATCTCCGTGAGTTTGAGGCTGGTCTGGCCTACAGAGTGAGTTCTAGGACAGCCAGGGTTACACAGAGAAACCGTCTTGAAAAACCAAACCAAACCAAACCAAACAAGAAAAAAACAGGGGTGGTGTGTTGTTTTATGGTTTGGTTTTTTGAGACAGGGTTTCTTTGTGTAACCCTGGCTTTCTGGAACTTCCTCTGTAGATCAGGCTGGCCTCAAACTTCCAGAGATTCACCTGCCTCTGCCTCTTGAGTGCTGGGATTAAAGACATAAACCATACTGCCCAGACATTTTGGTTTTTAGAAACATGGTTTCTCTGTGTAGCCTTGGCTGTCCTGGAACTCACTCTGTAAAAAGCAAGTTTAATTTTGAATTTTAATAAAAAATTTTTTTTTATGAAGTAAGCTTGCCAAATAGATAGTGAGCCTTCCAGACATAAAAAAAAAAAAAAGTATATATTTGTTTAATGAGGTATAAAATAGCATGACACTGTTGGGAAATTATTAGAAAGCTGACATTTTTGGGGCAGGGCCACATTATTTTAGTGTACACACACACACACACACACACACACACACACACACTAACACACACACTAACACACACACTTCACAAACTTCTTTGCATCAATGTTTTCCGACTGAGCCTGTGGTATTGAGGCTAACCAGACCAGGTCTAATTGGGAAGCAGAATGAGATGAAGGCAAAAAAATTTTCCTTGCACTTGTAAATTGTGACTGGGATTAGATGGTACTATTAAGTTCAGAGAAATGGAAACTACTGCTCAAGTTCTTTCAATCATAAAAATCAAATATGATATTCACTTCCAGTTTTTTTTCCTTTGAATGTGTTGTCCATAAAACATTTTAAAGGCTAGAACTTAATTTTGACTGTAGTTGGGAAAATTGGAAAAAATAGTAGTTGTAGCTAATCAGGCACGACTTTAGTAGGATGCATTTGCACACAGACAATTGTCAGGTCTAGAAGCCAGTCATTTTGGAACAAGATTTTGGAAAAATGTCAGTTTCAATAGTCAGGTTGTTTGCCCAGGCTGCCATATTCTTGTTCTTCCTTTTCTCATCTGCTCCTCCTTCTTTTATTTATTATTTTTGAGTTTACAACATCCAGTAACTTAAACTACAGGAAAAAGACACAAAACTCATTTTTTTTCCAGTTAAAAGAAACCCTTTCCATTTACTCGTGTTTTGAACTACAGTAGCCTAAAAAAAGTGGCGATTTCATTAGAAAAAAAAAAAATCGTTAAGAAGGAGAGTCTACTAGAATGTCACGTTGTCACTCTGTGCTCCTGCAGTTAAAAACCATGTCATTATTTCCATTCTGCCCACCTCCTCATTGCGAGGGCTTATTAGCTGGGTTGTAAAAACTTGCTCCCGTTGAAGTCTGGCAAGCTGACAAGGCTGGGTGCCAGAAGTAATTTACTATCCCATGCAGTTTGTAGAGCAAAAGGAGCTATAAATAATAGAAAAAGAAATGAAAAGTTACTGGTTCCAAAGATTTTAGTGCATGTAACGCACGTCACCCCAAACTCGGATGCCTTTGCCTGTCTACAGTGCTAGAGTGCATGGAAGGTTTGGAGAATGCAGATGCTCCACGCTCCACTCAAGCCCAGGGCTCTGAAGTCCTCCGGCATCAAAGACCCATCTGTGTCTGTCCCTTCTGCCTGACTTTGAAGTCTCAGGGCCCTCTGTGTGGGAGAGACAGACAGGGGGACTTTGAACGACGTAGGGGGATGGGATTCCAGGTGCTTTGCCTCTCATTGTGTTTGGAATTAGGTATTTTCCTTTATCAAATAATAATGGGGTGGGGGCAGCATTTCTTTCTCCGCTATTTTGAGCCCCTGAGCTCTCTATGAACTCTGCCTTCAGATATACAATGTGATCACTCCAAGGAAAAGTTCAAGTTTGCTTTAAAATTTGCATTCAAGTGCATTAAAGGCAAGAATAGACATTTTAGCTTCTGGTTAGTGTTCCTCTGGTAGGCTCCTTAGAAGATTGTCTCAGGACCTTAGCTGAGGGCTGTCTGCTGTTTTCCAGACTGGCTCATCAGCACCAAAATGGAGACCAATTGTTCCTTGAAGGCCATGGGTGATCAGAATACATCTTTCTGGCTGATATCACTGTTTCTTGGTAATCGGGGTGGGGGTGTAGATCGTGAAAATTTCGACTAAAATAACCATTGGACTTGGGTAAAGTGTTTGCCATGCAAACATGAGGACCTGCCTGAGTTTGAATCCCCAGAAACCAGAGTCCCCAGAAGTCATCCAAAGCACCCAGTTCTACAGAAGTGGGGACAGGAGAAGCCCTGAAAACTCAGGAGCCCCTGAACTCCTGGTTCAGGCGTCAATAAAAAGAGTTCCTGTCTTGAGAAGGTGGAAGGCAGGGACTAACATCTGAAGCTGTCCTGTGGCTCCACATACTCATACACATAAGCACACATCAGACACACAAAAGATTAAAGCCGGCAAAACAACCGCTTAAAAAGCCAAGCACACGGGGCTGGAGAGACGGCTCAGTGGTTAAGAGAACTTTCTGCTCTTGAAGAGGATTTGCCACACGGCAACTCATCTGTAACTCTAGTTCTAGAGTTCACCTTCTTCCGACTTCCTTGGGCAGCAGACACATAAGTGGTGCACATGTACAGATATATGTAAAAATTCATATACATAAAATAAAACGCATTAAAAAAAAAGCCAAGGCAGGCATCTCCATGACGGGTAAGGTGACCTGCTGACGTCCCACACAATCTAAGTCAGAAGCTCATTTTTTAGTAAAAGGGCCCTGACCCCCATTTTGGGTAACTGTTGCCTTGCTTGCTGACCTTGACCTTGATGTCCTCCCTATGCTAATTCCCTACCGGTTTCCACCCTCCTGAATGCTTAAGGGAAGTCCTTGGCTGTGTACCTTGAATAATGGGCGTTAACAGCTTAGATGCAAGATTGTAAAACATTGGTAGGAAACTTCTGCCCTCTGGGGTTCTCCCATTGTGCTGTAAGCCTGTATTCAAGACCTCCTCCATCCTTCAATAAACGGCATTTGGGAAAAAAAAAAAAAAAGAAAAAAGCCAGGTTCAGTGGCACAGGCCCAGCACTTGGGAGATAGAGGCAGGAGGATTAGGAATTCAAGGTCATTTTGGCTGTAATAGCAAGTTTGAGGCCAGACTGAGCTACATGAAATAGAATGCAAAATTCATGTAAATGTTTTACATGCTTTAGAGAAGAAGGTTGATAATTTTTTTCTTTTCTTTTTTTGGAGGAGGGGTGTTCTGGGGATTGAACTCAGGACCTTCTGCACTCTAACTCTATCCCACTGAACTAATGTTCCAGCCCTTAGCAGGTGCTTTCAGTCCTTTTAGGTTGATATTCAAAATAATGATAATAATAATAATAATAATAATAGAGTTGTGTGTGATGGCACATGCTTTTAATCCAAGCACTGGGGAGGCAGAGGCAGATAAACCTCTGAGTTTGAGGTCAGCTTGGTCTACAGAGAGTTCCAGGACAGCTAGGGCTGATCCTGTTTCAAAACCAAAAACCAAAACCAAACCAAACCAAAACAAAACAAAAAAACAAACCCCAAACAAATAAGAGGCCACCTGTCTCTGCCTCCCATGTACTGGGATTAAAGGTGTATGCCACCAGGGTTGGCCAAATAAATAAAAAAAATATTTATGTGATATGATTAGGAGGACCAACATAAAGGTTTAAAGCAGTGCACATAGCACTCTGGGCACATAGTGAGACAGCTCTTATTATGAGATGCAGAAGCGAAAAGAAGATTTTTGCCATTTTTATTATAATGATTCTTAGGGACAAGATAATTAGAATAGCTAAATTTCAAAACGAGAAAGAGCATAGTTGATTTAAGAACTGTCGTTAGCTCGTTAAGGTCTTTGTCAAATTTGCCTCAAAAGGAAGGATTACAATCTGCGAGAGCTCGTTGGCTTCCCTGTACTTAAAGTTTGTAAATGCCTTGCACATTTATTTGCTGATCTGTTAATTACAAGGGAGGCATTTCTCTAGTCTTCAGTGTTGGGGGACTCCCTGTCCATACTGAACTTGCTATTCTCGGTCATTCTGGCTATTGACCAGTCCTACTTTACTATCACAAAGAAATCGCATCTTTGATTTACACATGTGAATTCCTACCATTCTCAGATCTTAGCCCTGAAAGGGTTGAGGAATGTTGAAGCCCACATCAACCTCTGTGTCTGTTCTGAGGCCAGTGGGGCAAGATGTGAAACGCAAAGAAAAGGAAGGCAGAGGACTGGGTGGAACTGGGTAATTGCTAAGTCTATTCCCTTCATAAATCACATAGGGGATCAAGGCAATGATGTGAGTGTTGTAATAACAGGTCTAACAAGAATCCCTGCTTTGGCTTTTTATCTTCTCCCAGGACTTAAAGAGAACTGAACCACGGAGGTTTTTTTTTTTAAGGTGTAGTAATTATACCAGCAATATTGCTTCCCATGTGAGTTACAGGATGGTTCTCTTAGAAATGTTAATTTGCTTGGGCAATGCTGTAAGGAAGATCTAAGTAAATACTGATTTATTTCACTGACTTTCAAACTTTTCACTATCAAAATCCTGTTTTCTAAAACAAATGAGACTCTGATATCTACCCGAACCCAGTATTTTGAAATATTTTATCTATGTAAATCAGGATATTTATTTTTAATTTAAAATCGTGTGTGTATGTGTGTGTGTGTGTGTATGTGTGTGTATATGTGTGTGTATATGTTGTGTATATGTGTGTGTGTATGTGTGTGTGTGTGATGTGTGTGTATGTGTGTATGTGTGTGTGTGTGTGTGTGTGTGTGTGTGTGTGTGTGTGGTGTGCCATAGGGCGAATGTGGAGATCAGATGACAACTTGCAGGAATCTGTCCTCGACTTCCACTGAACTCAGGTGGTCAGGCTTGGTGGCATGATGGCCCTAACTATTTAAATAAGAAAACACTTCTCACCATTTTCAAACGAACCTCCCATGCAGAGGCTTCAATTGGCACGTGAAATTCCAAGTGACCAAGCTGCTTTCCAGAAGCTCGCAGAATGCTAAGGCCAGTGGTCAGTCTTAGAGCCATATCGAATTTGCATATTTAACAATATCATCTTCAATTACATATTTTAGTTTTTAGGTTCTCGGTGATGGGAAGTGAGGACCTGGGATAGGAGAATGATAAAAACAGACGACATCCAGTTGAAAGCGTACTTCGGGCTCTTTCAGGTAATCCCCGAGGGGCTTTTTCCGGTCTCCGTGGCGCGAGGGTTTGGCCCCGCCTCCAGCCCCGCCCAACCCCGCCCACTCAGGAGCTATGGTCCAGACCGGAAGGGGTTCCCGCTGCAATTCTCCAGTCAACCACAGGGAGGCGACAGCGGCTTCAATAGTGAGGAGGACGTACCCAATGGCGGAAGCGGAAAAGGCGGGACCTAGAAAGCACGTTCAGTCAGTCAGTAAGAGTGATCCTGAAGGCTGAGAGGTGGGTACTTCGTACGCGTGTTGGCCGCCCGGCGGCTTGTGAAGTCCCAGCCTCATGGCGGAGATAATTCAGGAACGCATAGAAGATCGAATCCCGGAGTTGGAACAGCTGGAGCGCATCGGACTCTTCAGTCGCGCGGAAATTAAGTGAGAGGGTCAGGGAAGAGGAAGGACTGGGGCGGGCTGAGGGATGCTGGAGGCGTGGGGGGACTTCTCCGAGTTTGTTTTTTCCTAACATGCTAAAATAGGAAAAAGCCCATTGTCGGGATTTGATGACGGTCAGCATTCAGTCTTAACCCATTGCAAGGCGATCTGTCTGTCAGTCTGTCTGACAGTCATTCAGTGGTCAGGGTCTTGGGGCCATAGAGGTGATAGAGCCAGGATTCCAGCCCATCAAGGACCTACTGGGCAATGGGAATGGCGGGAGAATTCAAATAGACTTTAAAAAAATTGGTTGTAGTTTAAAAGCTTGGGGTATACAACCTTAGAGATTCAAGTACAGCGCCATGGAAGTCCAGGCTGGATGGATAGAACTTCCTAACTAAGCTTGTAGATTGGAGACCATTTAACTCGTTTCATAGACTTATTTAGAGCTTTGCCACAGCACCTGGCATATAGCTGACATTCGGTAATTTGTTAGAAATCAATTGCTTTCAATGATTCGCTGTGACAATTCACTTTACAATGACTCCGGATGAATTACAGTAATGTGAGTATAGCCTCGTCCATTCTTAAGTATTACTGAGTATATTCTGTATTCACTTTTCCTAAAACACATGTATAGTCACTCCTTAGCTAAGGATGGGCTGTCTTCTCCCCTAAGTGTTTTGTAGAAAAGCTTTTTAGATATAGTTTAGGTTTTTCAGAATTCACATACTGAAAATATAGACATCAAGATTTTAGCATAGAGATTTGGTTATCATAAAAACCTAAGCATTGAGGGTTGAGGCTGCAGCTAAGAGTTCTTGCTTAGCATGCACAAGGGCCTGGGTTTGATTCTGGGGAATGCAAAAAAAAAAAATTGACAAGCCCCCAAGGCACCTAAATTTGGAGGAGAAATCTATGTTAATAATATATATAAGTAATAAAGTGTTGGCATTATTTACTTTGCTGGTGGAAATGGCAGTGATCCTGGCAACTGAGGTGATTTTTCCCGAAAGTTTAAAGATACATCTGGATGTTCTTAACAGCACAGAGGTAACTGTGTAAGAGAATAAGTGGAAGATACTTGTATTCAGGAACTAGATGTTTTGTTAAATGTGTATTTTCAGTATATCCAGAATAAAAATCTTAAGTTCAAATTTAACTTTTCAAATGTTACAGTTTAATTGGCTTCCTTTGCAGGGCTATCATCAAGAAAGCTTCTGATCTGGAATACAAAATACAGCGGAGGAGCCTTCTCAAGGAAGACTTTATCAATTATGTTCAAGTGAGTGATTCATAGCTTTTTAGTACCTTCAGAAAATTTAACTCAGGGGGCCTTGAGAGAGGTTCAGTGGTTAAGAGCACTGGCTGCTCTTCCAGAGGACCTGGGTTCAATTCCAAGCACTCACATGGCAGCTCACACCTGTCTGTAACTCCACTTCCAGGGACCTGACTCCCTCACACAGAAATACATGCAGGCAAAACACCAATGCACATTACGAACAAACAAACAAAAAAGCTCAAGATTTTAACTCAGACAATGATGAACTTAACAGTAGTTTTCTACAGAATTCCGGGATTCTGTGATTGTGCATACATTTTTATTAGGATCAGAGGTAATTGTGTGGAGTGCATTACCTCCTAAGGCTTAGTCCTTGTCAAGCTGACCTCTCCTCCTGTTGGGTCAGTAGGTCAGAGACATCATTGTGTATCAGGATTTTAGCAAGAAATTTGCCTTTTTAGGAGTGGGCAAGATAGAGGAGTGAGAATCTGACAGTAGCAGATGATGGGAAGTCTGTACAGTGCTTGGCTAGCACTGTCAGCTTGCAAAAGAGGCAAGCTCCAAGATTCTTCCATCTTCCAAATGGACAAGGAGCTGTGGGAAAATTAGACATATGGGATGCATTGTCACGGGAGGGAGAACAGCTACTATGTAAGGACTCGGAATCAGAAAGACAAAAACATTTTTTTTGTATGGGTATATCATGTAGTGTGCAGTGTCTATAGAGGCCCTGGCTGTCCTGGAACTTACTCTGTAGACCAGACTGGCCTGGAACTCACAGAGATCCACCTGCCTCTGTCCCCTGAGTGCCGGGATTAAAGGCACGTATCACCACCACCCAGCAATATCTCATGTTCTTGAGCATTAGGATAAAGCATGTGTCATGGGGCTAGAGAGATGGCTCAGTTGTTAAGAGCACTGACTGCTTATCCAGAGGACACAGGTTTGGTTTCCAGCCACATGGTGACTCACAACTGTCTGTAACTGTAGTCCTGGGGGATCTAATGCCTTTTTCTGGCCTCTGGGGATCCTTAGTGTACATTGTACACAGATCTATTTGAATAAAACACCCATACACGTAAAAACAACAAAACAAATGCATGTGTCACCATGTCTGGTGGGGGCTGTTATTGGAGCTGGGGCAGTAGCTCAGTTGGTAGAGTGCTTGCCTAGTGTGTACAGAACTCTGGGTTCAATCCCTGGCACTGTGTAAGCCTGGATGTGGTGGCTAAAGTTACATGTGTATTCCTAGCACCCTTGTAATCCTAGCACTTGGAGGCAGGAGAATCATATGTTCATTCGTGGTCATTCTTGGTTACATAGTAAGCTCCAAGCCAGCTTGGGCTACATGAAGCACTATCTCAAAATACTAGAAAAGAAAATATAAAAGAAAAAAGCAATTCTGCTTTCACTTCCCAAATTCTGAGATTATAGATGTGCATTACTGTACCTGGAGGTGTGGGGCGCTTGTGCATGTCAGGCTAGTCTTTTTTTATAGATAGAGTCTCACGATGTAGCCCTGGCTGGCTGGCCTGGAAGTCCCTATGTAGACCTATGTAGACCAGGCTTGAACTTACAGAGATCCTCCTGTCTGCTTCTGGAGTGCTGAGATTAGTGGCGAATGCTGCAACACTGACTGGCAAGGGTTGTGTGCCTCGTGACCGACTCTCCTAGCACCTTGAACTCATGACCCTCCTCCAGTCTTAGCCTCTGAGGTATAGACGTGTGTTACAATGTTTGACTTAGATTTTTTTTTTTGTTGTTGTTTAGACTGATAATGGGAACATGCTGTTAAATTTAAGTCAGGAAGTTGGGTTAATTGATATTATAGATCTTACAGGTCTCATGCTTATAAGTAATGTGCTGTCTTTGAATCTTGCCTACAAACCTGTCGTTACTATATATATTTGTAAGTTTTATGGAGGTGAGTTTTTAGTGAATTCTAGAGATTTATAAATTCTATTGATAAATTATCTTTTATTTCATGTTCTTAATTTTTTATTAACATCCTGTATTTAAAAGATTATAGTTTTCACGCTTCTCTTTGTATTTCCTCCCACATAGTATGAAATTAATCTTTTGGAGCTGATCCAGAGAAGAAGAGCAGTAAGTTGATGTTTAATTTTTTTTTTTTTTTTTTTTTGTTTTTTGAGAGAGGGTTTCCCTGTGTAGTTTTGGTGCCTGTCCTGGATCTCGCTCTGTAGACCAGGTTGGCCTCAAACTCACAGAGATCCGCCTGGCTCTGCCTACCGAGTTCTGGGATTAAAGCTGTGCACCATCACCACCTGGTGATGTTTAATTTTTTTTTTTAATTTATTTATTTTTATTTTATGTACATTGGTGTTTTGTCATGGATATTGGGTCCTCTGGAACTGGAATTACAGACAGTTGTGAGCTGCCATGTGCGTACTAGGAATTGAACTCGGGTCCTCTGGAAGAGCAGTCAGTGCTCTTCAGCCCTGATGTTTAATTTTTTTAAGTTGGTTTTTCTGTTGTGGAGGCACTGATTGTTGATAACCTATGCTGTGCCCAAAGTGGATACTTGCAGTTGGCCGTTTTTTGTTTTTTTTTTTTGTCAGTACTGAGTGTGAGTACGTGAGAATGCTATTTTGGATAAATGTGATTAACTGAGGCTTCCTTTTTGTTTTCGTTCCTTTTAGAGAATTAAATATTCATTTAAGAAGGATGAGATTGAATATTCTATTGTACATCGGGTACAGGGTGTCTTCGGTCGTGCTTCAGCAAAGTGGAAAGTAAGTGATGATTGCATATTTGAAGAGACGTGAAGATACACAGTATGCGTATTATGAGTTAGATGTTTGGCTACTCAAATGCCATGTTCTCTCTGTTCCTCTCTAGTTCTCAATATTTATTTGCATGATGGTGCCATTGCTTGAAACAGGTTTTGAGCCACATAAACCATTAAGAGAGTTCATCTTATCATTTTGTTGTTATTCTGTGAGGATGACACTGAACACTATATTTAATACATTATTAGGGATTAGAAAATCAAAAGGGTCAGGTGGTGGTGGTGGTGGTGGTGGTGGTGGTGGTGGTGGTGGTGGTGATGGTGGTGATGATGATGATGATGATGATGATGATGCACGCCTTTAATCCCAGCACTCGGCAGGTGGATCTCTGAGTTTGAGGCCAGCCTGGTCTACAGAGTGAGTTCCAGGACGGCTGAGAAACCTTTTCTTAAAAAAAAAAAAAAAAAGAAAGAAAGAAAGAAAGAAAGAAAGAAAGAAAGAAAGAAAGAAAGAAAGAAAGGACAATCAAAAGAGAGCTGGGCATGGTGGTGCACACTTTTGGGTGTTTTGGGTTTTTTGCTTTTTGTTTTTCGAGACAGGATTTCTCTGTGTAGTTTTTTTTGCCTATCCTGGAACTCGCTCTATAGCCCAGGCTGGCCTCAAACTCACAGAGATCCACCTGGCTCTGCCTCCCAAGTGCTGGGATTAAAGGTGTGTACCACCACCGCCTGGCTAGGGTATTGTATTTGTGAAAAAGAAGGTCTGTCTAGCTTGGGATACATGAAACACTATCAGAGAGAAGACAGTAAAGAAAATCACCAGGGAGATGGATGATGGCTTGGAGATGGGTGGTACCTCAATGAAGTTGATTTTCAGATTTTGATGTGTATATATATCTACAATACATCATATGTGCATCACACACACACACACACACACACACACACACACACACACACACCGCGAGTATGTATGAGAATGTAAAGTTTGTGTTTCTTTACATGGTTTGAGAAGTTTTAGAATTTTACTGGACAAATTAGATAAGTGTAGATTTTGTCTTGGAACATGGTAGGTAGGTAGGAGTGGAGAGTTAGATTGAATTCTCATGTTTAAGAGGTCCAAGGCTTCAGTGAGGAAGACGCTCATAGATGAAGAACGTGTGGCACATTGGATCTTTTGAAATTCGCCTCTTTCCCCTAATTGAACTAATACAATGTAAAGATCAAATTCAAGTTTCTTATCCTGTGCTTTTCTTGCAGGATGATGTTCAGCTTTGGCTATCCTATATAGTTTTTTGTAAGAAATGGGTAAGTAAAGCCACGTGTAGCTGCTTCTTCCCTTTCTACAATTTGCCTCTTAAGCTTCATTCAGGAGGTTTAAGCTTAACAGTTGGAGAAAGAACCCAGGGAAACAGGAGCTGAGCCTCAGTCTCACAGTTGTGTATCTGACCGTGTAAATGATTCTAAGTCAGTTGAAAAGAAAATCATTTTTATACATATTTGTTCAGTTAAGAAAAAAAATTAGAGCCAGGCGGTGGTAGTGCACACCTTTAATCCTAGCACTCAGGAGGCAGAGGCAAGTGAATCTCTGAGTTTGAGGCCAGCCTGGTCTACAAAGTTAGTTCCAGGAAAGCCAGAGCTGCTACACAGAGAAACCCTGTCTCGAAAACCAAAAAACCAAATCAAAACAAAACAAAAATTAGTGCTAGAAAGTTGTGTTTAGTGGTTCAGGTATAAAAAGCATGAGTGTGTTTTTATTTGTTATGTCTCAAGCAGTAGCAAATCTTTTCCATTGAGTGTGTGCATGCGTGTTATGTAGCCCTAGCTGGCCCGGCTGATTTTCAACTCACAGTGATCCATCTGCCTCTGCTTCCCGGGCTCTGAGTTTAAGGTGTGAGCCACCATACCTGGCCTTACATTGGATTTATAGTTAGTAAGATATATATATTGCTAACAGATGAGTAGCAGTGATTTCTCTGTGCAGGAAGTAGAGTGTTTTCTTCTCTTTTACAGGGTACCAAAGCTCAGCTTAGCAAGATATTCTCTGCCATGCTTGCCATTCACTCAAACAAACCAGGTATATCAAAATCTTCAACAGTTCTTTTTCTACATTTTATTCAAACTCAGGCTATTTTGGAATTTACTGTGTTTGATGAACCTGGGAAATTGTTGGTCGGGCTTGAGCTTAGACAGTTGCTGCGTCTTAGTTTATCCCGCTTGCTTTGTCTGTCTTGTTGCCGGGCCAGCTGTTGCAGTTGTGGACAGGAGGATGGTGTATCTTTTTAGCTGATAGTTCCGTGGGACACATTTTATTTGGAGGCAGTAGATTCTGAGCAATTCGAAAAGTTAGAAGGACAAAAAATTAACATAGATTTATAAGGTTGGCTGGCACAAAGTGTGTACTCATTCCCCCCCTCCCCCAAGACAAGGTTTCTTTTTGTAGCCCTAGCTGTCCTGGAACTCACTCTGTAGACCAGGCTGGCCTTGAACTCACAGAGATCCACCTGCCTCTGCCTCCTGTGCTGGGTTTAAAGGCGTGTGCCACCACTGCCTAGCCTGTACTAGGGTTTTATAAGAGAAACATTCTCGTGTGAGTGGTGAGTAAGGGGCATCCTCTTGTCTAGCAGAGGTGCTCTAGTAATTGTTCTCACGGTATTAGGTTCAACCAAAGATTTATATGACACAAGACTCAAGTGATCTTAGCAATTTGCAGGACTAAAAGTCAGTGTGATTCCTAAGTTGAGGTTTCTGGAGGGACTACATGAGTGGGAAGGGGAACTACTTTGGTAACCTGTGGGTGCAGGAGGTTCTGGAAAGATCCATGCCCAATTTTAGGAGTCACATGCTCAAGAGTGCTAAAAGCAATGGCTTGCCACCATTTGTGACTCCAAGGAAGTCCAGATGTGATTACCAACCAGGGGTCACTTTTACTAAAAGCAGTCTTGCTTTTTGCAGAGTTGGTGGCCAAACCCAGGGACTTTGTGCATTATAGGCAATGTTCTCTTGCCGAGCTGTTCCCCAGCCCTCTATCTAATTAAAACTTTTAGGAGGCAGAGCCAGGTGGATCTCTGTGAGTTCGAGGCCAGCCTGGTCTACAAGAGCGAGATCCAGTATAGGCACCAAAACTACACAGAGAAACCCTGTCTCGAAAAACCAAAAAAAAAAAAAAAAGTACATCATTTCTTTATTTCGTGTATGTGTGAGCCATATGTGTATGTGTGTGGGCATGTATATGCCTTGGCACATTATGTAAAGTTTAGGGGAAAATTTGTGGGAACTAGTTCTTTTCCTCCACTATGTGGGTCCTGGAGATCCAACTCAGGTCATTAGATTGATGACAAGCACCTTTGCTGATGAACTAGCTTGCCAGCCCTTTCTCTAGCTTTAGATAGAGTCGCTAAATTTAGTATTAGAAACTCCCTTTTCCTTTGGTAAGATTAATAACTCATTAAGTATTAAAAGTAAAGGATTGATTAATTTACAGAAATGAAGTCTGATTTTTCTTTCTTTCTATAGCTTTGTGGATTATGGCAGCCAAGTGGGAAATGGAAGATCGCTTGTCTTCAGAAAGCGCCAGACAGTTATTTCTTCGGGCTCTACGATTTCATCCTGAGTGTCCAAAACTCTATCAAGAAGTGAGTATTTGGGCACATAGGATAAGAGAGCGATATCTCTGTGATACTTAGAATGAGAGAGATATCTCTATGACACAGAATGAGAGAGACATCTCTGTGACACTTAGAATGAGAGAGACATCTCTATGACACTTAGAGAGGGAGATATCTGTGACACTTAGAATGAGAGACATCTCTGTGATACATAGAGAGCAAATACTGCTTAAAATGTAATTATTTCTCCTCTGCTTCTGTTTCCTTTTTTTTTTTCTTCATGGTAATTGTGTTTTGTGAAAATCTTGTTGCTACTTTAAAAAAAATAATTTACTTTTATTTTATAGGTATTGGTGTTCTGCCTGCATGTATGTCTGTGTAAGAGAGATCTTGGAATTACAGACAGTTGTTAGCTGCCATGTGGGTGCTGGGAATTGAACCCGGGTCCTCTGGCAGAACAGCATGTGCTCTTAACCACTGAGCCTTCTCTGCAGCATGAGCCCCTGCACCCTGCAGTTACTTTTTTATTATCCTGACAAAATACCATGACCAAAGGAATTTATAAAAGAAAACATTTAGTTTAGGGATTCATGGTTCCAGAGGGTTAAAGTCCATGACCATCATTTCAGGGAGCATGGCAACAGGCAGGCATGCATGGTGCTGGAGCAGTATCTGAGAGTTTACATCTGATCTACAAGTGTGGTGCAGAGAGAGAGCTAGTTGGATGTATGCTTTAGAAACCTCAAAGCCCACCCACCTGTGGGGCGTTTACCCACCAACCCCACAGCTCCCCAGAGTTTTCTTGAGTGTGAGCAGCAGGACATTTAGATGGAAGGATTTATTGCGGAGAATCTTGCGGAGATAAACAGATAGAAAATAAAGGATAGCCTCGAGAGGGCCTGGAACCTATTCCAATGGGTCCCCACTGTTTCTGCCCCAGGATATTTATAGAGATGCCAAGACACCTGCACTCAGGCCCGTGGTCCTAATCATCCTCTATGCGGACCTGCTGGGTAAAGTTATGAGGAACCCGAAAACGGGCCCCCACAGGGCCCCCTTTCTTAATATATAAAAAAATAACTCATTATTAATGGCTTACAGCAATCTCCATAGCTGTTACACCTCCCAGTATGGGAGTAGAGGATGATAAAGATGGCATTTCTCTTTTGAATTAGTTCCAAGGAGACTACAGCAGTCTTAGCTGCCTCAAGCCCTTTCTAAACCAAAAACTTTTTTTTTTTAAAAGATTTATTTATTTATGATGTTTACAGTATTCTATTTGCATGTATTCCTGCATGTCAGGAGAGGGCACCAGATCTCATTACAGATGGTTGTGAGTCACCATGTGGTTGCTGGGAATTGAACTCAGGACCTCTGGAAGAACAGTCAGTGCTCTTAACTTCTGAGCCATCTCTCCAGCTCCTAAACCAAAAACTCTTAAGGCAACTACAAACTTAAAGAATCTCTTAGCTTCATCATTACCATTAACAGGTTAACATAAATATTGCTATACATAGTCACAATTCTCCCAATCTTACAACACAAAGCAAACTCTTAACAGAACCATTTGAATTAGCATATATGGTGCTATATATAGTTAACAATTTTCTCCATCTTACAACTTTAACTCTTTTTTTTCCCAAGTTACATACACACACGTACAGTTAAAGCTTGCTTACATTTACACATAGAGTTAAATCCAAGTCACATACATGTCCACATACACACACACATATATATCTCCATTTTTTTCCCCTTTTATTTTATTTTACACTACCATTCAGTTCTACTTATCAGCCACAGGTTCCCCTGTTCTCCCCCCCTCCCACCCCTTCCCCTTACCCCCAGCCCACTTCCCATTCCCACCTCCTCCAGGGCAAAGCCTCCCCTGAGGACTGCGATCAACCTGGTAGACTCAGTCCAGCAACTTTAACTCTTAATCATTTGAATTTTCTTGCTAACAGAACATAGGAAAAACTTCTATGTATTCACGTCAAACTTAAATATTTCCTTAACTCCACAAAACCAGGGTGCATTAATATCAATAGGTTAAACATAATTTCTGCAAACATAATTCAACTTCATAACTACTCCTTTTCTTTATAATTTTTTAAACAAGGTCCCAAGGCTAGTTAGAAAACCTAAACTTTTCTGTTTAAACAGTTCCATTTGTAACACAAAATCAGTTCCATAAGTAATTCCATTTTACATAAACAGTTCCATAAAACAATTCATGAATCACCAGTTAATAAAGAATATGTCCATACACAAAATTGCATCTTTAGTCTAGGTAGAAACAATAAATTTCTTCATTTAAACAGTTCCATTTTAAACCCAATTCCAGAAAACAGTTTCTAGGTCATTACTATAAGTAAACTCAAAATTGTCCCATTGCAATGAAATCTATTGTTCAGTTCATTAAGTCCTCAAATTCAAATGATAAATTCTGGTACTAGCCTTCCAAATATGAAGAAATCCATAACCAAAATCTTTTTGTAGTTTTATCTCATTTTAAGTTCAAAAAGTTCAAACAAGTAAATTCTGGTATCAGGCTTTCACTTCCAAATATGAAAAGACATTTTACAACCAAAACTTTTTTCAGTTAACAATTTTTGTTCAAACAAGCGTCTCTGAACTTTTATTCTCAAGCCAGAGACCTTTTTAGGTACAGTAGTATTCTAAATTGCACCGTTTTTGATGTTAGCTCAGGTTTTTCTGTGTTGCGTCGATTTTCTATGGATCTCAGCTGCGTATGCCTTGTGCTGGTTCTGGTGTCCGCCATTCTTAGCAGCTTCTGGAGCTTTTTAAACCATTCAGACTGCCACTTGGGATAATGCTCAGCCATTGCATTACTCCTCAGTAAAGGACCAGGAAGATTGAAGTGAGCTCTAATATGGCCCACAAAGATGGCAGATTTCTTTTGTGGAATAGTGTCTTGAATTTATTGAAACATTTTGACTTGATTGTTGTTAGTTCCAATATTTTCACCAAAACTGTTACTATTCAAAGGAGTCAAGAACATAGATGTTCTTTCATGAAACAGATCCTTCATTATCTTACTTTGAGAAAAAGCATTTTCAGGATTTAGTATTTTCACTTCATTAGCTTTAAACTCCTGATGTTATTAAGCAGCTATAATATTTAGCACTGATTTTTTTATAAGGAACTTTCAGGTGAAGCAACTCTTTTGTAAGACAGCTTGATTTTCTGAAGTTTGTTTCCCTTCATATAGAAATGACTATAAAGCAGTCATTTCTTTTTCTTTTCTTTTTTTCTTTTTTTTTTTTTTTTTGTTTTTTGAGACAGGGTTTCTCTGTGTAGCTTTGCACCTTTCCTGGAACTCACTTGGTAGCCCAGGCTGGCCTCGAACTCACAGAGATCCGCCTGCCTCTGCCTCCCGAGTGCTGGGATTAAAGGCATGCGCCACCACCGCCCGGCTAAGCAGTCATTTCTTTTTGAATGCCTGTTTCCTTGTCTCCTTATTAGATTTGTAAGGGCAGTTTGTTCAAAAGGCAAAGAACTTTTTTAATTTCAACATAAGTTTCTTCATATCTAAGACAACATTCAGTGTATAAACTGCTTTCCCTTGTTTTAAGGATTTTAAAGTGGCTTGTTTGCTCTTATAGGTAGCTTTTTGTCATCCAACTATCGTAAAAAACTTTGCACAGCTATTAGGGTAAATAAGGCATTTTACTAACCACCCCCCACCCCCAAACCGAGAAGCACCTAGTTCCGTATCCTTTCAATTTTTTTATTGGAACGGACACTTAAACTCTTAGACGATTTTCCTCCTTATTCTTTTAAAAGCTGTATTTTGTTTGCCATGAACGTATTTTCAAGCTGACAAAAGTGTTTCAGGGCAATGTCACCATCTTTAGCAGAAAAACTACCTTTCCCAGAATGCATTTCCCTTATATCAGTCCCTTATTGCAAGTTAGCTTTTGGGCTTCATTTCCCAAAGTTCTTTTCGGGTCTGAGAGTCAACTGGTTCTTTTACCAGACTTGCTTACAAATTCTTGCCCGGGAGGTTTGAACAAAGTTTTTTGCTTTCGCAACGGGAGATTTGAACAAGCATTTTACATTTTCAGCTATGGCACATTGGGAGATTCCTATTCTCTCCTCAGCTGGCTTTAACAGGTGTCTCTCCTTCATTTGACACTGCCCCCCCCAATCAGAACTGCACCTGCTTCCTTAGCGCACATTGAGGTGGGCAATTTCTGATAGCAACTTTCCTCGGGGCTTGTGTTTGCCTTTGCCAGTCAGCAAAAAAACAAACAAACAAATATTTACAACAGCTTTTCCATAGCTCCTTCAGAGATTTTCTCCCACTGATTTATCTCATTTTGTTTGTTCCTTTCCCCCCAGATGCAGAACTTCAGATATCTCAGGCTGCTCTGTTCCTCTGCTAGCTGCCTTTGGAGGTACAGGGCTTTTTTCCCCCAATCTGCCTCAAACTCTTAGCAGCTTTCACAGGTCATGCATTTTCTGGGGAGGAATCTGTCCCCTCTGTTTCTTCAGAGTCTTTCTCCCTGACAGTATCCAGTTTGGTCTCAGTTTATCCCCTCTACCCCAGAAAGTTTCTAACACTACAGTGGCAGCTTTTTTGCTTCTGAAGGTAGGGGCTTTAGTCCGTTTCTGTTTTTCAGGGTCTGAGGTTTGTGTTCATAAATCAAACTTAGCAAGGGAGGTTTTTGCCATTTCTAACCTCCCATTAGGACAGGTGTTTTGCCTCATTAGGCCTTCACCTGGCCCAGCCCCCCAGTGGGTTGTGTTTGCTTGTCTGGGTGCTCAAGGACAGAGCTTATGTCAGAGGCAATCACCCCTTAGGGCTGCACTCCATCTCACCGGGTAAGAGGTGCTTTCTCTGACAGAAAAGAAAGCTTTACTCCTGGATAGTTCTGTTCTGCCCTGGTTGGGCTCTTTCCCCAGACAGCGTTCTGACTCAGCAGCACAATTGCTTCAGACACAGTTCAGCTTTACTGTTTCCCAGAAAGGTCCTTACTCTGATAGGAAAGCTTTTCTCAGATTTCTTTTTGAAGTTGTGGACCTATCAACCCGGTGTGAAACCTCAGTAAACCCTCCCCCCACTCTATCCCCTACAGACAAAGAGAAGCTTAAGCCAGGATTCCTAAATTTAGATAAGAACTTAGACCCTTTTTTCCCAGGTGGCGGTATCAGCTACAGGGACTTGAAAAAACACAGTCAGGATATTCGACCAAAAGACTAAAAAAGGGAGGTGGGTTGTGGAAAATGAATTATATGGTCTGTGCCTTTAAGAACTAGCCTTACGGCCAGGCGGTGGTGGCACACACCTTTAATCCCAGCACTTGGGAGGTAGAACCAGGCGGATCTCTGAGAGTTCAAGGCCAGCCTGGGCTACCAAGTGAGTTCAAGGAAAGGCGCAAAGCTACACACAGAAACCCTGTCTCGGAAAAAAAAAAAAAAAAAAGAACTAGCCTCACAAAGAAAGGGGAGCGCTCCTTCCAACCTCCCTGTGAGAAAATTAGAAAGAGCCTCCCTGCCGAGGCTTGTAAACTTAGAATACACCTTGCTTTTGCATTCTGTACCTAAAGTCTCTGCTGGCTTCTTTGGGGGATGTGATCTGGGCATAACACAGGCCAGTTTGGGCTATAGAGATCCTGTCTCAAAACCAAATGGGATGGGAATCTGGTGGCACACGCCTTTAATCTCAGCACTGGAGATAAAAGACCCAGACAGTTTCCCCAGAAACCCAAAAGAGCTGAGGAAAGAGATATCTTAAAAATGAGTCAGTTCCCCCTTCTTGCAGAGGGTAAAGACAGGTGTTTTCAAAAAGAACAAAGTCAGGATGTCTGGTGGTAACCGATTAACCACGAGATGCCCTTCTCCGGAGATAACATGACCAGACCCCGGAGATGAGTTGCAAAACTCCTGACAGGGCAAACAGATAAGGTAAAATAAGACAAAGTCCAGGCCCGGGAAAAACTGGACCAATCAAGGATGGACCCGTACTAACCCCCTCCCCTCTAAGAAATTTGTAGGTTTTGCCTATAAAAACTAACTTCCCCAAGAAAGAGTAACTCCTCCCTGCCTCACTGCGCTGAGGTCAGTGAATGCTTGAGATGAGTTCCCTGTTTCGCAACTTGTAACAAAGATAAACCTTGCTTTTGCATTCTGGTATGCTCGTCCTTGGTGGTCTCTCTGGGGGCCACGATCTGGGCACAACACCAGGACTTGTAGGAAAGCAGGCAACTGTGCCATTCCCACCGGCTTTAGCTTTGTTTGTTCATTAGCAATCTTCCCCTGGGTCCTGCACCTTCCTGCCTCAGCTCTGTGCTCCAGGAAGTTCACAACTGCAGGAACCCTAGTATCCCCGAAATGCACTCCAACTCAGAGACGCTGGCCAGTCACCTCTGGGTTTTTGGTCAGGAGTGAGGATTCAATGCTAACAGAGTTTGCATTGCTTTAGGGGATCTTTGCATTAGGACGATTAGGAGCACCATTTCATTCTGAAACGCTCACTCAAAACCTTTGCTGCCTCAGCTCGGCTGTAACTGAAAAGCTTGGCTTTTTTGCTTTTCTCAGGTAAAGTTTCCTGCCCTTTTGGGCTTTCTATAGCTCTTTACCCGCACTCTCCCAAGTGTTTCCCTCAGGGTACTCTGACCCACTGCATTGCAGGGAGGATTTTTAAAGCTTGAAAGAGAACTTAGAGAGGTTTTGCTGCCTTAAGAGGTTTGTTGTTTTCCCTTAGAGCTAATCACAGGTGGTCCCCATACTAATATCTTCAGGTGATTCTAATTTGTCCTTCTGAGAGTTCTGAAAGACTCTAGTTTTTAAGTTTTTTAAGAGCTTTTGAGAAAGATTAAAGCTTCTTAGAGAGATCCCCCCCCCCCCCAAATTTTCCAAGAAAAGCTTTTTAGTTTAAGAGAAAGATTTTTTTCCCCCCAAGAGAGAAAGACCAACTTTTCCCAAAACTTCTGAACTTTAAACTTTTTGGCTTTTTATACCTCCATTTTTGCCTCAGGGAGAAAACACTTTCTCCTGCTGCTTGGACTTAGCATTTCAACTGTCCCCAGGACAAAAGCTTCCATAGGAAACTTTTTCTTCCCCATAAAGCTCAGAGAAGAGCTTTTTTACTTCTTGTAAAGCCCAAAGAAAGATTTTTTCCCCCCAGTTTGCATTCATAGCCCCCAAAGTTAGAAAATTGAAGAGTTTTTCTGTCTAGTTGCCTTAAATTTTTTTCTACACAACCTTACACTTCTGGGCTGGAGAGATGGCTCAGAGGTTAAGAGCACCGACTGCTCTTCCAGAGGTCCCGAGTTCAATTCCCAGCAACCACATGGTGGCTCACAACCATCTGTAATGAGATCTGGCATCCCTCTTCTGTATACTAAATTAATAAATAAATCTTTAAAAAAAAAAATCTTACACTTCTAAGTTTTCCTACACTATATTACTACCCTATACCTTACTTATTTTTCACAGATAGAAATTGAGAAAGGTATAGAAGATAGAGATTTTTTTTTTTTTCGAGACAGGGTTTCTCTGTGTAGCTTTGCGCCTTTCCTGGGACTCACTTGGTAGCCCAGGCTGGCCTCGAACTCACAGAGATCCACCTGGCTCTGCCTCCCGAGTGCTGGGATTAAAGGTGTGCGCCACCACCGCCCGGCGAAGGTGGAAAATTTTGACAGAAGAGAATTGCACTGCAGCATCGGACATCCTTCCAGTCCAATATGGAATATTATATATTCCATAATACTGGCATGCCTTTCCACTGGCAGGGCTGACTCAGCACTTTCACTAAAAACTCTGTAATGAAACTATTATTTT
This sequence comes from Peromyscus maniculatus bairdii, assembly GCF_049852395.1. Taxonomy (NCBI): domain Eukaryota; kingdom Metazoa; phylum Chordata; class Mammalia; order Rodentia; family Cricetidae; genus Peromyscus; species Peromyscus maniculatus. Next base: position 65,918,281 of record NC_134859.1, on the reverse strand, counting down.
CCTTTATCTTTAGTCCCTATTTCTTTGTCTTTAGTCCCTGTTCATTTGTCTTAGTCCCCCCTTTTTTTCTTTAGTCCCTTTTTTTTCCTTTAGTTCATGGCACCATTCTAAGGGGCGTTTACCCACCAACCCCACAGCTCCCCAGAGTTTTCTTGAGTGTGAGCAGCAGGAAATATTAGATAGAAGGATTTATTGCGGAGAATCTTGCAGAGATAAACAGATAGAAAATAAAGGATAGCCTCGAGAGGGCCTGGAACCTATTCCAACGGGTCCCCACTGTCTCTACCCCAGGGTATTTATAGAGATGCCAAGGGGTGGAGCAAAAGACCTCCTCCCCCAGCACAGCCAACTGCAGACTGTTGTTGGCTCATTTCAGACACATGCACTCAGGCCCGTGGTCCTAATCATCCTCTATGTGGACATGCTGGGTAAAGTCACGAGGAACCCGAAAAAAGGCTCCCACACACCTCTTCTAACAAGGACACACCTCCTAACCTTTCCCAAACAGTTCTACCAGCTGTGGACCAAGCATTCAAGTGCATGAACCTGTGGGGGCCATTCTCATTCAAACCACCACCCTAAAGAAATGACAGTTTTCATTTAGTAAACATATTCTCATATGGCTCTGCTTCTTTGTTGCTACATGGGGTAGAAATCTGTGTTACCCACTTAGCCTTTGTGGATACTTTTTACTATATATGGATAAGATTAAATTAAATACTTGCAGAAACTTCCATTAAGTCTTTTCACTCATACACTTAGGTTACATGTCAAATGATCTCTTAAAATAATCTCTTCCATCACACATTGTCAATATCAGCTGGTTTCATCCCAACGTAAAATATGGTCCTCCATTTTTCTATATCTGATACTGATGAAGGCATCTTGAATATTAAAAAGCATCTCTAAGGGCTTCTAGGTCATTATTTCCTTTTTGTAGTACTTTAGGATGGAGCTGATGCATGCTGAGAAACTGAGAAAGGAAAAGCAGGAATTTGATAAAGCTGCCATGGATATGGTAAGAGCCTAATGTACTATCAAGTGTTAGTCTTTTGAGCCTGCTTACAAATAAAAGAAAAATTTTTGAGGTATTTATTTTTCTTTCCAATTTAATGTCACATTTTTCACTTATAGATGAATTTGTAATTTGTAATTTACTTTAATTTTTAGAATTACAGTGTGTGTGTGTGTGTGTGTGTGTGTGTGTGTGTGTGTGTTAGTTAGGTGCTTGTGTGGAGGTCAGAGGACAGCTTGAGGGTGTGGGTTTCCTCTTTCTACCACATGGATCCTTTTCCCCACTGAGCCATCTTCCTGGCTCAAACCTGGAACTCTTAATCCTCCTGCCTCAGCCTTTTAAGGGATGAGATTACAGGTGTGCTCTACCTTCTCAGGCTCTTTTCCTTTTTTATATAATTTGAAATGTGACAGAATAACTTTTTTAAAAAAAGCTTTGATGTTAGGACTGGTATTATGGGACATACCTGTAATCTTAGTGTTTGTGAATCTGAGCCTGGAGGATTATGAGTTCCAGGCCATCCTGGGCTACATAGCAAGACCCTGTCTTCAAAATATAAAACAACAAAACAGAAACCGAGAAAGGAACTTGCTGTACTGTTACTGTATTTCTAGCTCAGAACTTTGTGTGTAGGTGGGGCATGCGTGTGTGGTATACGCTTATGTGTTTGTGTGTGAGGGAGTACAAGAGTGCATGTGTATGTACATATATGTGGTAGCTAAAGATTGATGTGTGTCTCTCAATTGCTTCACCTTATTTTACTTTTTAATTACATTGGAAAATACTGTTTTGTGGGGGGTGTTGGGGGGCACATGTCATGATAAGTATGTGGAGGTCAGAGGACAACTTTCAGGAGTTGGTTCTGTCCTCCATCAAGTGGGCCCTGGGAATCCCTCTCAGGTGGGTCAGGTTGGCAGCAGGCACCTTTACTCACTGAGCCGTCTCATCAGCCCTTACTTGCTTTTTAAACTACATTTATTTACTTGTGTCCACAGTGCACCCGTGGAGGTCAGAGATGACTTGAGCAGTTGGTTCTCTCCTTCCATTATTTACCTCAGAGATCCAGCTCAGGTCATCAGACTCGGCAGCAGGGTTTTTATGCATGAAACCATCTCAATGGCCCTTATTAAAATTGAAAAACAATTATTATATTTCATTTTTTTAATTGTTTCTGAGACAGGGTCTTATTATGTTGCTCTGCCTAGATCTCTTTTATGTTGACCAGGTTGGCCTTGAACTCATAGGGACCCACTTGCCCCTGCCTCCTGAGTGCTGGGATTTAAGCTGCGCCTAGCTGTAAGATACTTTCATTCATCTGTTTGTGTGTGTGTGTGTGTGTGTGTGTGTGTTGGGGGTGGGCACATAGGTACCATAGTGTGTGTGTGGTGGTCAGAGGACAACTTGTAGAAGTTGATTTTCTCCTTTTACCTACACTGGTAGTCTAGGATAGTTAAGTTCCATCCTGGTGGGTTTGTTTGTACTTCCTGGTACTGTCTTTTCAATTATGGTTGATGTAACACTTTGTAGGGGAATTTTGATCATCCTGAAGAAATTCTTAAGGGCGAGTTGGCACGAATCATTTACAAAAATTCTGTAAGCAAGATTAAAGGTAAGAATCCTGGATATTTTTTTTTTTGGTAGGCATTCTCTTTGTGATGAGAAGGACTATTAGCTTGTAGGCAAAATGTACTGTATCCTTCAGAAAAAGCTTCCTTCTGAGCTATCATCCGGCATTTCAATAAGGTTTTATTGAGTAGTCAACTGACTTGGGGGAGTTAAAAAGGAGTAGATGATTTAATCTTTGTCTTATGCCCTTAAGTTTATGAAACTTAGAAGTAGCTAGAAATATTTCAAAACAATAATGTCTTTGTTTATGTGGTAGGGATATAGGATGATATTTTTTCTCTGTTCTGTTTAAAATAAAGTCACCACAAGAACTATGCTAACTATGGGCATAGTTCAGTGGTACACCATGCATGAGGTCATGGTTCAACCCAGCACCAGGAAAACAAAAAAAAGCTTGACATGGTGCTACCTAACACCTGCTGAGACAGGAGGATCATGATGAATTGGAGGCCAGTCTGTGGTGGCGCTTGTAGCTCAGTGATAGAGTGCTTGCCTAGCATGCACAAGACCCTAGGTTTCATCCCTGCCGTTAGGGCTCAGGAAGGAGTAGAGGCCAGTCATGACTATATAGTGAAACCCTGTCTCAGAGCAAAAGACAACAACTCCCAAAGACTAACTCTAACACATAAAGAAAACAGTACTTTTTGAGTAAAGTCTGCCTTTACAATTTAAGTACCAGCAAACCTCCCTTGATTTTTTTAAAATTTTAGGTGCAGAATTTCATGTGTCACTTCTTTCAATTGCACAACTATTTGATTTTGCCAAGGATCTACAAAAAGAAATTTATGATGAGTAAGTAAAACAGTGGTAAGGCGAACATGTCTATTTCTGTCTTGTGATAAATAAAGACTGGGGAGGAGTGAAGAAGAATATATACCTGTCGGTGGTGGTGCACACCTTTAGTCCCAGCACTCTGGAGGCAGAGGCAGGTGGATCTCTGAGTTTGAGACCAGCCTGGTCTACAGAGTGAGTTCCAGGACAGCAAGGGCTGTTACACAGAGAAACCATCTTGGGGGGAAATATATATATATATATATATATATATATATATATATATATATATATATATATATATTTTACAAACTTTTAGGAAAAATCATGTAAATTATGTTATATTATGAATAGAAAATATATATATTCCTGCAGTGTTTTTTTTTTGTCTGACATAAGGCTTCATTTCAGACATAGAATGCATTTTATACATATCCTAAAAGATTGCCGGGAGGAAGTGGCACTCGCCTTTAATCCCAGCACTGGGGAGGCAGAGCCAGGTGGATCTCTGTGAGTTCGTTCGAGGCCAGCCTGGGCTACAGAGCAAGATCCAGGACAGGCACCACAGCTACACAGAGAAACCCTGTCTTGAAAAACAAAACAAAACAACAAAAAACACATCCTAAAAGCTTATGTCAATACACATTCTTCTTTTCTGCAAAATCAGAATTGTATTCATAACTCATTATAGCTTAGTGCTGTTGATAATTTAACCTGCAGTGTCTGGTTGTGCTATTTAAGAATTATTTGCCCAGCACTTGGGAGGCAGAGCTAGGCAGATCTCTGTTAGTTCTAGGCCATCCTGGTCTACAGAGTGAGATCCAGGATAAGGCACCAAAACTACACAGAAAAACCCTGTCTTGAAAAACAAACAAACAAAAGTTATTTTGTGTGTATTAGTTAATTTTTGTGCTGTGATGAAAGGCCATGACCAAAAACAACTTACAGAAGAAAGAGTATATTTTAGCTTATGGTTCTAGAGGGTTGGAGTCCATAATGGTGGGCAATACAAGACATGCTGATATGAACAGGAAGCTAGCTGATCACATCTTTACCTGCACTCATGAAGCAGAGTGTGTGGATATGGAGTATGGCTATCAACCCACATATCCTGCCCTCAGTGATATCCTTTCTCCCACAAGCTATACTTTCTTAAGATTCCATAACTTCCAGCCGGGCAGTGGTGGTGCACACCTTTAATCCCAGCACTCGGGAGGCAGAGGCAGGCGGATCTCTGTGAGTTCGAGGCCAGCCTGGTCTCCAAAGCGAGTTCCAGGAAAGGCACAAAGCTACACAGAGAAACCCTGTCTTGAAAAACAAACAAACAAACAAAAAAAGATTTCATAACTTCCTTAAACAGTGCTTCAAACTAGAGACCATGTGTTCAAATCCATGGGCCTTTGGGAGGAATGTTTCTCATTCAAACCACTGATAGTGCTTACATTAGGTACTTCCATTCTTAGGTTCCATTTCTAGGGTCATGGGAGATAAGCTAGAACATGCATCCGTTTTTTCTTTGGATGTCTTCAGGGTTCTGGTAGAGGATTAGATTGTGTTTTTTTCTCTGCCTCTGTTTGAAGAATTCAAGAGCCCAGGCTCTTCAGGCTTCTATGGCTGAAGGTAACTACTGATCTGATTTGGAGCGCTATCATGATTTTTTTTTTTTTTCATTTTGAGACAGGTTTCTTTTTGTACTCCTGGCTATTCTGGAACTAGCTCTATAGACCAGGCTGGCCTGAAACACACAGAGATCCACCTACCTCTGCCTTCCAGATGCTTGAATTAAAGGTGTGCACCACCACTGCCCAACTTGAGCTACTATAATTTTTTTTAAAGATTTATTAATTTATGTGTATGGGTGTTTTGTCTGTGTGTTCATTTATACACCAGAAGAGGGCGTAGGAAGGAATTCATGAGGACTACAATTATAGATGCTTGTGAGCTGCTACATACATGCTGGGAATTGAACTCAGGACCTCTAGAAGAGCAGCTGGCGCTGTTAACCACTGAGCCATCTCTTCAGCCCCCAAGCTATTATAATTTTAAAGTTAATATTTGTTGGGGTTCTGTTCCAATTTATTTATTTATTTATTTATTTATTTATTTATTTATAGCAGGGTCTGGAACTCACTATGTAGCCCAGGCTGGCCTTGAATTTGTGGGAATCACTGTGCCTCAGGCTTCTGAATGCTGGGAATATAGGCTTGTGCCACCATGTCCAGCTAAAAGTTAACATTTGTAAATGATGCCTGAAACATTCTGAAATCTAATTGATATATAACAACTCTGTTCCATTGATAAGTCTGTACGTTATGCTCTTCTGGAAAGCCCATCAGGAAATGACTGTTGTGGTGGAGCAGCTGTAAAAGGGTATCCCATGTCCTTTATAGTAGACCATCAGAACTTTGTTATGCCGGAGTTAGTCTCTTAGCATGGGACAGGTGCCAGTGAGCTGTCATTTTCAGCCTTCAGGCTCTGCACACCGACGACCCATTCACTTGGGATTATGTGGCACGGCGAGAATTAGAGATCCAGTCCCAGCCAGGTGAAGAGCAGCCTGAATCAAAACAAGCAAAAGCAGTGGAGGTGGGCCGAAGAGAGGAACGGTGCTGTGCAGTGTATGAAGAGGCCGTGAAGACCCTGCCTACGGGTGAGTGAGTGTGAAACTGACACTGTCAACACTTACATTGGGATGGGAAGTCTCCCTGTTGAGGGATAGAGCTCAGTGGTGGAGTGCTTACCCAGCAAGCGTGTGCCCCGAGTTCTGTCCCCACTAGAAGAGAAAAAAAGGAAGAAAATCTCAGTAGAGTCGTTTACAGTGTGCCTGGCTTTCTTTTTCTTCCCTTAAATTAAAAAAGTAATTACATGTATTTATTTATTGTGTGTGTACATGTGTGTGAGTGCATGCCACAGCATACATTTGGTAGTCAGAGGACAACTCATTAGAGTGGGTTCTCTCCTGATACGTGGGTCCTACCTAGGAAGTGGGCTGAGGTCATCAGGATTGGCGTCAAGAGCCTTTATCTGTTGAGATGTCTTGCTAGCCTCTTTATACCCCCTCTTCTCTTTTGAGACAAGACCTCATGTATTCCAGGCTATCCTCAGTCTACCATATAAGCCATGATGACCTTGAACTTCAGGACCAGTATGTGTGGTGCCTCATATGCTAGACAAGCATTCAATCACCTGAGCTATATTATTAACCCTATATGCCTCTTTCTAGTTGCTCTCTCTGTGATGATGAAAAACTAGAGTTTTTCATGATGAGCGTTCGTGTAACCCGGGCTGGCCTTGAACTCCTGACCCACCTGCCTCTGCCTCCTGTGTACTGGAATTATAGGTGTATGCTAGAGTTTTCATGAACTTCTTCAGCAATGGAGGTATTGAGACTCATCTGTCTGGCATCGATACTTAGTATAACTCAAGGGATGGAGGTGTAGCTTATTTGGAAAGTGCTCTCACAGAGCACATGAAGCCCTGGGTTTGATCTCCAGCACTGTAATAAACTGCAAGTGCTGGTGCATACTTATAATGCACCCTGGAGGTGACGACAGGAAGATCTGAAGGTCAAGGTTATCCTTAGCTGTATAGTGAGTTTGAGGCCACTCTAGGCTGCATGAGACCCTGTCTCAAAAACAAAAAACAAATAAGCCAACTCCTAAACCCCAAGAGATTATTATAATAGTTTAAGTATTATCCTGTATCTTTCTTTTTTCTTTTTCTTTTTCTTTGTGTGTATGTGTGTGTTTTGGTTGGGGAGACAGGGTCTCACTATGTAGCCCTGGCTGGCCCAGGACTTCTCAGGTAGGCCAGCCTCAAACTCACAGAGATCTGTCTGCTGGGATTAAAGGTGTTAATCACTACATGTGGCTTCATCTTGTATCTTTCCTTAGAGATTACATTCTTTTTTTTTTTTTTTTTTTTTTTTTTTTTTTTTTTTTTTTTTTTTGAGACAGGGTTTCTCTGTGTAGCTTTGCGCCTTTCCTGGAACTCACTTGGTAGCCCAGGCTGGCCTCGAACTCACAGAGATCCACCTGGCTCTGCCTCCCGAGTGCTGGGATTAAAGGCGTGCGCCACCACCGCCCGGCCAGAGATTACATTCTTGTTTGGTAATATTGGAAATAAAGGCAGTGGAGATAGCCAGCCTAGACAAAGATTTTGAGTTTATGTCCTTGCGCTGTTGATTTTCCCAAATATCTGATGTTTGGTTCTCTATAATGGGAGTAGCATTATTTTTTTTAGCTAGGTTAATTTAAACTTTTCTTTTGCTTTTTGTTTTTGTTTTTTGTTTTTCAAGACAAGGTTTCTTTGTGTATCTTGGCTGTCCTGGAACTCGCTCTGTAGGCCATGCTGGCCTGGAACTCACAGATCCACCTGTCTTCTGCCTCCTGAGTACTGGGATTAAAGGAATAGGCCACTAAGCCTGGCTTAAATTTTGGTTTTTTTTTTTGTTGTTGTTTTGTTTTTTTCTGAGACAGCGTTTCTCTCTGTAGCTTTGTGTCTTTCCTGGAACTCACTTTGTAGACTAGGCTGGCCTTGAACTCACAGAGATCTGCCTAGCTCTGCCTCCCGAGTGCTGGGATTAAAGGTGTGCGCCACCACTGCCTGGCTAAAGTTTGTTTTTAAAAACAATTTATTTTTATTTTCATTTTATGTGTATGTATTTTGGTACCTGTGAATGAATAATGTCATGTGTGCTGGTGTCCACAGAAGCTAAAAGAGGTTGTCTGATCCCTTGGAGCTGGAGTTACAGGTGGTTGTGAGCCACCCAGTTTGGATGTTAGGATCCTAACTCAGGTCCTCTGGAAGAGCAGCAAGTACTCTCAACCACTGGGGCATCTTCAGCTATTGACTTAAACATTTTCCTAGAGCAGTTTCCCTTTGAAAGGAAGATATTTGGACTAAGAGGATAGTGAGCTAATTGATGTCATTTGATTTTTCCAGAGGCTATGTGGAAGTGTTACATCAACTTTTGCTTGGAAAGGTTTTCTAAGAAGACCAGTAGTGTACCCCTCAGAGGGCAGGTAAGGATTTCCATTGTATAGCTACAGTGGTTGGTTAGAAAGTGTCTGTCTACTAGACAGGGACAGAGTTCTTTTGGGGTCTGGGCCAGGTTCCAGAATTTCAGACTTAGCCACTCGATTTTTCACTGTGGGCGACCTGTCTGCTTTGCTCTATTCTGGGTATAGGATAGGAGGGCTTTCCGCTGATTGGGCTGTGCTAAGTGCAGGGGCATAGCTCACCTCATCATGAGTGACTCCCCATTCGGAACTGAGCCCCATCTCTGAATCTCAGAAACGTGCAAGAGCACTTTGCCCAGATCAGTGGCCAGAGACTCCTGCTGGATTCTGTTTAATGACCCCATGTGTTTCTGATTTCAGAGGCTGGAAAGAACCATGTTTGCATTCAGGAAGGCCCATGAACTGAAGCTCCTTTCTGAAGTCCAGTACAAGCAGTGGGTAAGGCCATAGGAAGCAGATTCATTGCCCGTTACTTATGCTTCATTCTGATTTAACATCGAGGACACCAGAACAGGAAAGTCAGAAAGAGCCTGCTTGGCATCCCCTCCCGCTTTCTCCTTTCCTTCCTTACATGTCTCTCGTCTCTTCTCTTACACATCTCCCCCCCACCACATTTTTAAAGGATTTTTTTGTTTTGTTTTTTGAGACAGGGTTTCTCTGTGTAGCAGTCCTCGCTGTCCTGGAACTCTCTCTGTAGACCAGGCTGAACTCAGAGATCCATCTGTCTTTGCCTCTTGAGTGCACCACCACTAACCAAGGAAGGATTTCTTTTTTATTTTATGTGTTTGAGTGTTTTGCCTGCACATATGTATGTATAACATGTATGTGCAGGCTGGAAGAGGGTTTTGGATCTCATGGAACTGGAGTTATAGATGGTCGTTTGCGACATGTGGGTGCTGAGAATTGAACCTGAGTCCTCTGGAAGAATAACCGGTGCTTTTAACTGCAGGGCCTTCTGTCCAGCTCTTCTCTCTTCTGTCCTCTCCCTTCCTCTACCTCTCTCTTCCCCTTCCCTCTGCTCCCCATTCTTCCTCCCACCTTCTCCTCCTCAGCCCCTTCCCTTCCCGTCCCCTCCCCTCCCCTCCCTCTGCTCTCCTTCCTCCTCCTCCTCTCCCCTCTGCAGTGTTGGTGCTGTGGCCCCAGTTCTTGGGAGGCGGAGACAGGCAGGCTCCCTGGAGCTCATCTCTCCAGTGCAACTGCTTAGAGGGGCCCCAGTTCAGTGAGAAGCACTGTCTCAGAACATGAAGTGGGGGGCCGGGAGACGGCTCGGCTGGTACGTGCTTGCTGTATAAGTGTCGGGACCAGGGTTTGGATCCCCAGCACCTACGTACGTGCCTGGAATTCTGGTGTGCTTAGGGGAAGACAAGATGCCCAGAGGAACCTGGCTAGTTAGATTAGCTGTGAGGTGAGCTCTGGGTTTAGTTGAGACCCTGCCTTAATGAATGAGGTGGAGAGATAGGGTTGAAGCTAATAACAGCCTTGGACCTCCATATGCACAAGTACACTATGCATGTGTGCCAGCATGTACATATGTACCCACATTCATGTGAGCACATACATATATACATATCACACACATAGATACATGCCAAACAAAAGAGAATCATTGTGGAAAGCACCCAAATCAACCTCTGGCTTCTATGTACACACACACACACACACACACACACACACACACACACACACACACACCTATATTAAAATGCATATCTGTACACTCATACAAACATATGTATAACTTAAACACACAAATAAATGTAAAAATCACCAGATTATTCTGTATTTTCTCATAGTCTTTTGGGTAAAGTTATTCAAACTTTTTTAAAAAATTTATCCTGCCAGGCAGTGGTGGTGCACGCCTTTAATCCCAGCACTCGGGAGGCAGAGCCAGGTGGATCTCTGTGAATTCGAGGCCAGCCTGGGCTACCAAGTGAGCTCCAGGAAAGGCGCAAAGCTACACAGAGAAACCCTGTCTCGAAAAACAAAACAAAACAAAACAAAATTTATTCTAACTTCTTACCTTGATCTTTGCTTATATTTCCAGAAACATCTACTTTAGTCTTCTCTTTGGCATCCCACCCTCCAGTCGTGCTAAACATGAATTTCCTCTGGTGCTAAGCCGTCTCTGTCTTCAGCCCCTTGTGCAAACTGGTTGGAGAGCCTTGACTTTTCTGGTTCTGTGTTTCCCTGTCTTCCTGTTTCTCCTTAAGTCTGAGCTTGACTGCTTCCTTTCCTGAAGTCCTTCCTCGTCCCGGCCATACACAGTGCTGGTCCTGCTGCCCTGCACTCCTGTAGCAGGTGGTTCCTCTGTGTGCCACAGAGCTCGTGAGCTTGGAAGCTCTGTGGGCAGGGAGGAAGGTCTGATTTGCTCAGTATTTCATTTGGCCTTTAACGATGCAGAGTAAATGTACTTGCTGAAGGAGCTAGTTACAAACTGCTATTCACTGGTTTTTTTCACAATATTGTAAAATTAGACTGTTACTAGTTTTTTCCCTCTATAATAAACTAGTATGGATACAAGTATTTTGAACAGATAAGATTTTCTTTCTTTCTTTTTTTTTTTTTTTGTCATTATTTTTTAAAGTAAACTCTAAGACTCAACACTTCCATGATTCTTTGTTTTGTTTATTTGTTTTAAAGACTATTTTTATGTGTGTGAGTGTTTTGCCTGCATGTACATCTTCACATCACATGTGTACCTGGTGCCTTAGGAAGCCAGAAAAGGGTGTTGGATCCCCTGAGACTGGGGTATATACTGTTGTGAGCCGAATGTGGGTATTGGGAATTGAACCCAGGTCTTCTGGAAGAGCAGCTACTGCTTTTAATCCCTGAACCTTAACCTCTCCAGCCCCCCCCCCCCATGATTCTTGTTATATAGTGTCAAATTACATTTTCAAAAAGTTATACCAGTTAAGTACATTGAACGAATACATTTCCTTCTGAATCTATAGATACTGTTTTTACCTTTATTATGCTCCAGTTAGTGGGTATGGGTTCTAGCTTACATTACTTAGACTCTCTGCTTTTCATCCCTTTTCTGATGAAAGGAATGTCATTACTCTGTGTATATATGTGTCATGATACGTGTGTGAGGAGAGTGTTTTTGGGAGCTGCTTCTTCCTTGCAGTGTGGGATCCCAAGAGAGAACTCAGCTGGCTGGGTTGCCCAGCAGGCATCGTTCCCTGCTGAGCCATCTCTCTCCTCAGCTCTCCTCTGACTTTCCTGTGGGTAGGAGCAGGGGAGGAGGAGGGATTCCAGATGCCCTTTGTGCCTCTAGCAGCTATGGTAAAAGGTGTAGTGGGAAGACTGTTGAGATTGTTGTCATAAATAGTCTTTATATGCCTCTATTCATCTATGTCGTTTTGCTTCCCAGTGGCTCTTTACAGTGTGCTTTGTCTTGCTTAGATTGACTTGTTGCTGCACCAGGACCTCTTTAAAGAGGCTTTGCAGGTGGCAGAAGATGGGACGGAATTGTTCAAGGACTCTGCAGCAATGTGGCAGGTGAAGCTGCAGGTGCTCATTGGGTCAAAGAGCCCGGATGTAGCCATGCAGTTTGAAGAAGCCTTTGCACGCCTCAAACCCCAGGTCCGTGAAGTCTGTCTTTCATATTTCGTTCTCTTTATTTATTTTTATTATTTTATGTGTATGAGTGTTTTGCCTGCATGTATGTCTGTGTCTCAAGTGTGTGTGCCTGGTGCCCAAGGAGGTGTTGCATCTCCACGTTGGTGTTAGGACTGGAACCCGGGTCCTTTGTAACCACAAGTGTCCTTGACCACAGAGCCAACTCTCAGTCCTTATATTTTACTCTTTTTGGAAAACTGGTTGGTTGGTTGGTTTGTTTTTTGTTTTTAAAAGACAGGGTCTCATGTAGCCCAGGCTGGCCTAAGGAGAACCTTGATCTTTTACTCTTCTGCTTCCGCCTCCTGAGTGCTGGGACTTTTAGGCACACTTCCCCATGTCTGCTTTATCTAGTGCTGGGGACTGAAGCCAGGGCTTTGTGAGGCTAAGCAGCACTCTATCTCCTGAGCTGGATCTCCAGCCCTCTCTCTGGAAACCTTCTAAGGTTTCAGTGAAAGCTCATTTGTAATATGTTGTCTAAAGAGAGCAGACCCTGGAATAATTGTTGTTAAATGGTAATAGTTTGAGGATTGAGGAGAAATTACTTCTATTTCTAGTCTGTATTTGTGAGTTTATTAATGTAAGATTTCTCATTCTGTTTAAATGTCTTACAAATGAGAACTACTAATAGAATATTCTCACATCTGATCATAAACTCAACTTGAAATCACAAAAATCTAAATGTTAATGTTTTAAACTTACTTTGTAGAAAAATCTTTCTTTTCCTTTTTTTTTTTTTTTTTTTTGGCTTTTCAGGACAGATGTCTTTACGTAGCCTTGGCTGTTGTAGAGCTAGCTCTGTAGACCAGGCTAGCCTCAAACTCCAGAGATCTGCCTCCCAAATGCTGGGATTAAAAGCCACCACTGCCTGAGTAAATCTTTTATACTAGTGAGTGGGAAAATGTACTGCAGAGGGTGAGGTGGGGAACAAAGAACATCACTGCTTTCTGCTGTCTGCCCCTCTCTACACAGTGAAGATCAGGCAGGCCACCCCAGATCAATTCTTGTGAAGTAGTTCCTCCCAGACCACAGACTCATGACCTGGGTAGCTGTGGGGCTGACTGGATGCGGCTTTTCTTCACTTGCTTAGCTGAACAGTGACTGCTAATGATGGCTACAGTCAGGATCCCCTCAGATTGGACTAAATCATCAGAGTGTTGCTCTGGGTGACTTGGCTAGGGGGCTGCAGTGACCGTCTTCATAGTGATGAGTTTTCAGAGCACAGTGATGAGAAAGTCAGATCTAACAGGTTTTTGTTTATTTGTTTTTGTGAGCAGGTTTGCCTGCCCCTGTGGATTTCTTGGGCAGAGTGGAGTGAAAGTGCTAACAGCCAGGAGGACACTGAGGCAATCTTTAAGGTACAGGCTCCCTCTTCTGACTCTCGTGGTACAGGGAATGGATGGTTCATATCTAAGTCTCCGCTTAGTGGTTTGGGGTGGGTCTTGGTAACACGTTTTGACATCACTAAGTTCCTTTACACAGCTTGTTTTTGTTTCTTTTCTTTTAACTGTAGAAAGCTATTTTAGCCGTCACAGGTGCCAGTTCAGTAACTCTGAAGGAGAAATACCTGGATTGGGCTTATCGAAGCGGTGGCTACAAAAAGACCAGAGCAGTGTTTAAAAGGTACTCCCAGGTGCCCACACTCGGCCCTTCATACCCAGCCTGTGTGGATTACAGTAGTGTCTGGAGTGGTAATCAGAGGGACTGTCAAAACTTAACTTCCTCTTTCTGTTTTTGCAGTTAAAGCAATCCATACACACAGGGCAAATGACAGTTAGCTCATTGAGGAATGTAATTTGTCACTAGTACAAGCGGCTCTGTTAGTAAATCATTTCTTTTTCTTTCTTTTCTTTTTTGATTTTTCGAGACAGGGTTTCTCTGTGTAGCTTTGTGCCTTTCCTGGAACTCACTCTGTAGCCTAGAACTCTGATCTCAAACTCACAGAGATCCGCCTGCTTCTGCCTCCCGTGCTGGGATTAAAGGCGTGCGCCACCACTGCCTGGTGCAAATCATTTCTTTTTAAGGCAGTAGGGATTGAGCCCAGGCCCTTGCACCTAGACAAGGGCTGTACACTGAGCTGTATCTCTAGACTACTACATCATTTTAGTACTTGTTTCTTATATAGTTGATGCTACACTATAATCCCAGTTTTCAATACCGTTGCTAAGCATTAGACTGTCTCCTTTCTCCTTAGGAAAGCATCTTCATAGCAGCAGTTATTTAAAATAGATGAATGAAACCTCATGTGTACAACATGCCTGTAACCCCAGGAGACTTAAGTCAGGAGATCATTTGAGCCTAGCACATACAGACCAAACAGGGCAACAGAGAGAAACATGTTATTAAAACAAAACAAACAAATGAACAACAACAAAAATGTGTGTGGGGAATTGTTTAAGGGTGGTGAAGGGTCAGTCACTCCAAGGTGAGGCATGGGAGTGGCTCCATCAGGCCGTTTTGCCTGAGATTGCTGCTGAGTCTCTGTTAAACTGCCTGCTGTGGAAGCAAAGCCTGGTTATTCATGTTTGTAGATGATAGAAGCCTTCTGACGTTGTGGGAACTGACATTCACCCACTTCTTTTTAGTTTACAGGAAAGCCGTCCATTTTCAGTTGATTTTTTCAGGAAAATGATACAGTTTGAAAAGGAACAGGTGAGTATTCTGGACCCCTTCCTGCTGGAAACAGGCTCTGTGGTTATTACTCAGGGCAGCATCTTTCATTTAAAACTTTAGTTAGAGTGGAGCGCAAACTCCTGGTCTTGTTTTTTTGGAGTGTTCTCACAAGCACTCAGAATTCTCCTCACCTGACTCCATTCCTGGACTGTGTTCTGACGTAGCCCACACTTTGTTACCTGTAATGGTGCTGAGGTGCTTGCCAGGTGGAGGAGTACTTAAAGCCACAGGGCTAAGGAACTTGAAGATCATATACTATTATTTATGTGTTATTGTAGTATACGAGTTTCAGAGCAGGGTATGGTGGCTCATGCCTTTAATCCCAGCACTCAGAGGATTGCTATGAACTCCGTACCAACCTGGGCTACATAATGAAATCTTGTCTCAAAGAAAGAAAAAGGAAGGTTTTAAGGTGGTCGTAACTCTATGTCAGAGCACAGATTCTCAAAAGGAAGAAATCCTAGCATAGGCTATACAACTGTCTGTTTATTTTTTCATTTAAATCCCACTCAGCCCCTCAAGGGTTCAAGTGTTATTCCTGGGACACCTCACAGGTTCCACCCTAAATATAATTAGACTTTCCCTACGTCAGCAGAGCAAAGTGCTTTCCTGGTTGATGTTTGCTTCATTCTGGTAAATGTGTTTGTTTGTTTGTTTGTTTGTTTTTTTCTTGGTCGTATTTATTTTTTGTGTGCCACAGTGTGAGTGTGACAGTCAGAGGACAACTTTGGGAGTTGATTCTCGGCTTCTGCCTTGTGGGTGCTGGGGATTGAACTCAGGCTGTCACGCTTGGTGACAGGTGGGTGACCTTGGCTGCTGAGCCGTCTCTGAAGTCTTGTTCTTCCTCTTTTGGGATAAGCTGAGAACTAGGCTGGTTTGGTCCTTCCCCTTCAGATACCTAACAGAAGTTGCTTAAAATACAGTCGAGATGGATTTATGGTTAGACAATGAAGGCAGATCTCCTGCTTGTTTTTATAGGAACCCTGCAGGATGGCAAACCTGAGGGAGTATTACGAGAGGGCGTTGAGAGAGTTTGGCTCTACAGATTCTGGTAAGTAAACTTCAGATGTGTGTGTGTGTGTGTGAGTGATGCTCGTGCAGTCTCTGGGCTGGTGGTAGGTGGATAGAATAGTGCCTGTGGTTTGCACCTCAGGTCCTTCTTAGAACAGTTCTACAGTGCTTTTCCTGCCTTCTTCTCTTGTGGTTTTCGAGACAAGGTCTTGCTCTGTAGGCTAGGCTATCTTGGAACCCACTACATAGTCTAGACTGGCCTCAGGTTTCTGCCAGTGCCCCTTGTCTCCACCTCTGTAGCATAGGATTTTATTTACAATTGAAGTTTGCAAGTTCTCATATCCACTAGTTCTCTTAAGGACTCTGGATCAGACAAAGATTTGCTTGGTTTGGGTCTCTCTCTATTTTTTTTTTTTTGTTTTTTCAGACAGGGTTTCTCTGTGTAACTCTGGCTGTCCTGGAACTCCCTCTGTAGACCAGGCTGGCCTCAAACAGAGATCTGCCTGCCTCTGCCTCCTGAGTGCTGGGATTAAAGACATGCTCTACCATGCCCAGCCTTGGTTTGGGTCTCATAAAAAGAAATTTATGGCCAGGCGGTGGTGGCCCACACCTTTAATCCCAGCACTTGGGAGGCAGAGCCAGGTGGATCTCTGTGAGTTCGAGGCCAGCCTGGTCTACAGAGTGAGGTCCAGGATAACCAGGACTACACAGAGAAACTCTGTCTCGAAAAACCAAAACAACAGCAACATAGTAGAAAGGAGTTTGAAAGTTTTCACTGTAAAGAAATGATGAATGTTTGAGGCAATAGACAGGCTTAACTTTATTTAAACCTTACACAATGCTTATATGTATCAGTATTACATGGTACCTCATTTTATTCATATATTTTAAATTTTTACTTACATTAATTGTATGTGTGGAAACTTCTTAGAACTTTTTAATTGGCTTAGTACTAAATAATTGAATTTGCCTAATAGAGCCTTTCCAGCTTTCTAATTAGGTTTACAGTAATTTTTTTGTTTCCTTTTCAAGATCTTTGGATGGATTACATCAAAGAAGAATTGAGCCACCCCTTCGGTAGACCTGAGAACTGTGGGCAGATCTATTGGCGAGCCATGAAAATGCTGCAGGGGCAGTCAGCAGAGCTGTTTGTAGCTAAACATGCCATGCATCAGGCTGGCCACTAGCAGAGAGTACCACCCATTTGGTGAAGTTGTACTGCAAGCCTCTAGGACGGTTTGTAGTAGGAGTCAGTGTATGAACTGTTGAGAAGTGGCAGACAGACAGGGTAGCTGACTGATTTTGTAACATTCTTTAATTGGGCATGAATCTTTGGTTCCAGAAAAGAGAACTGCCACTGCCTGTTAAATCTAAAATACATGGAAATCGTAGGCTTGAGTTTCATTTCTTGTTCCAGGACAAGCAACACCATTCTAATCCAGACTAGGTCTGATGGAGCCAGTTCACATGTAAGAGAAAGGATAGTTTTGTGTGTTCTCCCCTTGTTGTGAAAGCCTGCGTGATGCCTGTGGAGACAGGAGGAACGAGGGCAGTGCTGAGGAGAAGCAAGCCATCTGTGATCCAAATGAGGTTGAACCTAAGGGACTTGATTCCCTGTATCAAAGTTGGATTTGCACTTCTAGATCATTCAAGAAATCGGGCCTTCCTTCACATGCAGGAACGAAGGGAGACGTGGATGAGGAACAGAGAAGGAGGTGCTGGGTATGGGGGAGTTGTCCTTTAAGAAGGTTAAGGTAACGCAGAAAGTTATTTCCTCCAAGGAATGACAGGCCAAGAAGTGTTTGTATAGAGGAGGCCCAGCAACAAAAGGACAGGCAAGGGAGTCGGGAAGTGCCTCAGTGGGAGGGGTGGAGGGATGGAGGGGAGGAAAGGAGGAGGGGAGGAGGGATGGAGAGGAGGAGGGGTGGAGGGGAGGAAGGGAGGAGGGGAGGAGGGATGGAAGGTGGCATTCGGGGAGGGAGGAAATTGTTTGGAAGCAATCCTCTCACTCTTCTCTGATGCTGAGGGTAGAAACTAAATCTGTGCATTTGAGGCACGTGCTTTACCATGGAGACAGCTCCGCGGCCCTCTTCCTGTCTTGAGCTGGTCTCACTAAGTTCTTGCTGGCCTTGAAAGTACTCAAGTCTAAGCAGGCCTTGAACTTTCAATCCTCCTGCCTCAGCCTCTCAAGTAGCTGAGATTACAGGCCTGAATCACTAGATCTGGCTTTAACTTAACGATTTGACATCACTGTGAAAGTATTCACAAGTTACTTAATATTAAGCCTTAATTAATGTTACATTATCTTTCATGTTATTAAATGAACTTAAAAAACACCTAAGGAATTCATAGCATTCCATTGACTTACTTTATTAATCCCCTGTGGTTAGACCTTGCCATTTATTATTTGTTTTAATTATAAATGCCGTTGGTGAGGATTCTTGTCAATCTTTGGTCACATCCATGGGTGCTTCCTTAGGGGACTTATCTGACAGTGAAATTGCTGGATCTGGGTGAAGGACAGAGAAGACTGATGTTTTGCTAGTTTCCTCTTTCCAGCAGCATGTGAAAGAGACAACACCTGAAGTCTCTCCCAGCACTGATTGCTTATATAATATTGGGGGTGGGACTTCCTGAGCCTTCAGAAGGGAGTGCATCAGTGAAGGCTGTCTGCAGTTGGGCTTTTCATACTGTGATGGGAATTCAGGTGGTGAAGCTGAAACACAGCAGTTATTGGGTAGGGATGATACTTGCCATTTCAGCTAGTTATCCAGCCTTAAGCCCTTCACAGGTAGTTGCTGCCAGCATCAATACCCCAGAAGTCTGAACCAGCCCTGGATAATGGGGAGTACTTGTCCTGTCAGCACATGATGTCTGTCAGCGCTGCCCTGCTGGGGCTTCTTCCTGACAGGAATCCTTTCCCCTTGACCCGGAGTAGCCACTGCTGAGGACAGACCTTTGCAATAGATTCTTTAGCTGACAGCCAGATCCTGGGTATCTTGTGGCTAAGCAGCTTCCCAGGTGTGGAACCTTAGCACACCTGGAATCTCAGGCAGCTGTGGTCAGGTGCTGGAGACCACATGACTGCCTCAGGCCAGCAGCTGTGGAGCTTGCAGGACGCTTACCCCAGCTCAGAAGTGAGCTCTGCCAGCACCTGCAGCCTGGGGTGGGAAGGTGTGGCCAGGTGCAATGGATCAGGGGAAGCCTGTGGGCTGGTAAGCTGAGGTTGGTAATAGCCTGCTAAGAGGCTTCAGGGCAGGGAAGGCCATGGGTGTAGATGAGCACTTGGAAGCAAGGCAAGGCTGGAGGTTCCTCTGTGTCTTGGTAAATGAGAGTTGAAGCTGATGGCAGAGCTGAGGACAGCAGCTGGGGAGCCTGGATGAGGACCAGGTAAGGGCAACAGAAGAGGGGGCTCACCTAAAGATGCCTGCGTGTTGGTGGGATGCTCAGCTCACCCTGAACACCAGGTCACATATGTGTGTGCTTTTATATTTTAAAGGAATCCAAGGGCCCCTTTTAATTCAGAGTTTCCAGAAACCTGCTTTCATATTGTGTTAGTCAGCCTCTGGTTTTCCCAAGACCATTATTACAGCCTTCACCTGCCCTGTTCAGTGTCGGCCCCTGCTTTAGCAGTGAGCTCCTTGGCAGTAGAACTATGCTTAGGGCTGCATCTGGCACCCAGCACCTTGCCTGGCACAGTCCACATGCATAGTAATTGGGCTGGTGATCCAAGATGGCGCATACTAGAGAATATGAAGAGATTTGGAAAGGAAGTGACTTTGGGTTGCAGAGTTGGGTGAGACTATTTTTGTCAGGGCAGAGCAGGACAGCATGTGCTCTTTTTGAAAGGGTGGTGGTCTCCTGAAAGTGGGGAAGAGAAATCGCAGGGCAAATGGCCTTGGAGTTTGGGTCCCAGAGCAGGCAGAGGCAGACAAATAGTTTAGCAGGTAGATGGGTGTGCATGTGTATAAGTGACAGGGCCTTGTGGTAGTGGAATGCTGTTGAAAGTTTCAAACTTTGATATGTACCTGTGAGTGCCTGCATGTGTGTATGCATGTGAACCTCGTGCATGCCTGGTGCCCACAGACCACAAGGGCACCAGCTCTCCAGGAACTGGGGAGCTACAGGCAGCTGTGCATTGCCCTGTGGGTGCTGCTCCACTGACCCACTTGCACCGGTGCCTCCGATCGGAAGGCTCCCCAGCTTCCCAGATAGTGCCACCCCCTGGGGACCAAGTGTTCACACACGAGCCTGTGAGGGACATTTCACATCGATCTCTAATCCGGGTAGCTGATAATAACTACCTCTTAGGGTTCTGAGGGTGGAGAGGGAGGACCTAGAACTGTACTGTCCAATTCAATAGTAGCCACCAATCCTGTGTAAGTTTGTTAGTTATAATTAAATAAAGTGAGAAATCCTGGCCACATTCATGTGCTTGGTGGGCACACATGGCAGACTGTTCACCAGACAGACTTGAAAGCGTTTCTAACCTTAAGGAAAGCTCTCATGAGTGGTGTTGGTTGAAACTGCTGAAGCCCGGTACTCATTGCTAGGGGACTTCTCCCCCCCCCCCCCTTTTTTTTAAACACACTCTCACAACAACCCTATGTCCATTTTACAGATGAAGAAACTGAGGCACAGAGTAAGCTAAAGACAGTTTTCCGATTGTTGCAAAAGATGAGTAATGTAAATCTGTTACTTAACTATTTGGGGCGTACACTCCAGAGGCATCTGTCACGGTGGAAGTACTCTATGACCGTCATGACCATCTGGTTCCAGAACATTTCATTGCTCCAGAAGCAAATTCTGTACGTCAGTAATTCCTCCATTTCCCCCTCCTGAGCCTGCTGTCATTCATCTGCTTTCTGTCTATCCATTTACCTATTCTGGGTAGGAAAATGTGAGTTGACCAAAAATGGAATCGTGTGATAAATGGTCTCTCGTGCCTGGCTTCTTTCAGCTCAGCATATTTTTGAGGTTCATTCATGTTGCAGGAGATGTCAGCACTTCATTCCTTTCTGTGGATGAATACTTCTATCACTGGATGTACCACATTTTGTTGATCTTCATCCGTCGATGGACAGACATCTGGAATGTGTCTTCCTGCTGGTGACTGGGCTGCTACAAGCATCCTTGTTTTGTCTGATGCTGTCTTTAGTTCCTTTGGGGTATGCATTTGGGAGTGGAGTCGCTGGGTCCTGTAATGCTAAGTAAGTCACAACTCAGTTCCATGTTTAGTAATTGGCAGAGCGGATTTGAACCCAGCCAGTCTGCCTCCAGACTCTGTGTTTTGACTGTCTTGCTGCTTAGAGCTGGTGTGATTACTACAGCCTTAACACCATGCCTTTTTAGGCTGATTCCTTTCCCACCCTAGTCCTGGCACCACTAAAGCACTCTGCTTGGAAATCCATTGTCTTTCTCCAGGCTTTCTATTGTGAGGCCTTTTAACAGTGTACATTCCAGCTTCCCAGAAGGCAGGAGAATTGTTGGGGCTGCCTGTTATGACTGGACAGGCCCTACTCTTCTTCCTGTACCTCTGGCCTCCTAACTCCCCGCTTTATCTGCACCCACTTTTAACATTCTCTTTGAGATCTAAGAGAAGAGCTGAAGAACAAAATTCAAGCTTGTAGCATCTGCTAGAGACCTTAATGGCTTAATGGCTTAATGGCATGTAAATGGCCCTGAATCATCACCTGTATGAGGCTCCCCATGTGGACTCCACGACTTGGCAATTAATGGCCTTGTTTAAGACAAGATGTCTTGTTGAAAGAGATGACCAACCATATTTCTGAAAGCATCCACCAAACATTTTTGTAAGTGCTAGGATAACCCCAGCGTGCTGTAGGCTGTTTGGCTGCTCTCTTGGGAAGTTGGCCCAGAGTTTAGTAAGGGCCTGAGCAGACCTGCGGTTTATCAGTCTTGAGACCTTCCTTCATTAGTTTCTTAGCCAGCGGAGTCCAAAGCATCCCTCATCATACTTACTCATGGGAAAGGCCCTCATTTAGAAAAGGAAGGCTTCACTGTGGAGATTGATGGGGAATTGGGTACCTGGGAGCTGACAGAACATGCTGTCTACTCAAGGAAGAGACTAATAGACTGGTGCTTTGCCTCTGTTTCTGGGTTTTTTTCTTTATGTGCTTATCATTTATTTACAGACAGGGTCTTGCCATATAGTCCAGGCTGGCCTCTGGATCTAGTAATCCTCTTGCCTTAGGCTGGGATTATTGATTATAAGACATCAATATCGGGGCTGGAGAGATGTCTCAGCAGTTGAGATGCTCTTCCAGAGAACCTGGGTTCAATTCCCAGCACCCACATGGCAGTTTACAATTGTCTAATTCCGGTTCCAGGGGATTCAACATCCTTAAACAGATGCACCAATGCAAATAAATAATTAAAAAAGACATATCAATATCAATATGTCATACATAATTTTGGCTTTTACACTGTTACACAGACAGGTTTCTCTGTGTAACAGTCCTGGCTGCCCTGGAACTCACTTTGTAGACCAAGCTGGCCTTGAACTCACTGAGATCCATCTTCCTCTGCCTCCCAAGTGCTGGGATTTAAAGGCTTGTGCCACTACTGCCCAGGCCTTTTCTGGAAATAGACTGGGTGTACTAGTTATTTTTCTCCTTGCTTTGTCAACACACGTGACAAAAGACAGCTTAAAGGTGGAAGACTATTTTGGCACAGGCTTTTTGTGGACAGCCCATCTAGATGGGAAAGGCGTGGAGGAAGAAATGGGAGGCAGCTAGTCACATTGTACCTATAGTCAGGAGGCAGAGAGTGATGAATACTGGTATATTCAGTTGCTTTCTCCTTAAATTTGTTGTGAGTGTGTGCACACTCATGCTATCATACAGGTGTGGCGGTCAGAGAACAACTCGGAGAAGTCAGTTCTCTCCTACCAGTGGGTCTCAGCCACTGGACTCTGGTGTCAGGCTTGGCAACAAGCACCTTGGCTGACTGAGCCATCTTGCCTGAGCCCCTAGCTCAGAGGGTGGTCCCACCTTTCTTCCTCCATTGAACCCTTGGAATGACCTCATAGACAGTTCCATAGTTTGTTTCCTAGGTGATTTAAATCTCGTCAAGTTTGACAAGATTGCTTTGAGAAAGTAGTGCCTTCTGCAAAGAACAAAATCTAAAATGAAAGCCAGTAAATGTTCAGAGAGTGTTCAAGAAAGCAAACATTCACCTAGTGAGGAAAAAGCCAATTTCTTCTCTCTTTTCCTCTTTTAAACATAGTTTCATGCAACCCAGATTGGCCTCAAATTCCCTTTGTAGTGGAGCATGGCCTTAAACTCGTGCCTCTCCTGCCTCTTCCTGCCTGAGATTACAGGCACACGCCACCTTGTTCTGCTGAAGAGTCAGCTCTTTGCCGCCTTTCTTTGGTAAGATACATGATGCATAAAGATGCACTTGGATGGAAAAATTCTTTCACTATAGGAAAATTCGAATCCTCCCTTTCTCTCCCACGCCAAAAATGTTTCAGATCTGGCCTTGCTCTGGACAAGGAAACGTGAGTAATCCTGCACTGACCTCACATTGTGGTCTAACTCTAGTTAATATTTTCTTTAAACCCCGGGGTCAGTGATAGAACACTTTCCCAGCTTGCTTGAGGCCCTGGTTTCAGTCTCCAGTGCCATATAGAACAACTCACAACAAGAATAACAAAATTAGCATCCATTTTCAACTAAGTTAGAGTTAAACTAAAGTGAAAAAAAAATATGTAAGACCAGTGTTTGTCTAGTGGCCTAAAATACAAGTGTTACTCCAGGAGCATTGGGCCAAGAGGTACCAGGGGACAAGAAGTGGGCTCCTGAGATGGCTCAGTGGTAAAGGTGCTTGCAACCAAGCCTAATGACCTGAGTTTGATCCCTAGAACCGAGGTTCTTTGCAAGAGCAGTGTGTATTCTTAAGCACTGAGCCTTCTATCCAGAACTGACTGGTAACTTTTTACATTTTACTTGTTTGCACATGTATGTGTGTGGAGGTGTGAGGACAAACAGTGGGGGTCGATTCTCCTGCTACCACGTGGGTCACGGGGACAGAAGTTGTCGGCAGGCTTGGTGACAGGAGCCTTTGCTGACCACCGCTGTGTTTACCTTTAGCGCAGCATGAAAGGGTTCCTTCCACACACAGGCAAGCTTTACAGTATCTGTAGAGGTCAAACAGTGCTTGTGCACACAGACAGGCATGGGAGAAGCAGGAGAGTTAAACACACGGGCATCCTTCAAAGGAAAGAGATGTTTAACCTGTTCCTTCTGGAATGCTGGGAATGGGTGTAGTTTACAACTTGGTGATCCTCTGCTGTCTGATGAGTCAGGCTCTACCCGTATCTCTCAGGATTTATGTTTTACTTTTCCAAGGCCTTTTCCCCTAAAACCTTCTAGGTCATAAATCTCATCCTTGTGAGAGATGTCATTTGTACTTTACAACAGCCTAAGTGACTTCTACGCTATCTTAGTGCCAGGCATTACGTTTACCTCATTCTCCCCAGACCCTTATCTTGAACATGGCTTCTAAGTCAACAAGAGCCCGCCTTCGGGGCGAAGCCGTATGTACTTCATAAAGAGCTTCAATGCAAACATGCCTTAAACTTTGCTGTACTCCCAAGACTGAGATAATGGTTATCTAAAGACTCCCCCCTCCCCCCAAACTGTGCTATGCTTAAATATGGCAAAAATAAACGAGCTAACTTCAGACTCCAAGAAGTCTTGGCCTGGCACCAGTTACCAAAGTCAGACTGATCTGAGTTTCATTCTTCCTTTCCCTCAATCATTTTCTCTGCCTACAGTAAAGCCTGCAGGGACCCACACGTGACGGTGCCCCCAACTCGGTGATGGCTCTGGTTCTAGCACAGCTCAAGGGGGTTGCTTTTTCTTTCTTCATCTTGTTTTGTTTTTTGAGACTGGGTTTCTCTGCATAGCCCTGGCTGTCCTGGAACTCTGTAGACCAGGCTGGCCTCAAACTCAGAGAACCGTCTGCCTCTGCCTCCCAAGGGTTTTCTTTTTCTTTTTTCCAGAGCTGAGGACCGAACCCAGGGCCTTGCGTTTGCTAGGCAAACGCTCTACCACTGAGCTAAATCCCCAACCCCCCCCCCAAGGGTTTTCTAAAAATAGACCGATTATAGGCTGGAGAGATGGCTCAGAAGTTGAGCGCACTGACTTCTTTTCTGTTTGGTTTCCATCGTCCACATCAGGCAGCTTACAACCTCCTGTAACTACTTCTAGGGCAATCTGATGACACGCTCTTCTGGCCTCTGTGGGTACCCACCTACACACGATAGATATCTTTACAGACACGAGAACATGTAAATACATTTATATACATCCAAGGTAAAAAAGTAGGGTACAAGAAACCCTGTATTGGGAGTCCCTGGGATAGAAGGCCTGCTAGAACTTAGTGGGTGTGTGCACATTAACATCACAGGAATTGAGATATGGGTCTGTGGTGGTTAAGTCTTCCTTCTATCATTGGGACATCCATCTTGGGTTGCTTGAAGGTTGAAGCTATTCCAATGACCTAGGCTTGGACCAGCTCCAGAAGCAAGAGTTTCTGGGCTCCTTTCTAGGCCTGGATGGCAAAAGCCTCCAGCATCACAGGCTTCTGCAGGCGGCCTGGTCCAAAGGGTCCATTGACTTCATGTATTTCTGCTCTTAGCCATCCATACCTCCAGGATCCTCAGTGCCTAGGATGTGGGCGAGTAAAGGCTATGGAGGAACCAGAGGTCAACCAGCCTCTAGGTTTTTGCGTAGGGGAAGAGTGAGGGGCACTTCTTGGGGACTGGGCTAAAGCAGGCTGCTTCTCTTGTCGCCTTTTTACTGGTTTGTGGAGTGCCTCTGTCACTCAGGGGTGCTTGGCCTCCTGGGAAGTGAGGCCCTTGCCTGCTGCTCAAAATGCTAGATGCTTTCTTGGTTCTGTTTTGTAATCAGAGAATTCATGGACCTGAGTAGCTATAGGCTTTACTACTGGGACTTTTTTTTTTTTTTTAAATGGGGTCTTACTATATAGTTCTGGCTGTCCTTGAACTCACTATGTAGACAAGGCTGACCTTGAACTCACAAAGATCCACCTATGTTTGCTTCCTGAGTGCTGGTATTACAGGCACCCAACATGATTTACACTTTAAGGACTGAAGTACTGGAGAACCAGGACTACTCTGGGGAAGAAAAATGACCAGTTTTGCTTCTGTATATTTGGCACTGTTGAGCAGGGATTGGAAGTCAACAGACATTGGTGAGTTTGTGGGTGATTGCTAGCTATTTCTACTAATGAGAAAATGGAACATTTACTTAGTTTTCAAGGACTTTCTGTTGGCTGAGAAACTAAATGGCAAATTAATTAAGGCAACAATTATATAATCCTTAAGTGGCATGAAATTCTATTTTCTACTTAGTCTTTCAATCCTTATAATTACATGAAGCCACTATTTTGTTGTTGTTTTTTTGCTTTTTCAAGACAGGGTTTCTCTTTGTAGTTTTGGTGCCTGTCCTGGATCTTGCTCTATAGACCAGACTGGTCTCGAACTCACAGAGATCCACCTGGCTCTACCTCCCGAGTGCTGGGATTAAAGGCATGCGCCACCATACCCAGCTTGCTTTTAGTAAGGGGAAAAAGCTTATTTAGCACACAGAGTGGGCAGGGGCTAATTTACCTCACTTTAAAGCCGAGAGTGCAAGACTTCTCCAGGATCGTGTGGTAAGCTCCACACACACAATCTGTGGCCTCGTTGGCCCCCACCATTCTGAAACCTGGCAGAGGGGCTTTGGGCGGGACTCATCTTGGTAGGTCTGTGGTCTATCAGAATAAGCCACCTGGGCCTCCTTGACAACCGAGGGCTTTTTTCTTACCTGCTTCAGAAAAGGTTTCAGATCTGAAACCTGAGTATCATAGCAGTTAATTGAATATTTAAATTGTTTTCTAAATGCCCGGGGAGAAATGTGGACAAGAGAGAACTTTCTCTCCGTCTCTGTCTCTGTCTCTCTCTCTGTATAGTGTGAGCATGCATGTTGCTTAGTGTGATCTAGGCTGTCTTCGCATCTCCTCTGTCTGCTTCACACTCAGATCTTTTACTGACATGGAGGGAGCCATCATGGCCGGCTGGTGCTGTGAATTAGAAAAGTCTTCTTTGTGTTGAGGTATAGTGGCCCAGCTCAGCCTGTCCTCCTAATATTCTTTCAAAAACTGCAAGTTGGCAGTCCCCCCCCTCTGGCTGTTGTTATCTAGGCTAAACAGTCAACAGGCAGTGAGTCTAAGTGTCTGAAACGGAGAGGGGTGGAGGGAGCAGGTGCTGGAGGTGGAAACGGAGATTTCTGAGTTTTTAGTAGATGTCTCAGCATTTCCTGAGGTTGAGCTTGTTTCCTATGAGTGGAGAGTTGTGGGTGTGGATCTGGTCACAAGGGCAGGCTGTGGCACCAGAGGGGGAGAACCAGGTGCGTGTAGGTGCCACTCAAGTCAAACTGGGAAGGAGCTCTTGAGGAGGAGGGAGCTGTCTTAGAAGGACAGGCCAAGGGGGAGGGGACTAAAGGGCATTTCTGGTGTGTGACTGCGTGCTGTTGTGCAATAGTATTGTGGGGTGGGGCAGGGGAGTTCCTGTGATTACCCCAGCTGTGCCTTTACCACTGTTGACTAGGGCAGTGGTGACTGCTGCCTAGCTTCTGTCACAAGTGTGAACCGGGCTGGGCTGGGATGATGAAGGGACAGAGAAGGAGGAAACAAGACAAAAGCTGACTGGCCACCAAGGAGCAGAGGGCTATTCGGGACAAATGAAAAAAATTCCTGTTTTGGACAGAGTAGAATCTGTCTGCTTAGCTTGAAATCCAAGGTTCTCCTGAGTTCTGGGACTTGGGGACTGCCACCACACCTGCATGAGAAACTTTCATTGTTTTTTTTTTTTTAATTTTTAATATTTTAAATCATGTTTTAAAAATGTGAGTGTTTGCCTGTGTGTATGCGTGTGTACTACATATGTGCTTGTGCCTGTGAGGTTAGAAGAAGGTGTTTGACCCCTTGGAACTGGAGTTACAGATGGTTGTGAGCCACTGTGTGTGTGTGCTGAGAACTGAACCTGCGTCCTTTGCAAGAACAGCTAGTGCTTTTAATTGCTGAGCCATCAGTCTAGTCCTGAGAATGTTTTATTTTGGCATTTCTTTCAAACACCATCTTTAGTCTGTGTGTCTGTATGTCTGTATGTCTGTCTGCCTGTCTGTCAGTGGCACGTGTATGGAGGTCAGAGGACAATTCTCAGGAGTACATTATCCTGTCACCTTATGGGATCCAGGGATTAATCAGGGCCTATGTGCAGGTGCCTCTGCCTGTGAGTTATCTTGATGGTGTGGCGCATTTTGATACTTTAATACACTCTTGCTTCTGAGTTATGGCTTTCTTGGTGTTGAGAAATCCGGGGAGTGTCTTCCTTCCTCCCATTTCTAACTTAGTTTGGTGCCACTTTAGAATGGTGGTCTAGTCACCAGGAACCCTGGCAGGCTCTGTAGGGTGGTGTTTTCCCAAGCTGCCTGTATGCCTGGGCCAGCCAGAGCCTTTCCCGAGAACTTTCTCCCTTCTCAGAAGTAACTGGCTGGACTCAGCCTGCAGGAAGAAATCTGAGCCTGCCTCCCTGGGAGACAGAAGCAAGTTCATTGGCTAAGTAAATACTTTGGTCCTGCACTGCCCTTGAGTTTCCAGAATTTGCATTCTTAGCTCCTGCTAATACGGGATGCCCCATCTAAATTAGAGTGATGGGTTTGGAGGTGTGTGTGTGTGCTCAGTTTGCACTAATGTGTGCAAGTGTGACGAGCCAAGAAGAACCACCAGGTTGCAGGGTGTAACGGAAAGGCAAGGGCTGGCTCTCTGTTGACTTAGCAAGTCTGGCTGCAAAGCCAAGCCCTTTGGAAAGAATGGCCTCCAGCTTCCAGCAGTTCCTATTGGGCTGGTTCTGGACAGACTAGACCCTCCTTTATATATTGGACAGGAGGACAGGATTTGTACTTGATGGGGGCCTTTGGGGTCAAATCTGACCATAGGTTCTAAACGAGGTATCTCCCTCCGCCTTCCCTTCATGTCTGAGAGAAGCTGTCCAAGGATGCACTCTCCCATTCTCTGAATGTTGCGACGTGTTCCTTTCTTTACTTTTTTTCCTGATGAGGTAGCTTTGATTTCCAAAGCAATCTGCTCTGACAACTTCTCATTAGCTGTTGCACAAATGTGGCAGATAAAAGTGAGAGCCATATGTTTGGCAACTGCAGGCGGGCCCTTGAATCTCTCCCAATCACTACCTGTGGCTTTATTCTGCTTGTCCAGCAGGTGGCAGTAAAGGCACGTTGACTGTGCAGTCCCCAGCGTCTGGTTCAGCCTTACTAACTGGCATCTTTCTTGTTAACAAACTCTGCTCAATCTTCAGCATCACTAGAAACCTAACTATGACAGACTGTTGACGGGGATGGACCCCAAGGCTTTGTGCATGCCAAACAAGCCCTCTACCAACTGAGCTATATTCCCAATCCAGGAAGTAGTGTTTTTGTTGTGTTTTGTTTTTCAAGACAGGGTTTCTTAATGGCTGTCCTGGAACTTGCTCTGTAGACCAGGCTGGCTTCGAACTCACAGAGATCCACCTGCCTCTGCCTCCCGAGTGTTGGGATTAAAGGCATGCACCACCATTGCCTGGCTGGAAGTAGGCAATTCCCACTTTATAGAAAGAGAAACTGAGGCTTGGGTAGTAAAACAGCTGGCCAAGGTCACGAACACGGTACAACTCATGTCTGATTCCGAGTTTGGGGCTTGTGTGTTTATTTTTCTAAAGTGGGAAACATTTAGATTTGTCAAAAAAAAAAATCTATGATGAATTTTATTTCAGTTAAAACAAGGGAATCTGGTGTAGGTTTGATATTAATAATAAGTTTGGTTGTTGCTCTTTGAAAGAGGATCTCAGTAGCCTGGACTGGCCTTGAGCTTGCTTTTAGCTGCTGCTGATCTTGAGTTCTTTATTCTTCTGTTTCCATCTCCTAAGTTCATCAGTTACCCTTGACCACCCGCGGTGTACTGTAGACTCAGGATGAATGTGGGGGCCACATTCCCGTTTTAAAGGAATTCGGGTAGGTAGGGTGATGATACACATAGCAGAGCCGTAGAGGAACTGTTGGAGTGGACACAGTGGAGTGGACCTGAGTATGTGGGGAGGGGTGGGGCCGGGAGGGGGATGCGAGTCAAGGAGCCCATCCAAGGACCGAGACAGCCTCTGAGCTAAGTCCTTGAGGCATCGTCTAGGCCAAGGGAACTATGTGTGTAAAGTCCCCTAAATGCGAGAGGGCTTGTGGACTGGAGAGGACTGGGGTACATAGTGAGGGGTGAAGCCAGGTAGCGAGGGGTCTTGAAGTCATGCCGAAAGCTTGAAGGACTTTAGCAGGAGTGCGGCACGGGTGGGTTCCCGCTTTTGGAAGATTCTTCTAGTTCCTCCTGGAGAGTAGTGGGGGAAGGCTGAGGCTGGGGACCACTGTCCAGGTAGAGAGACGGTGACCTCAACGAAGGTAACAGAAGCAGGAGGTGTGCCGGCAGGCTGGAACTATCTCTAGAAGGTGGGAACAGCAGGGATGGGGACAGGCTGCCTGTGTGAGAAGGCAGGCTGGGGTACCAGGTGAACTGTAAGCACAGCCCCTGTTTCAGGAAGGTGGCACTTCACAAGTGTGCTCTCAGAGTACGCTGGCTTGCCAGGACTGTGCAGTCCGGTACTTGGAGCCCGTGAAGGTCATGCCTCTGGGCCTCCCCCTGCCTTTCTTCCCCTCATGTTCTCTTTCCTCTCAGCAGATACTCACGGATGGTATCTTCCTTGCACGCGGCTCCTGGAACAGACATTCTGGGTACCTCCCTCACATTCCCTTCTCTTGGTGACGTTACCTTTTCCATAAAGCCCCCGAGCATTTGGGGAAAGCCACGCGCACTCCTGGATGTAGGGGCAGTGCACAGGGTTCTGGCACTGAGTAAACTCTCAGAACCACGTTTTTGGGTCTTTCTATTCTTTGCCTAGGCTTGCCCAAACAAATTACCAAAGAGCTAATTGCTCTTAAGACACTCAGTTCTGGAAGGCCCAGTAGGGAATTGGGTTCCCTCCAGAAGCTTCGAGGAGAGTTCGGGCCCTGTGTGCCTGGGCTTCTGAGGGCCGCCAGCCTTCCTCTGCTTGCAGCTGCTCAGTTCTCACTGCCTGGGGCTTGAGATCGGCGGACTTCCCCCGTGTCTGGCTTTGCTTATAAGGATGCTTGCTGTTGGATTTAGGGCCCACTAGAGTAACCCAGGATGCTCTCAAAATCCTTAATGACATATGAAAAGACCCCTTTTCAAAATAAAGTCACACAGGTTTTGGGGTTTAGGCAGTAGACATAATTTTAGGGGGCCACCATCCATCCCACTACAGCCCCTGCACATGGCAAGAGAGAAGAAGTGCTACTGTGATGACGTCATTGAGCCCCCCATTGATCAACCAGTCTTCTGGACATCTTCCTGGTGGCTCTGAGCCAATCGGACACAAGTCCCCTTATCCCTCACTGCTAAATGTGTCTTGACTGACACCCTGTGCCCATCTGGAGGCCTGCACACAGGCAGGTATGGGAGAGAGGTGATGACAATTGGGATTCTCAGTCAGTTTCTACTGAGGACACTTCGTGTGCCCTTGGGCAAACCAGAGCTTGGCTGACCATCATCTTGAATGTAAATGGGCTCTTGTCCTTGCAAAGGGCTTTTTAAAATGGAAGCGAGTGTGGAGTCTTTTGTTATGGCCTTTGCATTCCAAGAAAGATGTCATAGAACTGGAAGAGGGCCAGATACCAGAGGAATGAAGGGCTTTTACCATGGAGACAGCCTCTTCAGTGAGAATCCTCCAGCCTAGAAAGATGGAGGCTGAGGACTGCATGCAATCAGAGTCCTTCATAGGATTGGGGGTGTTGACAAGGCCACGGGGCAGAGCAGACTTGCTCACTGGATCCCAGAATCCTTATGAACTCAGAAAACTACTTCTAAAAGTCCGAGGAGTCGCTTGAGGGCAAGTGAGAGAAAGTACAATTTTCGAGGGTAGAGAGATGGTCTTGAGGGTCACGGGCGGTTCGGTGTGGTCCAGCTGGAGCTAGAGACATGGTTTCACTCCAGATGTGTGACCCTGATCAAACTTCCCCTTTCTTGGAGTCTAAGACATGCATCAGTAAGCTGGGAGACAAGAAACCTGGTAATAAGCCCCACATACACTTCTGAAGACTAACCACTGCTCTCCCTACTCCCCAGAACAGGCACCTGTGAGCCTCGGCCTCCCGCTCGTTCCTGTAGACAGGCTTCCGTGGGAGAGGCTGCTCTTCTCCATCGTTGAAGGACTGTGGTTCTGTTTCCTCGCTTCGGCCCTTCTCTATTGCACCATTCTTAGTGTATAAAAATACTATTAGAGGGTCAGTGAGATGACACATCAGATTCAAGAGTGTGTAGTCAAGGGCTGGAGAGATGGCTCAGAGGTTAAGAGCACTGACTGCTCTTCCAAAGGTCCTGAGTTCAATTCCCAGCAACCACATGGTGACTCACAACCATCTGTAATGAGATCTGATGCCCTCTTCTGGCCTATGTGCAGGGATATGTGCAGACAGAACAATATACATAATAAATAAAATCTTTAAAAAAAATCTAAAAAAAAAAAGAGTGTGTAGTCAAGCTCGATGACCTGAGTTTGATCCCCAGGACCCACATGGTGGAAGGAAAGAATCATTTCTTTATAGTATTATTATTATTAATTTTATTATTATTAATATTATTTTGGTTTTTCAAGACAGGGTTTCTCTGTATAGTTCTGGCTGTTCTGGAACTCATTTTGTAGACCAGGCTGGCCTCAAACTCAGAGATCCACCTGCCTTCTGCCTCCCAAGTCCTGAGTTTGAAGGTGAACACCACCCTGCCTGGCTTGAGTACCATTTCTTACAAGTTGTCCTCTGACCATGGCACCATAAATAGGTAATTAAAAAATACTATTTTATTTCCTGTCTTAAACAGCTTTCCCTCAATTCCATGGTCTTTGTAGCTCCTGCCCACTTTCCCAGCAAAAGCAAAACTCCTTCAAAATTGTACTCAGGAGGCTGGAGAGAAGGCTCAGTGGTTAAGAATGTGTGCTCCTCTTTCAGAGCGGCCTTCTTCAATTCCCAGCTCCCATACTGGGCAACTCACAGCTGCCTGTAACTCCAGCCTCAGGGGATCTGACACCCTCTTCTGGCTCCTGCAGGCTTCTCCACACATGTGGCGTACATACAGGGAGACACAGACACATAAAGAAAAACCTAAAAGTCTTTGAAAGAAAAGAATTGCCTGTGCTCAGCTAGGTGTGATAGCTCACAACTATAATCCCAGCATTCGGGAAGCTGAGGCAGGTGGATTGCCGTGAGTTCAGGTCTAACTGGGGAGACGGTCTGAAAACAAGACAAAACAAGAGTCGGCTGCTCTTTTTGTCTTTTCTTCTCAGTGACTTCATAAAGTGAACCTGTCCACATCACAACTACTAAGATTTTATAAAAAGACTATGGCTGCCGCCCCAGGACCCTGCACCCCTCTCTTTGCCCCAGGTAACTGTGGTTCTGATTTATTATGCCATAGATCCTTTTCATCTTCTTATAAAATACATGTAGCGTAAACTATTTACCATCTCAGCCATTTTAAAACGTGGAGCTCTGACGCTCAGCACACAGAGTTGGGCAAACCAGCACCCACCACCCCAACCTCAGCATGCTGGAGTCACTTCAGAAGGAAAAGCCTGTCCATTAACGTTCACTCGCTCTTCAGCTCTGTTTACCTCGACCTGCAGCAGCCACGAATTGGCTTTTTAGCTCTGTGGACTTGTCTACTCTGAATGCTTCCTATAAATGGAGTTCTATTTAATGCAGGGCCTTTTGTGTCTGACATCTTTCTTTCAGCTTAGTATTTTCAAGGTCCATCCACGTTGTAGAATGTCTCAGCACTGCATCCCTTGTTATGGCTGAATACTGTTCCATTGTGTGGCTGGACAGCATTTTCTCATCCATTCACGGACACTTGGGTACTTTCTACTTTTGGCTATTGGGACTAGCATTGCTATGAATCTTTATTATTTTGGGGATTATAATATAATTACATCATTTCCCCTTCCCTCCCTTCCTCCAAACCCTTCCATGTACCTCTCCTTGTTCTTTTTCAAATTCATGGCCTCTTTTTTCACTGCTATGAATCTTAGTATACATTTTGCTTATTTGTTTTTTGAGATAGAGTCCCACTGTATAGCCCAGACTGGCCTCAAATTCTGAATCCTTCTGCTTCAGCCTCCTGGGTATGAGTATTATAGGCATGTGCCACAATACCCAGTTTATACGAGGTGTTGTTGGTATGTGTAACAGTTTTATATGAGTTTGAACTTTTTTTTGTTTTTGTTTTTCAAGACAGGGTTTCTCTGTATAGCTTTGCGACTTTCCTGGAACTCACTCTGTAGCCCAGGCTGGCCTCGAACTCACAGAGATCCTCCTGCCTCTGCCTCTCAAGTGCTGGGATTAAAGGCGTGTGCCACCGTTGCCCGGCTGCCCAGCTGAGTTTGAACTTTAAATGGGTTATATAGCCCATTTCTTTTTAACTGTTATTTGTTTATTGGTCTTGGTTTTGGTTCTTGGAGACAGAGTTTCTCTGTGTAGCTCTGGCTGTCCTGGAACTTGCTCTGTAGACCAGGCTGGCCTTGAACTCAGAGATCCCCCTGAGTGCTGGGATTAAAGGTGTGTGCCACCACTGCCTGGCTTGTTAATATTAAAAAAATAATTATTATGCTTTTTTGAGATAGGGTTTCTCTGTGTAGCTCTGGCTGTCCTGGAACTCATTTGTAGACCAGGCTGTCCTCAAACTCAGAGTTCCACCTGCCTCTGCCTCCTGAGTGCTGGGATTAAAGGTGTGTGTTGCCACCACCACCCAGCTGCCTGACTTATTTTAAAAACAAATTTGGTGTCTGATATTGTGGGTTGAACCTAAGACCCAGTGCATGCTGGGCAAGTGCTCTCCCATCGAGTCTCCAGCCCATGACTTTATAATCTCTCAGGAATAGACAGGTGGTTCATCTCTGTGGTTGCATGTAGCAGTGGTTCGCTCGCTTTCCTTGCTGGGTTCTGCGTCACCATGCGACTGTATTCTCTGGGCTGATGGGTTATCTCCAGTGTGGGGCTGCTATGCTGACCCTGCGAAAGCTCTCGTTCATGTCTTCTCGTTCATGACACATGGGCAGCTTGCTGTGGGACACATACTCAGGGATGGAGTCATGGGTCACAGATGACACACATTCACCTTTAGTTTCAATGTCAAAGGGTTTTCCTTAAGGTTGCACCATTCCCCACTCCCACAGGAAGTGTGTGAAAGTTTCCTCTGCTCCATGTCTTTGTCAACATATAGTATTTCAGGCTAGTTTTGATCTGAGCTTCTCGGTAGGTGGGGATTTCTCTCTCTCTCTCTCTCTCTCTCTCTCTCTCTCTCTCTCTCTCTCTCTCTCTCTCTCTCTCTCGTGTGTTTGTGTATATGTATTAACCTCTGCCCCTTGGCTCCTTTAATTTTTCCCCTCTGAGACAGGGTTTCTCTGTGTAGCACTGGCTGTCTTGGAACTCACTCTATAGACCAGGCTGAGCTCGAACTCACAGAGATTTGCCTGTCTCTGCCTCCAGAGTGCTGGGATTAAAAGTGTGCGCCACTGCCACCTGGCCCATGGTGGTTTTCTCTGTATAACCAAGTCCCAGTCTCATTCACCACACGAGGCCACTTTCATCAGGGCCTGGTGCTCAGTCCTGACCACTGACTGGCCCCAGCAGTTAAAGACTTGGACACCCTCCTCCACACATCTCCTTGGCTGGGCTTGCAGGGCCTCACGTTCTCAGGCCTGCTTTCACCCCTGCTGGCCGCTTCTTCCCAGCCACCACACCTGTTTCTTCCCTCTGACCTCTGGCGGTTGGCTGTGCCTCCGTGCTCAGGACTTGGTTCTCTGTTCTCTTCACACTCACTCTGAGGATCTCATCTGGCGGTGTGGGGCATACATTATCTCTATGTGACTCCATCCCAAGCTTGGATCTGCAGCTGGAGTGTTCCCCTGGATTCCATACAGCTGTGAACTTGATGCATCCTTCTGACTCACAGATGTCTCAGACCCGTTGAGTTTCAGAACCTCGGTGCCCCTCTTCTAAGCCCGTTCCCCATTTCAGTCAATGGCAGCCCTTTCCTGCCAGTCTCTTAGGCTAAAAACCCTGGCATCATGGTAGTTTCTCACGTTCAGCCAGTATCGGGGATGGATTCTCTATGGATGCCAACACACCCAAGATATGATTCATCCTCCCACCTTCCGCCCTTGCTGGAGGAGCCGCCATTGTTCTTTACCTGGCTCTCTGGAACAGTGCTCTATCTGGTCTTTCTCTTTCCATTCACATATTCTGAGAGCGGAAGCCAAAGTGATTGGTTTCCTTTATAAGACGGATCGTCTTATCTCTCCACGGAAACACTTCCATTCTAGAATGTGGCGGTTTGATGAGAAATGCCCTCACGAGTCTCCCTCATTTGAACACGTGGTCCTTGGTTGGTGGCGCTGTCTGGGGAAGTTTAGGTTGGTTAGCCTTGCTGGAAGAAGTATGTCACCGGGAGCAGGCTTTGAGAATAAAGACTTCACCTATGTCCAGTTGGCTTTCTCTGCTTCTTGTGGTTCTAGATATGAGCTCTGAGATTCAGGCTCCTGCCAGCATGACTGCCATGCATCCCCTCCGCCACCATGATTGCTGTGCCATGCATCCCCTCTGGCTCCATGATTACCACACCATGCCTCCCCTCTGGCACCATGATTACCATGCCATGCCTCCCCTCTGGTACCATGATTACCATACCCCCCTCTGCCACCATGATTGCCATGCCTTCCCTCTGCCACCGTGATTGCCATGCCCCACCTCTGCCACCGTGATTGCCATGCCTCTTCTCTGCCACTGTGATTGCCATGCCCCCCTCTGCCACTGTGATTGCCATGCCTTCCCTCTGCCACCATGATTACCATACCATGCCTCCCCTCTGCCACCATGGACTCTTAGCCCTCTGGAACCATAAGCCAAAAATAAACTCTTTCTTCTACAAGCTGTCTTGATCATGGTGTTTTATCATGAAGAAAGTGACTGGGACCTATGGAGAAAGTCCAGGTTTTACAAGCACACACCAGGCCTCGTAACCTGGCCTTCTGTGACTTGTATATGACCCTACTGACTATTTCTCTTTGGCTGTCATTCAGAGGCCTTCTTGTGTTCCTGGCATTAGTCAGCATGACCCTGGGTTAGGACCCTTCTGCTGCCTGCAATACTCTTCCCTCGTGTGTGTGTGTGTGTGTGTGTGTGTGTGTGTGTGTGTGACGTGTGCACCGCAGCTCTAATACAGAGCCTCGTGCATGCTAGGTAAGTGCTCTCCCGTTGTACCATTTCACTGTATTCCAAGCCTTAGACAGTCTTTTAAAAAATGTATGCCGGGCGGTGGTGGCGCACGCCTTTAATCCCAGCACTCGGGAGGCAGAGCCAGGCGGATCTCTGTGAGTTCGAGGCCAGCCTGGGCTACCAAGTGAGCTCCAGGAAAGGCGCAAAGCTACGCAGAGAAACCCTGTCTCGAAAAACCAAAAAAAAAAAAAAAGTATGTGTGTGTATATGTGTGTGTATGTGGGTGTGTATGTGTGCATGTGTATCATGAATGTGCATACTCACCGAGGTCAGCGGTCAGCCTCTGCTGTTGCTCTTTGGGAGCACTGACCTCATTCAGTCTTAGGTATTCTTAGAGTTAACTCCCTCTCCTTGAAAGCCTTATTCGAGTGGCTTGAGGGTTCTGGCCTACTTATGTATGAAATTAAACATAATGGATAGCTTGTGTGGTCTACATAAGGGTAAAAACGTTTTTCTTTCCTCCACTTTTGAAGTTGGACTTGGGCCATTTCCCTTGCTCTTTTGGGGACAGGCTTTTTTTTTTTTTTTTTTTTTTTTTTTTTTTTTTTTAGCTCATCACTAAGAAAATAGCCCAGCTATGTAGGAGTTCTGCTGGACTCTCTGTCTTGGCCAGGTTGAGGTCTGTTTTCACTTCCACACACTCCCTGAGGCCTCCAGTTGCAAAGCTCCAGGTCACCTGGGTTGGCATGTTGCCTTGGGAGACATCTGGCTCCTGCATCTTCTCCAGGCTCTGGCTTCACTCTTGTGTGACCTGTTTGAGTCCTTGGCCATCTCTCTTGTCGTTGTAAGGGGCTCAGACATCTCACCCAGTGTTTCCATAGAAAGTGGGTCATAGCGTCCAGTCCAGTTATTCCCAGAGTATCACTCTGTTGCCTGTCTCTGTAGGAAAGCAA
Organism: Peromyscus maniculatus bairdii; assembly: GCF_049852395.1. Lineage (NCBI taxonomy): Eukaryota > Metazoa > Chordata > Mammalia > Rodentia > Cricetidae > Peromyscus > Peromyscus maniculatus. The sequence continues at coordinate 65,880,183 of NC_134859.1, read as the reverse complement.
CATGCCACATGGAGAGGACCAGGACCCAGGACACTCTGTCCCCATGCCAGTCCTGCCTTCAGGGAGCTGCGGTCTGACACAAACACCCTGAGCCCTAGAGCCTTGACATATTGTTGGTGGCAAGTTGAGGGTCAGGGACTAGGGTGACCTCAAAGATTCTGTGATTTCAGGCTGAGGTTTCCCTGTCTCTGCATTAGTAGAAGTCATGACTTGATGAGGCAAGAATTCCAGCTGAGGCGGCCTCTCTGTATTCCCTCAGGAAGCTGCCATCTGTTATGCCACGGGTCTGGTTCAGAGGTCATGGCAGATGTTGAAAGTCAAAGGTAAGAATTTTAAAATGGTAAGGAAGAGTGGTTAAGAGCATTGGCTGTTCTTCTAGAGGGCCGGAGTCCCATTCCCAGCACCCACATGGTGGTTCCCAGCCATCTGCAATCCCAGTTCCAAGGGATCCAACATCCTCTTCTGGCCTCCAAGGGCACCAGGAAAACATGTGGTACACAGACATACATGCAGGCAAAACAACCATACGCACAAAACAAAACAAATTAAAAGAAATTTAAAATGAAACGTAGTTGATGAGGGCCAGCAAGATGGCTCAGGGGTAATGGTGCTTGCTACCAAACCTAACAAGTTGAGTTTGGTCCTTGGACCTACCTGATGGAAGGAGAGAACCAATTCTGGCAAGTTTTTCTCTGATCTCCATGTACACTGTAACAAATACCTCCCTCTCAAAAGAAAAAGAAATTTAAACAAAAATTTTCAAAGGAGCAATTGATTAGTTCCTCAAAGATCTGAAGGAAGGGAGAAGAAAGGGACATTATACAGAATGTGAGACACAGTGTTTATGAATCTGTATGTGGAGATGGGAGACCCTTTCTCCTCCTCCCTTCTTCCACCCCCTCCTTATTCTTCTCCCACCCTGTCCTGTAGCTCAAGTTGGTTTAGGACTCATTATATAGCTGAGGATGACTTTGAACTCCTGACCCTCCTCCTACTTTTCAGGTGTGGAGATGACAGGTGTGTGTGTTATCATGCTTGGTTTATGTGGCACTGATGATTGAAGCCAGGGCCTCATGCATGCTCACTGAACAACAGCCTAGACTGGGGAAAGAATTTTAGATTATTTGAATGAGAATGGCCCCCATAGACTTATATATTTGACTGCTTGGTCCCTAGTTGGTAGAACTATTTGGGGGAAGGATTAGGAGGTGTGGCCTTGTTGGAGGTCACTGGAGGTAAGCTTTGGGTTTTCAAAATCCCCTGCCAGGATCAGTCTCATACTCTTTCTGTCTCCAACTTGTGGATCAGGATGTAAGCTCCAAGCTACTGCTCCAGGGCCATGCCTGCCTGCCTGCCTGCTTTCTGCCATGATGGTCATGGATTCACCCTCTGAAAGTGTTAAGCAAGCCCACAATTAAATGCTTTCTTTTATAAGTTGCCTTGATCATGGTGTCTCTTCAAAGCAATGGAATAGTAACTAGGACACCTGGGAAGTCTGTGGGTGAAATCCGCCCTGGGCAAGGTGTGTGTGTGGGTGTCTGGTGCTTAGGATCCAGAAGGAAGGTCCTCCAGGCAGAGGCTCAGGGCTTGGCCAGTGTTTTGTCCAATTTCGCTCTATTTTCCATTTTCCTCCTGCCTCCTCTCTCCTGTTCCCTCCTTTCCTTCCATACCATTTATCTTTCATTTGGAATATATAAGTATGTAATTTTAACATAGTTTAGATTTTCCAGGAAAATGGAGTAGCTAGTGTAAATGTACTCAATATCATTGACCTCTACACTTAAAAATAGTTCAACCTTGAGTGTTATGTATGTTTATACACTGGCTAAAGAAGAAAAACCTAGAAAAGTCTGAGAAACTGCCAAAGAATTTCCATATACCCTGCACCCAGTGAGTCTCTCTTGTCATTCATGCCCTACATTCATCTGCTACATTTATTATAATGAATGTCTATATTCATTTATTACAATGAATGAGTATGGTGGGCCAGTCCAGATACTTCATGGTTTGTGAACATCTATGGCTTGTTTAGATTTCCTTATGTTTTATTCAGTATCCTAGTCAGCTTTAATGGTCAACTTTGACACAGCCTAGATTTGTCTGAGAGGAAATATTTGACTGAAGGATTGCCTGGGTCCCACTGGCCTGTTGACATGTCTGTTGGAGATTGCCTTGATTGTTAATTGATGTAGGAGGACTCAGTGTAGCATGAATCTTAATTAGTCTTATTAATAAAAACCCGGAGTCAGATATCAGGGTAAGTGCTGAAAGATCAGAGGGACAAAGGAGCAAGCCACAGCCACCTCTTACCTCACCAACTCCTCAGCTGAAAGAATTGAGCTCCTTTCTCTGCCCAGCCATATCACTTCCTGTCTCCACCTCCCTAGTGCTGGGTTTAAAGGCCCGTGTGCCTCCAAGTACTGGGAGCAAAAGCAAGAGATCCCAAGTGCTGGGATTAAAGGTGTGTGCCACCACTGTCTGGCCTCCATGGCTAGCTAGTGGCTGGCTTTGCCTTCCGATCTTCAGACAAGCTTTGTTTGTTAGAGCATGCATACACTATCACTACAGCTAACCCTGTATGGGCAGTATTAATCCCTAGGCAGTGGTCCAGTGCTATATAAAAAGGCTTGATAAGCTAGGTGTGTGGTGCACACCTTTAATCCCAGCAGTCGGGAGGCAGAGGTAGGAGCATCTCTGTTAGTTTGAGGCTAGCCTGGTCTACATAGGAAGTTCCAGAACAGTCAGGGCTACAAAGAGAAACTCTATCTCAAAACAAAACAAAAACAAAACCCCTGCAAAACAACAAAGAAGAATAGGAGGAGAAGGGGGATGAAGAGGAGGAGGATGAAGGAGGACGAAGAGGATGAAAACTAGCTAAGCCTGAGTCTGTGAGCAAGCCTGCTAGCAACATTTCCTCCATGGTTTCTGCTTCCGGCTCCTGTGTGAGTGAGTCGCTGCTCTGATTTCTCTCAGTGGTGAGCCGTGACCTGGAAGTGCATCCCAGATGAGTCTTTTCTCCCGAGTTGCTTTGGTTATGGTATTTGTCACAGCAGAAGAATGAAGCTAGAGTTCCCAGTGCTTTTTTGTTTTTCAATCTTTAGTATGGAGGACTGAACCCAGAGCCTTGTGTGTGCTAGGCAAGTGCTCTGCCACTGAGCTGCAGCCCTGCTCACCATTTCCTGCCCCCAAAGCCCATGCAGGACCTGTTATTACAATTACTGTTATATTTCTTTAGGCTCCTTTGGGTGGCTTGGGCAGTTTTGCAGACTTTTAAAATGAAAAAAAAAATTATGTGTATGTTTTGCCTGCATGCATGTCTGTGCACCACGTGCATGCAGTGCCCGTGGAAGCCAAAAGAGGTTGTCAGATCCTCAGGAACTGGAGTTACAGATGACTGTGAACTGCCATGTGGGTGCTGGGAATCAAACCAGGGTCCTCTGGACGAGCAGCCAGTGCTCTTCACCGACGAGCTGTCTCTCCAGCCCCAGTTCTTGTTATATATATATATAAAACCCAGGGGCGTTCACTACATTCACATTATTGTGTGCCCATGGCCACCAGACAGCTCCAGAACTTTTTCATCATCCCAAGTTAAAACTTTTGTACCCATTAATCACAAACTCATTTCCCTGACCCCCCCACCCTCCTGATAAGTGACACTCAGTCTGACTCCAGGAACTGACAGTTCTAGGTACCCCTCACGCGTGAAGTCACTGGGAACTCTCCCCTTCGTGATTTGTTGTTGTGGTGGTGGTTTGGGGTTTTCTTGTTGCTGCCCTTGACAGTCTTGGGCAATGCTGATCAGACACACTGTAAGGTGCCTGTTACTGGGCTCTGACTTTCCCCACTGGATGGACTAAAGTCCTCTGAAACCTTGACCCAGTTGTCTCATCCGGTGTCCTGTCACCCTGAGCAGCTGATCCACTTGCCATGTCATGCGGCCACCACTGGCTCTGGCAGATAGGATTTGAACTTCACCTTTATGTCTTCAGGTCTGTATCTTCTCCACACTCTCTCTTCTTTAAAGGCAAGGTCTTATGGAGGCCAGCCTGGCTTTGAACTCCTTACATTCCTGAGGACAGCCTTGAACTCCTGATCTTCCTGCCTCCACTTCCTAACTGCTATGATTGTAAGCACACACTGGGATACCTGGTCTGTGTGGTGCTAAGAGGCAAACCTGGGTCTTCCTGAATGCCGGGCAAACAAATGTTCTACCAGCTGAGCTATGCTCAGCCTTCCACACTTGTTTTAACTGGATCAACAGAGCTTGTGTTGTGGTCTCTTCTTGGGCCATTCACTGCAGGCTACCAGGTGCCGGGCCACCTCCATGTCACAAGCAACAGCCCCCGACAGGGATTTTTTTTTTTAATATGAAAGATTCCACATATTCACACAAGTGTATATAATGCACAGAGTCAGTTTAAATAATACTGAAAAATGCCCAGGATACCCAGCACCGAGCTTAATGCTTCTGATACTAGAAAGCCCAGGTGCTCCCTCATTTCACCCTCTCCCCTCACCCCTTGCAGGTGATCACCATCCTGACCCCTGTGCCACCCACTCTTCTACAGTTTCCCTATACAGACACAGATCCAATACGTCAAAGTTACTTAGTCCGGAGGGTTTTGTTTTTTAATTTTTATTAAATAAAGTTACATTGTCAATATTATATTGTGATTTGCTCTTTCCACTCAATATGATATTTATTGGAGCCATTCTTGTAATTACAGCTGATTTGTAGTGTTGCATAATATTCCATTGTATGGATCTGGTATTAACAAAGATTCAAGAATTTTAAATGATGTGTATCTGTGTGTGGGTATGTATATATGAATGCAGGTGTCTGCAGAAGCAAGAAGAAGATGTTGGATTTCCTGAAGCTGGGGTTACAGGTGGTTAAGATCTGTTACAGAGAACCTGAGTTCAGTTTCCTATACCCATATCAGGTGTCTTGCAAGGGAGCCGTCTCTCCAAATCCAATATAGTATTAAAAAACAAAAACAAAAACCCGTTCTCATGTTCATGACCGTTTGGGATACTTGAACTTTTAATTTTTAAATAACCTTTTCTTAATATTTTAGTTTTTAAATTTTAACTATTACTTATTGGGGCATGTCAGAGGGATATCAGACCACCCAGAGCTGGAGTTACAGGCAGTTGTGAGCTACCTGATGTGGGTGCTGGGAATCAAACTCAGGTCCTTTGCAAGAACAGTATGTGCTCTTAACCACTGAGCCGCCTCTCTCCGCCTGCATTTTTAATTTGTATGAATAGCCTGGGCCCCCGTGTGGGAGTTTGTCTACCGTGTTATGCAGAGCAGATCTGCTGCATATGAGAGCATGTGTGTACCTGACAGTGACTGACTGTTTCCTACAGGCACAGGTCCATCTTCAGCCACAGCCAACAGTGTAGGCGACTTCCTAATCCCTGTCCCCACAGCTCCCTAGTCTGTGTCCTACATCTCGGACCCTCTGGCTGTCCTTAGGCCTTGCTTGTTTTCTGGTCACCCCGAGGTTGACCTGGACTTGTTTCTGGGAGAGTTTGAGTCCTTGCTTGTATTGTTTGTTCTGGGTCCTGGTACCAAGCTCCAGTCTTAGCTCTAGATTCTGGGACCCAGTTTCTGTGTGGTTTTGAGGCAGTCCAAGAGGTTAGATAGTCTTTCTCACGCCAACCCAGGTGATGGGGAAATTTTCCACCACAGCAGAGATGGTGTGCTCTCTCTCCTACACTGAGGATCCTTAGGAAAGCTGTAATAATGTTTCTTAAAACATTTTGGCAGGTTAACACCATACTGTCAGGGCTGGCAAGAGGACATGACATCTGTGCTGGCCCCAGGCCACATGAACGTCTGCGTACAGCCCTGCCTCATCCAGCCTGAGGCCTCAGGTCAGAAATGACAACAGAGCCAGTCCGACCAGCTCAGGGCAGCCTGGGAACCCACCTCCTCATGTGTCCTTCCTGTAAGACATTCCCCTCTAGGTGATGGCTGCACCAGGGGTGGTACCCTGTGTATCCATCTCGAAGTTTCTGGGCTTTTCTTATCATGGTGATCATGCAGGTTTATGGCTTATGGACACAGATGCACCTGGCTTAGACTGTCCACTTAGCCACTTTCCAACTTCGGTATATCTAGTCCTGGTGACTCAGCATCCCTTAGCTGCTGATACCTTAATTTGAACAGTGAGGGCACAATTTAAATTGGCCAGGGTTATTACATGAGAACATGCATATAAAATGCTAGCATTCTTTCTGGCATACACGAGACACAGAATTGCTTTGGATAGTTATGGAGATGCTGTGAAGAACTGATGCTGTCACCTCACAGCATGTCATTTAAACTTCTCTGAACCTCACTTTCACCTACTTGCAAAATGGTCATAAGGGTTTCTGATTCATTTGGTTCATTGAATTAAAATATAGAATATAAAGTATAGAGTATAAAATGGCTTCTCAATAGATAATAATGACACACGCAAAGGCTTTATTTTTTCCAAAAGGAAATAGGATCATTCTCTATGGATAGACTTCCTATTTTCAAAGACTTATGAATATATTATTATCATTATTAACTTTTTAATTAAAAATTTTTATTGTATGTTTGGGTGTGGGTTTTTGCTTGTATAGATGTCTGTGTGCCATGTGCATGCCTGGTCCCACTGGAATCCAGAAGAGGGTGTCAGATCCACTGGAACTGGAGTTACAAGTGGATGCTGGGAATTGAACTTGGTGCTCTTAATCTCTGAGCTATCTCTTCAGCTCCTGTTATTATTTTAAAAGATTTATTATTATTATTATTATTATTAGTTTTTTGAGACAGGATTTCTTTGCGTAGCTCTGGCTCTCCTGGAACTCACTTTGTAGACCAGGCTGGCCTCAAACTTGCAGAGATCTGCCTGCCTCTGCCTCCCGAGTGTTGGGACTAATGGCATGTGCCACCACCACCCAGCAATTATTATTTTTTTAGAAAGGGTCTTACTCTGACTTTGACTGGTTTGGAACTTGCTATGTAGACCAAGCTGGCCCCAAACTCACAGAGATCAGTTTGCCTCTGGCTCTCCTGCGCTGGGTATGAAGGCAAGTGCCACTATGCCTGGTTTTACTTTTATTTCTCATTCTATGTGTGCGCGTGCGCGTGCATGTGTGCGTGCGTGTGTGTAGATTTGTTCACATGAGTGCAGGTGCCTGCAGGAGTCAGAGGCTGGAGTTACAGATGGTTGTGAGCCGCTCATTGTGGGTGCTGGGAACAGAACTTGGGTCCTCCGCAAGAGCAACAAATGCTTTTAACCAGTGAGCCATCTCTCAAGCCTCAAACTAATGAACACATTAGAATACATTTTGGGACAGAGAAAAAGAGAAAAACTCTCTCACTATTCCACTACTTGAACAGGAGCACGGCCAGCCCCTGAATGCTCCTTCCAGGGTTTTTCCTGTGTGTTTTCTCAGGCGGGCATAATTACAGGATCCCTGTAGCTTTGTGTTCCCTCTCTTTCCTCAGCACCTCGCCAGAAGCATTTCCCCATGCTGTTACACGCTATTTGTAATCATAACTTTTTAATGGCAACATTCCATCCCTAATTAAGACCTTTGTGCATGTTTCTCCCGTATTTCTCATTGCTCCTGCCCTCCGAGGATTCAAGAAGTCAGAGGGTGCAAACACCTTTTATAGCTTCAGATTCATGCGGGGGGAATTGCTTGCTAAAAGGGGGGGGGGCTTCAGTTGACAGGGGAGTCTTGTCATCAGCTGTAGCTGGACTGGGTGCTAGCGATGCAGTTTCCTTTGGGATGATTTTTGAGTAAGTGTCATCCTCATCTGAGGCAGTTGCTGAGGCAGAAAAGCAGAAAGGAATTAGGAAACCACAGCAGACTTGGTTCATGCAGAGTCATGGAGCCAAAAGATGTGAGACCTTGATACTGACTGTGTGTTCCCCTATTTCTACCCTTTGCATTTGGACTATAAAGATGGATGTTATAAGCTCACTATGGGCAGCACCATTCCCCGGGCAGGTAGTTCTGGGCTGTACACACACACACACACACACACACACACACACACACACACACACACACACATAGCTAAGTATGAACGTGGGAGCATGCCATCAGGCAGAATTGCTCCATGGTTTCTGCTTCAAGGTCTTTTCTTGGGTTCTTGCTTTGACATCCCTCAAAGATGAACTTTGACCTCGAAGTATAAGCCAAATAGGTCCTTTCTTCCCTTAAGTTGCTTTTGGTCACCGTGTTTTCTCACAGCAACAGACAGGAAACTAGGATACCTGGTACAGGTCATGTAACACGGGCTCTCCTCAATGCTAACCCTCCTGATTCAGCTTCCTGAGGGACAGGATTACAGGCCTGCACTACCATACCTTGCTAAACGTTTTTTTGTTTGTTGTTGTTTTGTTTTCTGAGACAGGGCCTCACATAGCCAAGACTGGTCTTGAACTCTTCATCCCCCTGTCTTCACCTCCCAAATGCTAGAATTTTAAGTTTGTATCACTACATCCAACTAAAAGTTTAATTAAAAAAAAAAAAAGAACCAAACAGGTACATACACCTTTAAATTTATTTTTATTTTATGTGTATTCATGTTTTGCCTGCATGTATGTCTGTGCATCATGTGTGTGCCTGGTGCCTGCAGAAGAGGGTATCATATCCCTTGGAACTGGAGTTACAGACAACGGTGAGCTGGGAATTGAACCCCGGTCCTCTGGAAGAGCAACAAGTGCTCTTAACTGCTGAGCCATCTCTCTAGCGCCCCCTCCTGTTCCTTTCATATAATTGTGACAATACTCTATATAAATGTCGTAGTTTGGATCTGAGCTGTCCTCATTGTCAGGGGCTTAGATAGCAGTGCAGTCAAGGTCAGAGATAAGGCTTTGGAAAGTGACTGGACTGTGGGAGTTCATCCCATCAGGGGTTAATCCGCCGAGGCATTCATAATCCAATGGATTCCTAGGAGCAAGGCGATGAGAGATACAGTCTGTCTAGGAGGATACACCTTGAAAGTGTTTTTGTTTGTTTGTTTTTGAGACAGAGTCTTACTCTGTACATGTGGTCCTGGTTGGCCTGGAACTCCCTGGGTAAACCAGATCAGCCTTGAACTCACAAAGACCTGGCTGCTTGTGCCTCCAAGCTCTGGGACTAAAGATGTGCGGTTCCACATGGCGGTGGGACGTGTATCTTGTCACATATTTCTTTCTTCCCTTCCTTTCTGGCTGCCCCAGGCAAGAAACTTTGTCATATGTTCCCTGTCATGATGTTCTGCCTCAGCGCAAGACCACAGTGATGGGTCAAAGTGAGCGTGAAAGGAAACTTCTGGAACCCTGAACCCACATATGTATTTTCTCCTTTAAGTTGATTCTCTCAAGTAGTTTGTTACAGTGACAAAAAGCTGATGCAATAAATGGTTTAAAATGTATCATTTTTCATTTAACACTATACTATAGATGTTTACACATTTATAAGCATACACATAAAACCTGTGTGTAGCCTTTCAAACATTTCAGTTTATTATTATTATTATTATTATTATTATTAAGACAGGGTTTCTCTGTGTAACAGTCCTGGCTGTCCTGGAACTCCATTTTTTTATTTTTTAAATAGGGTCTGACTATGTAGCCCTGCCCGGCCTGGAACTAGCTATATAGACCAGGCTGGACTTAAACTCACAGAATTGTGCCTGACTCTACCTTCCTAGAACAGAGATTAAAGGTGTGTGCCATCATGCCAGCTCATTTAAAAATGATATTCCTTCACTTGTCAGGATGGCATGTGGAGGCTAAGAGATGACATGTGGGAACTGGGTCTTCCCTTCCTCCACATGGGTCTGGGCAGTCGAATTCAGGTGGTCACACTGGGCAGCAAGTGTCTTTACCGGCTGAACCATCTCTCCAGCCAATATCATTTTTAATCACTAAAAAATTCCATGGACAGCATTTGCCACAATGGATTTAGCCATCTTGTTGTGTTTTTAATATATTTTCACTATAATCAATAATATAGTAAACATATTTTTGCATGAGTCTTTCATTTTTTTTTTTGGGTTGGCTTACAAAATATTCTTGGTCATGAAATCTGTGAATAAAAAAATAGTAGTTTGTTTTCTTCCTTCCTTCCCTCTCTCCCTCCCTCCCTCCCTTCCTTTTTTCAACAGGGTCTCATTCTGTTGCCCAGGCTGGCCTTGAACTTACTATCTTCCTGCTTCAGATTCCTGAGTTCCAGGATTGCAGGTATGCACTATCTGGCTCAGGGTTATTTTTGTTTTGTTTTGTTTTTCACATTTGAAAGATACAATGGTAAATTGTTCTCAGAGAGGCTTATTCTGGTTTACAGCCCCACCAACGAGGTGTCTAATTCACTTGCTGTTGCCAAGAGTGGCTTACTGTATTTTTCAAGTCTCCCAGGATGGAGCACCTGTGGATTTGTGTTCTAATCCTGTGTTAACCTAACCTTTAAAGCTAGGAGATGTTTCCCCTTTGCTGTGCAAACTAAATCTGTTCTGTCAAATTGAGACCCGGCTTCATTCTGGAAGGACTCAAGCGTTGTGCTCTGGGCATGTTCTTTTCTTTGCGTAAGCCCTCAGCCAAGTTCGCATGAATCATGGCAGAAGAAAAGTGTTACCATCCTTCCAAGGGCTCCAGTGCTTCTCTACTGGATTATGGCTTGGAATAGGTTCTCTGGGGCTGGGGAGGGGCGGGGCAGCACCGGAGTCAAGATCCGTCATTGGGAGGTGGAAGTCATGGGGGCAAGTCATGCTGGGGAAGGAAGGGGCTTGTGTCCTGGGCTGCATCAGGACAAGGGTTACCTGTTAGAGTAGACATGTCCATCTGCTCAGTGTTTCTTCTTGAGGTAATGGCCCTTTTCTCTTCCTTGGCAGTGACCTAGCCAGGGTCTTTAGGCTCCTCTTTCCTCTTGGCCAGAAGGATTGGCTCATAGGTGGATATTTGACCCAAGAATGAACCTTCCAGTCCTTTGTGGGTTTTGGCATGTTAATGTTGGGCTATTCTATGTTCACGATATTCCTGTGAAGCTTGGTTAACTGGGATGCTTAGGCTGAAGCCTGCTGGTTCTCTCTTCCCTTCACATGGGAAAAGCTGCCTTCAGAAGAAGCCTGGGAACATTGTACTAAAAAAGGCACAGAGACACAAGACAGGGTGGTGGCCGAGAGGGACGGTGGTCATGCCAGCCTTCTCGGCGATGGTCTGAATCAGATGTCTTTTTCATTTACAATGAAAAGACTCTAGTGTGCCTGGAGGGATCAGGTGCTTATGTCTGACAAGTGAGCACAGAGAGTTCCAGAAAGGGGGAGCTAGGCTTGGTCCTCAGAGAAGATACAATAGATGCAAACATCTGAGGTACTTGAGGTGATAGGCTGGAGTGGGGTAGGAATTGGTTGCTGAGATTGTAAGAAAGGAGGCAGGAAGTACACAGCCAAAGGAGAAACAGAGACTGCTGGGTGCATCTGGGCACAAGGACCTCCAGCCAGGCTGGCAGCTGGTATGTGGAGGAAGCAATGGGCACAAGAATTAGGGTGGAAGGCAATAGAAGAACTGGTAGACCCAGTGGCTTGTTGGCATGCTGTTAGTCTGTTCAGGCTGCCATAACAAAAGAGGACAGGGTGGCTGGGGCAACTGCGGTTCCGTTTCCCACGGTTCTGGAGGCCCAAAGTCAAGGTGCAGCAGTGTTGGTTCCGTGGAGGCCTTTCTGTTTGGTGTGCAGGTGTTCTCATACCGTCCTCACTGGGCTTCTCCGCAGTGTCGTGAAATCTCTGCTGTGCCCTCTCCTCTTTCTCCTCCTCCCTTCTCCCCCCCCCCCCCCCCCCCCCCCGTTCAGGTATGTGCATGTTCCCATGTGTGTGGGCACAGTGTGGGTGTATGTACGTGTGGGTGTATGTGGAAGTCTGAGGCCGATGTAGGGAATACCCTTGATTGTTCTTGCATTCTGTTCATTGACACAGGGTGTCTCAGTCAAAAACAGAGCTGACCAATATGGCTAGTCTTGCTAGCCAGCTTGATCCCCTGTGACTGCCTTCTGAGGCTGTAATTACAGGAGCCCCACCCTCATTTACATTCGTTCTGGGGATCAGAACTCGGGTCCTCGTGATTGGACATTGAGCACATTAACACCAAAGCATCTCCCCTGACCTCTTTCTCTTGTTATGGGACCAGGGCCCGTAAGAGACCCCATGACCTCATTTAACCTTAATCACCCCTTATGTTCTCTTTCCACATCCAGTCACACAGGGTGTTAGAGCTTTAGCCTGTGAGTTAGTGGGGGGCATGTACACAGTTAGACCACAACACAACTCAAAGAGAAATACATTTTGGCTGTAAAATGATTAATGTTTTGGGGATGGTGGTCTTAAACCTTAAAAAGATATTTGTAGTCACAGGCACATGTGTTTTAAATTTTTTCTTTTTCACTTATCTTTGAAGCATTTTTCCCATGCTGCTATAGTTTTCTCTCTCTCTTTTTTTATTGCTGTAGTTTTTTTTTATATATATAACTGCCATTTATAAAGGCTATAGTGTGTTCTTGGTGCTACTCTGGTATTATTGCTAGCTTTATTTTTTATTTTTAATTTTTTTCTTTCATTTTTCTTTATTAAGAAGTTTTCTACTCACTCCACATACTATCCACTATTCCCCCCTCCTCCCTCCTCCCACCCCCCCAGCCCTCTTTCCCAAGCCACCCTGCATCCCCCAAATTGAGGTCTCCCAAGGGGAGTCAGCAGAGCCCAGCACGCTGAGCCTAGTCAGGGCCAAGCCCCTTCCCACTGCACCAAGGCTGTGCAAGGTGTCACACTACAGGCACCGGGTTCCAGTTATTGCTAGCTTTTAAATATGTTATTTATGATTATTGTGTATGTATGTGAATGCAGGCGTGTGCCTACTGTGTTTTGTGTGGAGGTCAGAGAGCAGCCACTTTCAGGGGTCCATTTCCCTTCCACCGTTGGTTCCAGGGATTGAACTCAGGGTGTCTGGCTTGTATGACATGCACCTTTACCTGCCGAGCCCTCCTGATGGCCCACTACCCTGTATCTCAACTAGTTTCCCTCTGGTCTTTACCATCAGTTTCCCTCTGCCAGCCAGCAGTGAACCAACCTTCCGTCCTAGTCGCCATTGCTTCCTCCTCTGACTGCCAGTGGCCGTCCTTAAAACCATAGCATTGCCTGCCAGGGGCTTCCTGGGGGCCTGCCATTCTGCATGAAGTCTGCTTATCCAACATGGAGGAGACCGGGGTGATGGGTGATATCGCTCTGTATGCTGTGAATGCGTTGCTCTGATTGGCTGATAAATAAAATGCTGATTGGCCAGTAGTTAGGCAGGAAGTATAGGCAGGATAAGCAGACAAAGAGAATTCTGGGAAGGAAAAACAGAACTGAGAAGTAGACGCCAGCCTGCTGTCCAGGGAGTATGTAAGGCACACAGGTAAAGCCATGGAACTCGTGGCAACATATAAATTAACAGAAATGGGCTGAGTTTAAGTGTAAGAGCTAGACAGTGGTAGGCCTGAGCTTATGGCTGAGGGTTTTAATTAATATTAAGCCTCTGTGTGTTCATTTGGGTTTGAGCGGCTGCGGGACTGCAGGACCAAGGGAGCTGGGCAGGACCAGGAAAACTTCAGCTACACCGGGGAACTAAAGACCACTTCTCAGGGCTTTTTCCATCACTGATATACATAGGATGATGGTGACTGTGCTCCTTGGCCAGGCATGGGAGGTTCTCACAATCCAATATTTTTTTTCTTTTTAATTTTTTTGAAAGATTTATTTATTTATTATATATACAGTGTTCTACCTGCATGTGTCCTTGCAAGCCAGAAGAGGGCACCAGATCTCATTACAGATGGTTGTGAACCACCATGTGGTTGCTGGGAATTGAACTCTGGTCCTCTAGAAGAGCAGTCAGTGCTCTTAACCTCTGAGCCATCTCTCCACCCCCCTCTTTTCTTTTCTTTTTTCTTTTTTTGTTTTTTTTCGAGACAGGGTTTCTCTGTGTAGCTTTGTGCCTTTCCTGGAACTCACTTGGTAGACCAGGCTGGCCTCGAACTCACAGAGATCCGCCTGCCTCTGCCTCCCGAGTGCTGGGATTAAAGGCGTGCGCCACCGCCGCCTGGCCCTCTTTTCTTTATTTAGAGAATGTTCTATTAGTTTTGGTAATCAAACTTACTAAGATAAGACCATACCGTACATATTAATACAGTGCTTTCCCCCTGGACACATGGGAAAGAATTAAGTTTGAGGCTGGAGGGATGCCTCAGCAGTTAAGAGCACTTGCTGCTCTTCCAGATGAACCAAGTTTGGTTTCTACCCCAACAGTCAGACATCTAACAACTGCCTGTAACTACAGCTCGGGGGAGCTGATGTCTTCTTCTGGTCTCTATGGACAACCCACACACATACACATAACTGGAAATAAACATAAATAGTTTGTTGTTGTTGTTGTTTTTGAGATAGGGCCTCTCCACATAGTCCTGGCTGTCCTGGAACTCACTATGTAGACCAGGCTGGCCTCAAACTCACAGAGGTACACCAGCCTCTGCCTTGTGTGTGCTGGGATTAAAGGCTTGCATCACCGTGGCCAGCTATGAATAGTTTTAAAAATATTAAGCTTAACATTTCTAGATCTAGACCACAATGCCACAGTCCCATATTAACTTGGTTCCTTCCCACTTCTCATCATACTTTGTTCCTATTTGAACAATTCTAGAGTCAGCTAGGTCCCTCGTTGTTGTGAAATGCCATGTCTGTCCCACTTTACTATTTTGTGTAGAGGCTTTTCCTCAGATTGGAGTTTCACTCAAGTTGCATTATTAAAATTTATCTAGGTGTATATATTTGATCTCCCTTCTAGATACACTTCCCCACCAAGCAGCTCACTACATGCCTTAACATCAAGCCTGGACTCCTATTATGTAAAAATCAGGAAATGAATGGCATCTAATTCATATGGTTGTGGCATGTGAGGTGCATTGTATATGGCAATGTGTAAAAGTCTCCTTATTGACCCTGGAACATAAATGCTTTAGGACTCTGTTATAGCATTGAGATTGGCACTCTGGAAATGTCTGTTGAATTAATTTCACATTTAGTTCATTGGCAAACAGAAGGGACAATGGTTTTTCTGTCTCTTCTTGGTCTCTACCCTTTTTTTCTGGAACCGCCTACCAAACTTGCCTCACATCTGACCTAACTCAATGCAACGAGAGACCTCAGATGGTTAAGTTTCCTACTGGGCAGTGGAACCAGTTCCTCCCCTAGGGTCCAGTACCTCTTTCTTGGAGCCAGTTTCTTGGGGCTTGATTGAAGTTTCTAAATAGAACATCCTGATGCACCTGTACCCTCTTAGAGCTGGTGGGACCACAGCCAGACACTCCACTTCCTCTTGGCAATCCTGCTCCTGGGTTCTGCGGAGCCCATGTACTATCTGTCTAAGTACTCAAAACGTAGGACTCAGAGTAATGAAGTGTTACACACAGCAGGTACTATCCTTTTACCTGATGAGACGCTCCTTCCTGAAGACAAGGCTGGAAATGTGTAAAGCTGTGTAACTCATCGCCCTGAAACTGATGAGATAGCAAATAAGAATGAATTTAACCACAGTTGTGTCTAACTAGGGGCTCAGCAGGTTTGAATAAAATTAAAACACAGGACTGATAAGATGGCTCAGCAGGTAAAGGTGTTTGCTGCCAAGGCTGATGATCTGGATTTGATTCCTTGGACCTACATGATAGAGAAAACTTGTAGCTGAAAGTTTTCCTGTGTCCCACCTGGCCCACCATGGTCAGGACAAATCTCTCTCACCTGTCAGTCCTGCAGCCACTTGGACCCAAATAAACACACACAGGCTAATATTATTTTTAAACTATGGCCATGGCAGGCTTCTTGCTATCTAGATCTTACATCTTAAATGAACTCATTTCTATAAATCTATACTTTGCCACGTGGCTTGTGGCTTACTGGTACTTTTTCATCTTGCTTCTCATGGTGGTAGCTGGCAGCATCTCCTCTGCTCTGCCTTTCTCTTTCCTCCTCTCTAGTTAGAATGTCCCGCTTAACCTTATTCTGCTTCACCATTGGCCCAACAGCTTTATTTATCAACCAATCAGAGCAACACATATTCACAGCATACAGAAAGACATCATCCATCAAAAACTGACTCCTGTAAGCCATCCTCTCTCTCTCTCTCTCTCTCTCCCTCTCTCTCTCTCTCTCTCTCTCTCTCTCTCTCTCTCTCTCTCTCTCTCTCTCTCACATACACACACACACACACAAATTTAATAGAAAAATAAAACTGAAAACATAAAAATTATTTTTTTAAGTTTTTAAAATGTTACTTTAGAATATTTAGAAGAAAAGCATATTAAAATGATTAGGTATCGCCGGGCGGTGGTGGCGCACGCCTTTAATCCCAGCACTCGGGAGGCAGAGCCAGGCGGATCTCTGTGAGTTCGAGGCCAGCCTGGGCTACCAAGTGAGTTCCAGGAAAGGCGCAAAGCTACACAGAGAAACCCTGTCTTGAAAAAACCAAAAAAAAAAAAAAAATGATTAGGTATCTATGAAATTTCTCATTTTCTTGGATCTTAAATTTTTTTTTGCAGTGAGTTTATACTTTTTTTTTTTAATAGAGCACTTCTGTGGTTACATTATTCATTTCAGTTTGTATTTTGGTATGTTGGTGGTTTGGATGAGAAGGCCCTCATAGGCCCAGATATTTGAATACTTGGGCCTCGGTGGCATTTGGAGCTTTAGGAGGTGTGGCCTTGCTGGAGGAATGTGTCACGTGGAGGGAGGGTTTGGGAGTTGACACCTTCTGTCATTTCTAGTTCTCTTTCTCTGGTTTGTGATTGCATTTGTAGAGATGAGCTCTCTGTTTCCTGCTCCTGTCTCCGCCCCCTCCCTCCCCACCCCCCGCCCCAGCCAAGATGGACTCTCATCCCTCTGCAACCTAGGCCAAAATAAACTTTCTTCTGGAAATTGCTTTTGCTCCTGGTGTTTTATCCCAGCAGTGGGAGAAGTGATAATACAGGATGGGTTACCTTTTTAAAGATTACTAAGGCTGGGCATGATGGTACACACATTTAAGCCCAGCATTCAGGAGCCAGAGGCAGGCAGATCTCTGTGTGTTCAAGGCCAGTCAAGGCTGCATAGTAAGACCATGTTTCAAAAAGACAAAAAAAAAAAAAA
The DNA here is from genome assembly GCF_049852395.1 of Peromyscus maniculatus bairdii. NCBI lineage: Eukaryota > Metazoa > Chordata > Mammalia > Rodentia > Cricetidae > Peromyscus > Peromyscus maniculatus. The sequence continues at coordinate 65,862,995 of NC_134859.1, read as the reverse complement.
AAAAAAAAAAAGATTTTGTTGCAGATTGTACAAATTCTGTGACTTTGTGTATTATGGGTTTTTTTTTTTGCATTCAGTAATTTGCTAAACTGTTATTAAAACCAATAATTTCTCTATAGATTTTTGTGTTTTCTGATGGCTATTGCATATGTGGATAATGAATATCTTCATTTTTCTGATCCCTGTACCTTTGTCCTCTCATCAAATACAGTGTTGAATGGAAAAGTCATAAACAGGTCTTCAATATGTCACCTGGAATGAGAGTGTGGCTGTTCACAGGCTGCTGGAAGTTAAGGAGACTGCATTTTAGTGGACAAAGGATTCATATTTGTATCTATCTCGAATGAATAGTAAGATTTATTTAAATTTTTATTTACTGAAATGTAATGCTTTTTCTCCTTTAATCTGGTAAGGTGGCAAATTTATTAGCTAATTAGCTATCTAGCAGAGAAATGATCTTGTCTTCTTGAGATGAATACAGTTTGGTGAGGTGTCTTTTCTTTTTTCCCAGACAGCATCTCACACAATGTAGCTCTGGCTGTCCTGGACTTCACTCTTAGGCCAATAGTGGACTCAGACTCCACAAGCCTCTACTTCCTATGCTGGGATTGAAGGTGTGTGCCACTGTGCCTGGCTTTCTTTTCTTTTTAATTTTGTGTGTGTGTGTGTGTGTGTGTGTGTGTGTGTGTGTGTGTGTGTGTGAATGCTTGTGAGTGTAGATGCCTGCAGAACCTAGGGGTGTGGAATCCCCTGGAGCTGCAGTCACAGGTGGTTGTAAGCCACCTGATATGGGGGCTGGAAATGGAAGTCAGGTCCTCTGGAAAAGCAGTCTATGCTTTTAACTGCTGGGCCTTCTCCCCAGCCCCAAGTTTCCTTCATACAATGCTTTTTATTTTTGAGATAGAGTCTCTCTATGTAGCCCTAGCTGTCCCGGATCTTGCTATGTAAACCAGGTTGTTCTCAAACTCATAGAGATCCACCTGTCTCCACCTCCTGATTAAAGGCACACACCACCATGCTGGGCTCTAATACTAATTAAAAATATGTATTTTTATTATTTTTTAAATTATGCTTCTGTGTATGCAGGTGCTCATATAGGCCAACAGTAGCAGGCCTTCTTAGAGCTGGCGTTCCAGGCAGTTGTGAGCTGCCTGGCGTTGGTGGCAGCTCTGGTCCTCTGGAAGAGCGGTGTGTGCTTTACCACTGGGTCATCTCTCCATCCCTACAATGCCAATCTTCAAATGTTTTTATTTTTAAAAGTTTAGTGCATTCATTTACTTAGTGCGTGTGTGAGAAGGGGATGTGGGGTGGCATGGATGTGCTGTGTTGTGTATGTGAAGGTTGGAGGGTAACCTGGGGGATCCATTTTCTCCTTCCACTATCTGGACTTCAGGGATTGAAGTCAGGTCACCAGATTTGGGGGCAAACACCTTTCCCACTGAGGCAACCCTCCACATTTATTGCTAATTGTTACTGGTCGGTTGCTGTGAAGAGACACCATGACCAACCAAGACAACACTTATAAAAGGAAGGATTTAATTGGGAGTTTGCTTAGTTTCAGAGGGTTAGTCCGTGATCATCGTGATGGGAAGCAGACAGGCATGGTGCTGGAGCGGTAGCTGAGTTTATGGTGACTAGGTCCATTGCTCTTGTTCACCATCACCATCTGCCTCCAGGGCTTTTCATCGTCCCAAACTGAAACTCTGTGTCCACTAAATTGGCCTTTCCATGGCCATCACTGTAGTTCTATGATGTGATTGTCTAGAACCTCATGAAAGTGGAATCAAATCATTTTGCTTTTTATGTCTGGCTCATTTCCCTTAGTGTCATGACTTTAAGGTTCATCCATATTGCAGTGTGTGTTGGAATCGGCTTCATAGCTTTTCTCCCCTGCTCTTTAAATTTCATATGCTTTAGTTCTCTCTCTCTCTCTCTGGTTTTTTGAGACAGGGTTTCTTTGTATGGTCCTGGCTGTCCTTGAATGCACTCTGTAGACCAGGCTGGCCTTGAATTTAGAGATCCGTCTGTCTCTGCCTCCTGAGTGCTGGGATTAAGGTGTGCACCACCACCTGGATGCATGTGCTTTAATTTTCTTCCTTCCTTCCTTCCTTCCTTCCTTCCTTCCTTCCTTCCTTCCTTCCTTCCTTCCTTCCTTCCTCCCTCCCTCCCTCCCTCCCTCCCTCCCTTCCTTCCTTCCTTCCTTCCTTCCTTCGTTCCTTCCTTTTCTTTTCTGGTTTTTCAAGACAGGGTTTCTCTGTGTAGCTTTGGAGCCTGTCCTGGAACTCACGTTGTAGCCCAGGCTGGCCTCAAACTCACAGAGATCCACCTGCCTCTGCCTCCTGAGTGCTGGGATTAAAGGCATGCGCCACCATTAATTTTCAACTGGGAACAGAAACTGTCTTTGGAATGTCAACCTGAGACATTAGAAACCAGTTTAGTAATCATGTCCTAAGTCAAGGTCTGTTTCCAGATAGCAATGGTGTGCTTAACTAATGTCATTTAAACACCCTAGCTGGGGATGCAGTCCGTGGTAGGGTGCTGGCCTATCACACAATCCCACACTGCAAAAACAAACAACAAACCCCACTCCAACAGAAGCAGTGGGCATTTACTTCAAACATAACTAGACACGTGCCTGGAGAAATATCAGCAGAAGTAAAATCCTGAACCAAATGACTTTGCAGCCTGATTCAAGACCAGAAAAGGAATGTACTAAACAGTCACGAATCTGCTTCTTTTGAAAGGCCAACCAATACTCCATTGTTTGTATATACCTCATCTTGTTCATCTCCACTCACTTACCAGGGCTGCTTGGGTTGTTCCTGCCCTTTGGTGATTGTGAAGTGGCTTGGTATCAAAATGGCTGTACTCAGTTCGAGGCTGAGTGTAGTAGGAATCTTAAAAGTTCTTATTAATAAAATCAAACCTGAGGCGAGTTATTGGGGTCCATGCTGGTAGATCAGAGAGACAGAACAAGCCACAGCTATCTCACCTCGCCGGATCCTCAGCTGGTCTTGTCTCCTCAGACTGGAGGCCTCTCAGTCTTCATCTGGAATGAGTCTCAGCTGAATTACTGCTCAAAAGCCTGAATGCTTAACCAGCCAAAATCTTCTCGTTTCTGGTCCTCACACCTTATATATCTTTCTGCTTTCTACCACCACTCCCTGGGATTAAAGGCTGGCTTTCTGGGATTAAAGGAGTGTGTCACCATGCTTGGCTATTTCCAATGTGGCCTTGAACTCACAGAGATCCAGAGGGATTTCTATCTCTGAAATGCTAGGATTAAAGGTGTGAGTGCCACCATTTTCTAGCCTTTGTATCTAGTGGCTGTCTGTTCTCTGACCCCAGAAAAATTTATTAGAGTACATAATATTTTGGGGAACACAATACCACCACAGCTGAGTCTGAGCTGAGTGGTGCTCATGTGGCCCTGGGGGATAGAGAAGTGCTCCAGGACATCAAGATGGCAATATATAGGCATGGTCAGCTGAATCCTCTAGGAAATGCAAAGTTCAGAAGACTAAAGGTCATCAAAATTATAGAAAAAAATGGCTATATCAGAAAAGACTGTAGCTGGGCATCAGTGGCACATGCCTTTAATCCCAGCACTCGGGAGGCAGAAGCAGGCAGATCTCTGTGAGTTAGAGGCCAGCCTGGTCTACAGAGTGAGTTCCAGGAAAGGTGCAAAGCTACACAGAGAAACCCTGTCTCTTGTTTTGAAAACAAAAACAAAAAACAAACAAACAGAAAAGACGGTAACTATCCAAGGGACTTTATTGTTGGGAACGTCTATTGAGTTCTTTGGGATACTGGCAAACTTAGTGTTTGGATGCTGTCTGAAGACTGAATATGAAGCTTTGAAGGTCTATGCATCATTGACTGCACTTCTGCTGTGTGTCCCATAGTCATTTGCAAGCTCTTTGTAACAGATGCTTTGTGTTCAGGTACCACAAGCAGGGAAAGCTGTGTTCTGAGACACTCACTGGTTGGCTTAGCATGTGGTGTTCTATAGACCAGTGCTTTGGCATTTTACAAAAATGGACATTTGGCAGTCAAGCATCACACTGTTCCTCTGCCACCAAAGGAGGAGTTCTCGGGCACTGTTACCCCCTTGTCACACTGGGACGAAAGCGTGACGATGGCTGCCCCTCTTGTCTTTCAGACAGCATTTGGAGTGTTTCTTGTTCCAGTTACACAACGTGTGGAAGAACACTTAGGAAAACTGCCTGAAGAGGGACTGAAGAGTCACGGAGGCTAGCTTGGCAGAGTGGGCTTTTTAATGATGAGAACTCAGGCATTGATCAAAGGGCAAAACACTCAGCTTGTATTCCTTTTGCCTGGTTTTTAGTAGAAACGTAGGAAATAGAAGTTTTCATCTCTTGTCTCATTGTGCAGTAAGGGTTTGGGGGGCCTCAGGTCTGATCTGTGCACTAATATATTCACTTAGGAGACATGTTTTGAGTATTTAGTATACAGATACTGTGTTGCATGTAATTAGAAATGATCCTCATCCCTTATCTAGAATGACTTCTCTCTCTCTCTCTCTCTCTCCTTTTTTTTTTTTTTTTCAAAGACAGGGTTTTTCTGTGTAGCTTTGCACCTTTCCTGGATCTCGCTCTATAGACCAGGCTGGCCTCAAACTCACAGAGATCCGCCTGACTCTGCCTTCCGAGTGCTGGGATTAAAGGCGTGTATCACCACTTCCCGGGTTAGAATGACTTCTCAATTAGAAGAGGAACAACAATAAAATGGCTTGAGAAATACGTACATAATTTGAGGGAACTGAGGTTATAACTCTTTTTTTTTTTTTTGGAGGCCTTGCTCTGGAGGAGGTGGGAATGGGGGTTGGGCTGGGGGAAGGGGAGGGGGGCAGGAAGGGGGAGAACAAGGGAATCTGTGCCTGTTATGTAGAACTGAATAGTATTGTAAAATAAAATAAAATAATAATAAAAAAGAGATTATAACTCTTACCTACTTAGAAGGCATTATGGGAAAAAGTAACAGGAGGTTGTCAACTTGACACAAGCTAGGGTCATCTGGAAAGAGGGAACCTCAGCTGAGAAAGTGCCTCGGTCAGACTGGCCTGTGGGGCGTCTGCTGTCTTGATTAATGATTGACGCAGGTGGTTCTGAGTTGCATAAGGAAGCAGGCTGAGCAAAGCCATGAGGAACAAGCCAGTAAGCAGCTTCCTCCGTGGGCTCTGCTTCAGTTCCTGCCTTGAGTTCCCTTCATGATGGGCGGCAGGCTGGAAGCTGAAACAAACAAACCCTTCCCTCCCCAAGTTGCCGATCAGTGTTTCATCACAGCAACAGAGGATAAAAGTAGGACAGAGGACTTGCAAGTTCACAGGAAAGGCAAATAGGGGTGAACTTCCCCCTGCACTCTACTCTGAGTCAGGATACCAGACTCGCTCTTGCTCACAGTGTGTCTTCCCTGCAGCTTGAAGAAGCTTTATCCTGCCTCTGTTGGACATATGTTAAGAACCAACGGTCCATTGATCCGTTCCCTGCCCTCAGGAAGCTTAAGTCTAAAGAGAAGGGTTCACAGTGTCTCCTTGAGAGTCGGCTGAGGCATTCCTGGGCTGTCCATTGATCTCAGCTCAGAGGATGAACACTGATAAGAAAAGAAGTTATGGAATAAAACCCACATTCTTCTTGTCTTACCCCTGTATGTGGCTAGGTTAGAAACCTGCAATTTCTTCACACTCATGAAGCAATGTTGAGATGCAAGGCCACGTGTCTCCCTTCTCAGAGGAGGAAACCGAGGCAGAGGAGGGAAAGATGAGGCCCAGGTACTGGGCAGTGGTCCCAGAACCTGGTTCAGGCCCAGGTCAACCTGATCTAAAGCTAGTAATATGATTACTGTAATTACTGTATTTCTTATTTGTTGAGTCAGCAAATTGAAAACATTTTTTTTTTAAATTCGAAGGTATAATAGAGGCTGATTTTTTTTCCTTTTATTTTATTTTACAATACCATTCAGTTCTACATATCAGCCATGGGTTCCCCTATTCTCCCCCCCCCACCCCCTCTCCTTACCCCCGGGTAACCCCCCATTCCCACCTCCTACAGGGCAAAGCCTCCCCTGAGGACTGTGATCAACCTGGTAGACTCAGTCCATGCAGGTCCAGTCCCCTCCTCCCAGACTGAGCCAGGTGTCCCTGCATAAGCTCCAGGTTTCAAACAGCCAACTCATGCAATGAGCACCCGACTCGGTCCCACTGCCTAGTTGCCTCCCAAACAGATCAAGCCAATCAATTGTCTTACCTATTCAGAGGGCCTGATCCAGCTGGGGGCCCCTCAGCCTTTGGTTCATAGTTCATGTGTTTCCATTTGTTTGGCTATTTTTTTCAATAATTGAGTAAAACCAAAATTTATTATAAGCCACAGTTGTCCTAGGGACCTCCATGCTATATATATAGCCTCCATGGTTCTATGGGTTGTGGTCTGATTGTTCTTTATTTTATATCTAGAATCCACTTATGAGTGAGTACATACCATGACTGTCTTTCTGGGTTTGGGTTACCTCACTCAGGATGATATTTTCTAGTTCCATCCATTTGCCTTCAAATTTCATGCTTTCATTGTTTTTCTCTGCTGAGTAGTACTCTATTGTGTATATGTACCACATTTTTTTTTTTTTATCCATTCTTCCATTGACGGGTATCTAGGTTGTTTCCAGGTTCTGGCTATTACAAATAGTGCTGCTATGAACATAGCTGAGCATGTATCTTTATGGTATGAATCAGCATTCCTTGGGTATATGCCCAAGAGTGGGATGGCTGGGTCTTGAGGTAGTTCAATTCCTAATTTTCTGAGAAACCGCCATACTGATTTCCACAGTGGTTTCCACAGGCCCAGGTCAACCTGATCTAAAGCTAGTAATATGATTACTGTAATTACTATATTTCTTATTTGTTGAGTCAGCAATTTGAAAACTTTTTTTTTTTTAAATTTGAAGGTATAATAGAGGCTAATTTTTTTAAAAAAAAGATTTTATTTTTATTTATGTGAGTCAGGCCCAAATAAACTTCACTTCCCCAAATTCTGACATTAGACAAAAGCCAGTATTCCTCGGGAATGACCAAAGGAGCCATTTTCCTAACCACCAGCACAAGGGACAAATGGTACCTGTGGTACCTATTAGCACACAAAAGCTCATGCTGGCCTCCAGGCTCCCTCAGTATCACAGTACCTGTGACACATTTCAGAGTCCATTTCAGAGCATCCTGGCACGTCTCACCCCACCCCTTACCCTGAATCTCCCCAGCTCATAGGCTTCCCTCCCCACAGCTTCTTGTTCTCCTTATAACCCTGCTATTTCAGCCATGGGCTCTCTTTCCGTCTTCCCCTCTTAGTCTCCTCTCTTTCCCTGTCTTGGTCTCCTTCATCTGCACTCTCTTTGTCTTTCTCTCTCTCTCTCTTTCTCTCCTCTCATGGCCAAGCCCAGTCTGCAGGCCGTGGTCACTACTGTTCCTCTTCCTGCCCTGGACTCCTCAGATGCCTCTGACTATCCTCTCCCTCATGTCTATAATAAAAATCTTCCACTTAACCTTACCTTGGAGAGGTCACAGACAGTGTGTCTGTGTATATGTCTCTGGGTGTGCATGTCATGAGTGTGTGGGTGTCTGAGGACACCAGAAGAGGGTGTCGGATCCCCAGGAGCTAGAATTATAGGCGGTTGTGAGCTGGCTAATGTAGGCTGGAAGCTGAACTCTCGTTCTCTGGAAGAGCAGTAATCTCTTGAACCATTTCTTCAGAAGCTGATTTTAAAATGTTCATTATATATTTTCTAATTAAAAGTAAAATAGATTATTATTATCACCTAAAATTTGGAATATAAAGAAAATCAGAAATAAAAAAAGTTATTCACGGTTGTACTTATATTCAGGTAATTATGAAATGTTTAATTGCATCTTCCCTAGACTTCCGGGCATGGTATCATGTGATCACTCCAGGCCATGAAGAGAGTAGCATTTAGTAAACTCAGGAGGCCATGTGTTTTGATTTATAAAGGTTGGAAAGACTAGAGACGAAAGTGATGGCAACATGGAGGTCAAAGCCTGTGGTGACACAGATGGGCGGCAGGTGGTGGGGAGCAACATGCAGGCCATGGAAGAGCACTGCTCAGCCCTCCCTCCAGGAGGGAGCTTGACAAGGAGTGCAAGTCTCTGAGAGTCTCTGGATGAAGCACCCTAGAAGCCTTTGAGTCAAGGTCTCTCTCCCACTGTGTTGACCATGGTTTTGAGATCTCCGCATTGTGACCCCAGACAGCCCTGTCCTGGGTGCCCCAACCCCACCCCTTTCTTTTCACGGGATCAGACCTAGTGTGCTTTGAAGACGTCCTCTGCTTGGTCCCACTCCCACCCCCCTTTGTCTTTGACATCACTGTCCCTCAAGAGAGCTTCTCTAACGTCCCCTCAGCCTCTGCTTCCCAGAGGACCCAGTAGCTGCCAGCGAGACGCTCTGCATTTCTGAGTTTAAAATTTATCTCTGGAAAGTTAGAAATTTCCTTCCATCCTTCCTTCCTTCTTTCTTCTGACAGGGTCTCGTGTGCTCCAGGTTGGCCTTGAACTCACTACATAGCTGAGGATGATCTTGAACTTCCGTTCTTCCTGCCTCTGCCTTGGGAGCTTTGGGGTTACAGGCATGCGTCACCTGCTCATGCAGGATTTGGGATTGAACCCAGGGCTCCATGCATGCTAGGGAAGCACTCCTATCAACTGATATGTCCCCAACAAAGTTAGAATTTTATATCAAATAATGTCTAGCATACTACCAATTTTAAATTTAATACATAGCATAAATGTGTTTCTAAGAACTGTGCTTTTATAGGATTTTACTTATACTTTATACATTTGAAGATTTATTTATTTAATTTGGGGGGGGGCCGCATTTGAGACAGGGTGTAGCTAGAGTTTTTCTCTCCAGGTCCTGCCAAGCTCCAGCAGTCCCGTAGCCCTCTTTAAAAATAAACATACAGATGCTTATATTATTTAAACTGCTCAGCCATTAGCTCAGGCCTACCATTGTCTAGCTCTTACTCTTATATTCAGCCCATTTCTGTTAATCTATATGTCACCACATGTTCCATGGCTTTACCTGCTGCCTTTACATGATGCTCCCAGGATGGCAGGCTGGTGTCTCCTCCTCCCTGCCTTCCTGTTCTCTCAATTCTCCTCTGTGCTAGTCCTGCCTATACTTCCTGCCTGGCTACTGGCCAATCAGTGTTTTATTTATCAATCAATCATCCATAGCAACAGGGTTTCTCTTTATAGTCTTGGTTGTCCTGGAACTCACTCTGTTAACCAGGCTGGCTTCAAACTCTGAGATTTGTCTGCCTCTGCCTCCTAAATGCTGGGATTTGTGCCACCACCACCTGGCCATTTGAAGATTTCTTGACTGAGCATAAAAAGTGTTTTAAGAAATCCCACAATGGTAGGGATATAATCCTAGTACTTGGGAGGCTGAGGCAGGAGGACTGAAAGTGAGTTTGAGGTCAGCCTAGTCTATGGAATAAGACCCTGCCTGAGTGAAAGGAAGGAAGGAAGGACTCTGAGAAGCTGTAGAAGAAAGAGACACTGAGAGACTGGGAAGACTGGGAGACCATGACAAGGGAAGAAGCCTTTCAATAGTGCAGATGGGCAGACACAGAGAAAGCAGAGGAGCCGGGGAGAGCATAATAATGGCTGCTGTCTAGAGCAGTCTATGAGCAATCGATAAAGTCAGATTCATGTGGGAGATCACAGGGCAGTAAAAATGTGTTACTGCCAAGTGTCTCACAATGCCAGCTAGTGCGAATCATGCACCGAACACATAAAATAAATATATGAAACTAGCTGCCTGCGCAGTGACTCCAGCCATCGCAGGAGCTTTTAGGGGCGGCTAATAAAATACTGATGCATTTTGGCTATCCGACTTCACATCCAAGATGGCTATATGCTGTTTGTAGATGGCCGTGCCTCTTGCCACCCAAGGCCCAGAGGTCTCTCTGTGGCTGTCATCAAATGGGGGTCTCTGGAGTCCTCACCTTTGCATGTTGCCCTGGGTCTGACAATGAAGGAGGTGTCTCCAGCTGAGGGTAGCAATTTTGTCCTGATGTCTGATGTCTGCTTTGACACCTGCAGTTGCTGGGCAGAGGCAGAGTTTTCTCCTGTTCCCATCATGCTTTCTGAGGGGCTGGTGTCCTGGGCTACATACCCTAGTCCTCGGCATTGTCCTCAAAGGCCCGTTTGTTCTCCTGGTCCCCAAGCCCCCATCACACACCTTCCCCTTTCCTCCTAGTTGGCTGTGAACTTAACCTCTGCCCAGGGTGGGGTTCTCACCCCGGGGACCTGTTTTGCTCTAATGCCCAAATTGCAAAGCTGAACTCTTAGCTCTGTCCCAGGAGACAGGGTCCAGCCAAGGCCAGGAGCCACTGGCTGAGTCAGCTGTCTCCCTGGTGGAAGGCAGAAAGAAAAGAGCTTTCATCACACACTTTGAGGCAGGCCCTTTTGAGGCTCCCAGAGCTGGCTCACCTTCATCCCGTTCTCCTCTGCCACGGCTGCCATGGGTATTTCCATGGAGTCGATGCACACAGAATTATACTTGATCAAGTAAATGGGATTTCTTATATAGGTTTAATTCTCTACACTCTTCCTCAAACCCTCAAGCGGGCCACCAACATGGCATTTGGAGTAAACATACCAAGATCATAGACCTGTGTCTGGGAACTGGGGCTATTGCTCATTGGTAGAGTGCTTGCCTAGCAAACAAGAAGTCCTGGGTTCCACTCCCAGAACTGCATGAACTGGGTGTAGCCATGCAAGCCCATAATCCCATCTCTCCGGAAGTGGAGGCTGGAGGATCACAAAGTAAGGTCATCTATGGATACAAGCAAGTTAGAGGCCAGCCTGGGCTATGTGAAACCATATCCCAGAGAAGAAAAATAGTGTTTGTGTCTGGTAGCAAATAACCACATGACCTTGCTCCTCAGCTCTCCTTAGTGGGAGCCGGGCCCTGGGCCAACACTTGATAAATATCATTCCAACTTTCTCAACCACCCTGGTAGACTGACTTTTTGCCACCTTTTTAGCAACAGAAGATCCGGTCTGACAGGTGTCTCCATCTAAGGAAACTAAAGTAACTTGCCGTGGGTCAGACTAGGGATCTCTGTCCCCTCTTGTGATGATGTCTGGGTCCCAGCTCTATGTAATCTTGGGCCTGACTTGTAAGCTCTGCCCAATCTGACGCTGTGAAAGGGTGGACTCTCACCCTCGTCCAGCCTGGGCTTCCCTCCGAACAGAGCTGGGGTGAAGCAGACAGAGCTGGTGTGGACCAGTCAGAGCTGGTGTGGGCCAGTCAGAGCTGGTGTGGGCCAGTCAGAGCTGGTGTGGACCAGTCAGAGCTGGTGTGGACATAGCTACATGGACAAGCACACAGCAGAGCAGCCACACAGACTTTGATTCATCTCAGCGGGAAAAGCAGCAAGGGTGGGCTGAACCACACCTTCCTTAGAACGAGCAGGTTTGAGTTACTCCGCTATTCTGTGAGCTTCAGATGACATGCCCCATGACCCCAGCTTATGCTGCACCCAAAAGTACTCCCAAGTCCAGCTGGAGCTCCTGGACTCGATGTGGGCTCATTTGGAAAGACTACTTCATTTGCGTGTGTTTTTCCTCATTACAATATTTGGTAATGGAGTAGGCTTACAGTCAGGACTTCCAGATGTAGGCCAGTATTCTGGGTTAGTCTTGATGGGTACTCATCCTATTTGTTCAAACATCCTCTACTCCAGACACCTCATTGTTGTGGTCACAAGAACGTAATTATATGAGCAGGGATGGCTCAGTGGTTAAGGGCACTTACTGTTCTTGCAGAGAACCCAGGTTCCCTTCCCAGGATCCACATGGAGGTTCACAAACATCTCTAACTTCAGTTCCAGGGGACCTGATGCCCTCTTTTGACCTCCACAGGCTCTAGGCATGCGTACAATACACAGATGTACACATAGATAAAATACTCATACATATAAAAAATAAATAAATCTTTTAAAAAGACATAAATATACTGAGATTTCTTAATTTTTTTAAATTTAAAATTTATATTATTAGTGTGTGTGTGTGTGTGTGTGTGTGTGTGTGTGTGTGTGTACATGGTGTTTGTATTGTGGGTGTGTGTGCCATGGCAAGCATGTAGAGGTCAGAGGACACCTTTGTGGAGTTAATTCTTTTCTCCCACCTTTCTATGGATTCCTGGGTTTGAAATCAGGTCATCAGACTTGCATGGCAAGTGCCTTACCCACCGACCTGTCTCGCTGGCTTTGCCATTTCTCCATAGGCTTTTCTGGATCTTTACTTTGAATCCACTGGCTTCATCTTATGCTCCTGTGATAGAGCTCTGACGCCCTCCCCTCAGGGTAATGAGCAACCCCACACCCTTCCCTCCCAAGTTGTATGAGACCGAGAATGCCAGGCAAGCTCTGAACACGAGCTGAACGCTGCAAAGAATTCGGTGAAATTATGTAAACAAGTCATCCCGTGTGAACTTCAGGGACAAAGTCCACGGAAGACACTCAGTAAGCTGAGCAAGTCTAACCCGCGACCCCTTAGCCCCGCTGGTCTAGGAGTCTAATGTCCCTGCATTGTACCTTTATTTTCTTATTCTCCAAATGGTCATTGAGATCCACAGTGCCCGTTTGTCACATTCACAGCTGTCCAATGTCTGCTTGTTGCTAACATTCCAATTACGTTTTAACAGTGTGAAAATAAACATAAAATAAACGTGTGTGTAGAAACTGATGTTGAGAACCGCCCTCAATCACTTCTCCACTTTATTATTTGAGACAGCTTGCCATTTAGGCCAGACTGTTGGTGGACGTGAGGGATGCCATCCCCACCCCCAGCGCTGAGTGGGCACGCCACCATGCCTGGCTTTTCACACAGGCGCTGGAGGTCAGACTCAGGTCCTTACCTTCTGTAGCAGGCACTTTGTCCTCTGAGCCATCTACCAGGAGCTGTGTGTCTGTCTGTTGAGACAGGGTCTCCCTATATAACCCAGGCTGGGCTGGAACTCACTGCGTAGCCCATGCTGGCTTCAAATGTGCAACTCCCCTGCCTCCTCCTGAATGCTGGACTTAGAGGTGTGTAAAAATTCCTCTTACGTTGTTCTAGTGAGGACATCAAAATTCACATTCCCGGTCTGCTCCAGGGCCAGGACATAAGCCTGGGACCAGACTTGATCAATTAGCTACAGCCGTGATTCCACAGAGCCACAACATACAGCAGGTTCTTTGTTAGTCTAGATGACCGCAGAAGCAGCCATCTGTCAGTGGTGGTGGCTCACAGTAGCAAGAACTTCTCAAGAATGGGAAGTCATCCAGGTACCTAGCCCAGTTTGGTGTGGGCAGTATTTTTTCTTTGGTTTTTTTTTGAGACAGGGTTTCTCTGTGTGGCCTTGGCTGTCCTGGAACTCGCTCTGTAGACCAGGCTGGCCTTGAACTCACAGAGATCTGCCTGCCTCTGCATTTTCTACTTGTGCGTGTTCTCTTGGCAGCTCCTGACCTTGTTAGGTTCCTGGGAGCCATGGCTGCCCGATTGTCTCCATAGTTACAGGAACATTTACTTTGTATCATTACCACAAAGAGTCCTATGCATGGATTTTTCCTAAAACAAATGCTATCTTCTTCCTAAGCCTAAGGGATATATGATGCCGCTTCTCGCCTCTGAGGGCATCACACGCATGTGATTCACTTACATACATGCATTCAAAAACACTCAGATACATAAAAAAATCTTTAAAAAGGTTGCCCCTGTGGGGCTGGAGAGATAGCCTAGAGGTTAGAGCACTGGCTGTTCTTCCAGAGGTCCTGAGTTCAATTCCCAGCAACCACATGGTGGCTCACAACCATCTGTAATGAGATCTGGTGCCTTCTGGCATGTAGGCATACATGCAGGCAGAATACTTCATACATAATAAATTAATAAACCTTTTTTTCTCTTAACGTTGCCCTTGGTCCTGGGTAGTGGTGGCACACACCTTTAATCCCAGCATGAGGGAGGCAGAGGCAGGCGGATCTCTGAGTTCAAGACTAGTCTGGTCTATAGTGCAAGTTCCAGCCAGGGCTACACAGAGAAACCCTGTTTCTAAAAATAAAAACAAACAAACAAAACAAAAATGGTTGCCCTTGGATGCTGATATTCCAGAAGTCACCAGTGAACTTCTGAACACTGTCATAGTCGATTTCAGGTGTCATTCCTCAGGTATCCCCACCTCCAAAACTACTTGTTATTATTGTGTGTGCATGTATGTACCACAGCATGTCTGTGGAGGTCAGAGGACACCTCTGTGAAGTCAGTTCTCACCTTCCGTCTTCACGTGGGTTCCAGGTTTGAACTCAGGCCAACAGGTTTGAGTTGCAAGTTGCTTTACCAGCTGGGTTATCTCCCACAACCTACCACTAAAAGAGTTGTATGCTTTCTATTTTGGGAAGGTTCTCTGAATGGCCTGGAACTCATAAAGTAGGCTAGACTGGATGGGCAGCAAGCCCCAGGGATTCAGAGGTCCCTGCTTCCCCAGGGCTGGGATTGCAGGCACTTTGAGAACACGAAATCTGTGAGCATTTTCAAAATTGACCTTGTCCTGCAACACAAGGTGAATCGAATTCTTGTGTAGAGCAATCTGCCTTGGAGCTTTAAAAATACAGATTTTCATAAACCTGCTTTGCTGGAAACGTCTTGAGAGGCAGGAAGTAGGAGAGACTAATGGAATGGGTCTGGTAGAACCAGGGGACTTTGATCCAAATCAGAAAGATGTTGCCATTACAATGGAGCCGAGGGTGAGGACGGTGAATGTCACCCCAGAGGGTGAGGACAGTGAATGTCACCCCAGAGGTGGCATTCAGCATCAAGCCTCTTAATGGGTCCAGTGAGTGACACTCACAGCTAGCATTCTTTACACAGTACTGAATGAGTGAAGGGTTATAGTCATAACATCCTGAGTACTTGGCTGTTGTTTTTATTTTGATATTGTTTATATATTCAGATTGCCACCACTCCTGTCATGCTGGGGTTTCAGGGATCACGGAAGAGCTTTCTTTGGGAGCTTACCTGGTTTCTGGTGTGACCCTTCCATCATAGACTGAATTAGTTCCCCTCAAGTCCCACATTGAAATCCTGACCTGTCATACCTACCTCAGTGTGACTATACATGGAGAGGGAGTTTTTTTTTTTTTTTTTTTTTTTTTTTTTTTTTTTTTTTTTTTTTTTTTGGTTTTTCGAGACAGGGTTTCTCTATGTAGCTTTGCGCCTTTCCTGGAACTCACTTGGTAGCCCAGGCTGGCCTCGAACTCACAGAGATCCACCTGCCTCTGCCTCCCAAGTGCTAGGATTAAAGGCGTGCGCCACCACCGCCCGGCAAGGAGAGGGAGTTTTTAAGGATTTATTTTATGTATATAAATGCTTTCTTTTTCTTTTTTTTCTCATTTATTTTCCTTGAGATAGAGTCTCACTACATTGTCATGTCTGGCCTAGAACTTCTTATGTGAAACAGGCCAGCCTGGAACTCACAGAGATCCACCTGCCTCTGTCTCCTGAGTACTGGGATTAAAGACAGGCACCACTATATTCATATCTAAGTCTTTTGTCTGCATGTCTATAACTGTACCATGTGTGCAGTACCCACCGAGGCCAGAAGAGGCCATCAGATCCCTTAGAATGGGAGTTACAGACAGTAAACTGCCATGTAGGCACTGGGGACAGAACCCAGGTCCTCTAAAGAGCATTAAATGTTCTTAGCCACTGAGCCATCTCTCCAGTCCCAAGAGAGAGATTTTAGAGAGGTTGCTGGGTTAAAAATGTCATTGTTCAGAGGCATTAAACCAATACAGCTTTTGTTTTCATAATAAAAGAATAGAACACAGACACAGGGAAAAACCACACAAAGATACAAGGAGAAGCCACTATCTACAAGCCAGGGAGGGGCATTCAGAAGAACCCAACCCTGCAGCACCTTGCTTTTCCAGCTACCGGAACCATGAGGAGACCAAGTATCCAGCCCCACACCCACGCCTCATCAAGGTCTGTTGCTATAGTGGACTAGGCAAATGAACGCATCCTACCATTCAGTCTGTAAAACTCTCTGTACATCTGGAGACCCAACACATGCTCTCCAGCGGTTAGGCACGGAAGACTGATAGAGTCTGGCAGGCACCCATCTCCTCCTCCTCACTCGCTTCATCCGGGAGGTCATCTTGGACAGGGGTAGCTTCAGACGGGACATGAAGAAGCAGTTAGGACAGAGAGGAGAAAATGCCACTGTAGCCAGCCATGAAGCTGCCATTATTCTGGCCATATTGAGGAAGGGATATTCATCACAGACACCTGCAGGACAGGTCAGCATCTTCTAGAGCTGCACTGCCCAACACAGAGCTGTCAGCCATGGGCCTGCCAAACATTTGAAGATGCACTGAGTATAAAAATACATAAAAGCTTGGGGCAGGGAGAAGCTAAAATCTATTACTTCTTATATTGATTATATATTAATATATATTATTGATATACTGAGTCAGCTAAAACGTCTTTAACAATGAATTCTGCATACTGTGTGGCTACTATAAATTAGCAAGGATGGAAGTATTTACATTGTATTTCTACTGTTATAAAGAGGGTATGCGTCCAGCTACTGCGCTCCACAGGTCATGTTCTGTGCAGCTAAGCCTGCTGAATGTCCAGGGTGTTCCACATACACCCAAGACAGGGTTCAGGACAGGGTTTCTCTGTAGTTTTGGAGCCTTTCCTGGATTTTGCTCTGTAGACCAGGCTGGCCTCGAACTCACAGAGATCCACCTGCCTCTGCCTCCTGAGTGCTGGGATTAAAGGTGTGCGCCACCACCACCCAGTGTGCTTCTGTTTTTAAAAATGGCTTCCAGAGCCCTCTTCATTCATGGCTGTTCCTGGGCCATTGTTTCATTATTTAGTCAGTATTTATTTATTTATTTATTTTTACAATGCATCATGCAGCCTAACCAGCAAAATACGAGAGAACTCTGTTTAACGGTCATGCCTCACTTTGGCTCTGGTGTGATTTCTGGGCTTGCAGCAATGACCTCAGGCTCACGATGCTCTTCCAGCACATAACTCAGACTCCTCTTTCCCCGGGACTGCTACCCAGTGCAGGCCAGCATTCAGCCTTAGCCAGAATGCCTGATTCAGGACTCTGCTCATCCCCATATTTGTCCATGCAATATCCATTGGACATCTCAGTGTGATAGACGCTAAGCTGGGCACTGGAGATGAAGGGTGATGAGGACCACTTTAGGACACCCAAGGAAGGAAGAGAGTGATGGATTCTGTTCTGTCTTAGGAAGAATTCCTTAAGGTGTGATGTTTGTCTTGGGTTTTGAAGGGTGAATAGGAGCATCACATTTGAAGGGTGAATACTTCAGAGGGAGCATCTCAGCCTGGATTGATGATAAGTCTTACTACAATCCCCCAGAGAGCCCTGCTATATCTTCCTGACCATTAAATAGGAATCTCTGGGGTAAGACCAGGCCTTGGTAGTCCTTGAGTGCAGCCATCTTAGAAAACATGCATTAGGGGAATGGAAGTGAGGCCAACTTAAAAGAAAATTACCACAGCTTGAAGCCAAGCTTCCAAAGACTAAGCATGTTTCCAACCTTTCCAGGAGTTCCAGGGCTACGCAAGGGTTTTGAGAGCGGATAGTGAATGCTGGCTGCTAGGAGTCAGCCCTGTGCATTGTTTATTTATTTAGGCCATTGATAGGCAGACAAGTGTTTATTGAATGTCTACTTTGTGCCAGGTATGGGGAGCTGGGCAGTGAATAGGATCTTGTTTTTGCTTTTCTGGGGCTCCCAGCCTTGACAGAAAGGGAGTCAGATACTTCTCCAGCAGGCAGGGAGATGTGGAACTAGAGAGACCCCAGGAAGGCTCCCCGTATGGTCCTCTGCAGTTAAGGAAAGTTCCCCCGAGGAAGTCGCCGTAAGGTGACAGCTGACAGAACTGGTCAGGCGAAAGGACCGAGGGAAGAAATTGGTAGAAGAACTTTGTGTGCAAAGGCCCAGGGGCAGGGATGAGCTTTGTGAATTCAGAGAACTGCTGGTGTTTACACTGGCTGGAGTATGCAATGTGGTGTGGGGGAAGGTTAAGAAAGACATCGGGAGGCCTGCCAGATGGCTCAGCAGGCCACGGGGCGTGCAGCCAAGCTCGAGTTTGATCCATGTGGTAAAAAGGGAGAGCAAGTTGTTCTCTGGCCTCCACACGTGTGCCCACAGTTGCACACACTCACACACGTAAATGTAAAGAGAAATTTCAAGAAGAAAGAATTGGAAAATATCGGCACAGACCAGGTCACAAAAGGCTTACACGCAGAGGTGTGGGTCTGTTTCCTGTTGCAGGTAGCGGGGGAACACCCACTAGCGGTGTGTGTCTGTGCAGCCGGACTGAATGGAGCTCTGATGCAGGATCCTCTGGAGATGCTGGTGGCCTAGGCTCAGGCTAGGGTGGTGGGGAGGGGGAGGATGAGGTAGAGTCAAGAAACAGTTTGTATTTCTGGAGTCCTTGCTCTGTGCAGCTGCATCCTGGGAAACTTAGCTGCTGTAGCCTTGGCCCCCAGCACATCCCTCTGCTCAAGGCTCTCCCCTCATCACTGACGCCTGAAACCTCTAGGGTGAGCCCGGCGGCCATAGCTCACTTTGCCTGTTTCCCATGACCTGGGGGACTGCTGTCCTTTGTCGATGGTAACCACTGGCTCAAAAACTCTGGTTTAGTATACATACCCGTCTTTGGTTGCATCAGACACAAAAGAATCTGCTCTCTGTTACTGTATCCTGATTGGAAATGAAAATTCCTCTCTCCCTTCTGTGCATCCAGGGCTGGTCTGGAACTCACCACCCTCCTGCCTCGGCCTCCCCAATGCTGGGGTTATAGGTGTGATGCCATGTCTGGCTTTCATATTTTATGTTAAAGCAAATGTCTGACCTCATATCACCTTACATGTAACATTTTAGTGAGTTTTCCCAAAGGAGAAGGACTCCTTAAAAAAAAAAAAAAAGAAGAAAGACAGAAAGAAAGAAAGAAAGAAAGAAAGAAAGAAAGAAAGAAAGAAAGAAAGAAAAGAAAAGTGCTGGGTGGTGGCGCATGCCTTTAATCCCAGCACTCAGAAGGCAGAGGCAGGCGGATCTCTGTGAGTTCGAGGTAAGCCTGGTCTACGGAGTGAGTTCCAGGAGGGCTACACAAAGAAACCCTGTCTTGAAAAACCAAAAAGAAAAAGAAAAAAAGAAAAGAGAAAAGCATAGCCACACGCCACCATCACAAACTAGAAAGCTAGAAAGTGAACAGAATTCTTCAGTGCCATCCAGATACTCATAATTGAATTATAGTATAAGTTCAATGAATTTTAGGTTTTTGTTTGCTGTGTGCTTGTTTTTTGAGACCTGGAACTCACTGAGATCCACCTGTCTCTGTCTTTCACATGCTGGCATTAAAGGCGTATGCCACCACACCTGACTGATTTTGATGACTTTAAAAATGGCATTTATTTTGAAAATGTTTTCAAGCTCAAAGTCTTCACACCCATGTGGTAGTCGCCCGTCTGCGTTCGGCTTCAAGAGCACAGAGGTCCTGTCTTTCTGTCCACTAGGGCATTCTGCTGTCAGTGGTAATGCTCCCCTGTGCCTGAGAGTGAACTCAGACAAACGGAGAGGGGACCTCTGGTCAGGGAACCCTCCACTGGAAGCATCAGGGCCCAGCCTTGGCCATCTACCCTAGTGAGGTAGTGAGGAGTGTCACTCAGCACCATGCGGCTGTCCCTCTGAAAATCTTCCTATTTAGTCCAGTTTGGGATGAAAACTGGGATGTCAGAGCACCCCAAACTCTAAAATGATGAGACACATGCTGAACGAAGTTGGTCCCTGGAGACAGGATGTATCAAGGACATTGGAAAGGGGCTGCTTCGATGGAGGGTCATGGAGGGACCGTGTGTATCAGAGTCCTGTGGGGGTGTAAAGGCATCAGCTGCCACCCTGATAACTTACGTTGGGGTTCATTTAATTGACTCCAAACCCCATGGTCAAGGTCAAACAGCTCACTGGGTATTTCCTGGAAGAACTTGGCTTTGATTTGTGGTGCAGGGGCAAAATGTATTTGGAGTGTGTGTGTGTGTGTGTGTGTGTTTACTTCTAGATTTAAAGAATTGCTTAGTTTTCCCTCTCTTGTGGTCCACATCTTGTTTTGGCCGTGGAATTCTCTGTTTTTTCTCCAATCTTCGTATGTGTGTATGTTGGGTTGACATTAGAACCCTAGGCCTCAGGCATGCCAGGGGAGCACACTACCACTGGACCCACCTGTTACCACACCCCCAGTCCCAGTATGAAAGAGGTTAATATCTATCAAGGCCACCTGTCATTGTTGGGCACCTAGAGGTGGCCAGCTTTTGCTCTGGCCTGTGCCCATGGAGACAGGGCAGGGGTGGGTGTGAATGCTGCGTGGCGTCCAGTTCACTGCAGCAGAGTGTGGTGAACAGAATGGGAGTGTGCCGGGAACCGTTTTGATCAAGGGGCTTCCCACATGGGATGACACTGCATGCACACAGCTGTGCCTCCTCTGCATTTTCCACCGCCGGGGTGAGGCTGTTCCAGGAGACGTGGCCCAGTCAGCCTCTGAAGTGCCTTCAGAGGAGCCTTCCCACCTGGCATGACTCAGGAGGTGGGGAGAAGAGCCAGAAGTGAAGCCAGATACAGGCCCGGGCAGCCCTGGAAGGCCCTGTGTTCAAACCAGTGAGAAACTGGACTGGATCCAAATGCCCACCAGCCAGAGGGGAGGGGAGGGGAAGGAGAGAGGGGGGAGGGAAGGAGAAGAGGCGGGGAGATAGGAAGAAAAGAGACGGTGGAGACAGAGGAGAAGAGGGGAGAGGAGTGGGGGGAGGGGAGAGAAGGGATGGGGGGGGGAGAAGCCCCTGCTCTGTGCCTTCATGGTGTGGAAAATCCAACATTACCGAGCTCAGTTTTCAGGGGTGAAGAGCTGCTGATATGTGGTGTTAAGCAGGGGGGACCCCGCTTAATTTGGGCTCCTCTTGCTTTCTGCCTTGGTGTGCTTCACACATACACAGGAGAGTTGAAGAGAAGCCAGTTAACCCACCGGCCGGGAAGGGCCAGCTAGTCTGGAGTAAGCCAGCGGTCCTGAGGCACACCTCACTCTGTCAGGGCCTCCTCTTTCTCCAGCCATGCCTCAGTTTGGAATGCTCACCATTCTTCCCTAGAATTTTATGTTATTTTTCTTGGCTAGTCTCTGGGAACTCTTCCATCCATCATTCAGTCAACAAATTATCTCTCAAACATCCCCTGTTGAAAATGGTATGATAGCCGGGCGGTGGTGGCGCACGCCTTTAAATCCCAGCACTCGGGAGGCAGAGGCAGGTGGATCTCTGAGTTCAAGGCCAGCCTGGGCTACACAGTGAGTTCCAGAACAGGCTCAAAGCTACACAGAGAAACCCATCTTGGAAAAGAAAAAGAAAAGAAAATGGTATGATGACTGCTACTCGTTCACCCCCTCTTCCTTCCTCTGAGACTCCCCCCTCCAGATTCCTTGCACTAGGCAAACCTTGCAGGGTGCTACCTCAAATACCGTTGTTAATCCGTTGTGCTGTACTAGGCAAACAAGTGTATGCTGAGAGATTCAGTTACTTTTGTTTTGTTTTGTTTAGTTTTTTTTTTTTTTTTTTTTTTTTTTTGGACAGGGTTTCTCTGTGTAGTTTTGGTGCCTGTCCTAGATCTTGCTCTATAGCCCAGGCTGGCCTAGAACTCACAGAGATCTGCCTGGCTCTGCCTCCTGAGTGCTGGGATTAAAGGCATGCACCACCACTGCCCGGTGTTTACTTTTGTTTTATTTTTGTTTTTTCAAAACAAATTTTCTCTGTGCAGCCTTGGCTGTCCTGGAACTCACTCTGTAGCCCAGGCTGACCTCAAACTCACAGAGATCCACTGCCTCTGCCTCCTGAGTGCTGGGATCAAAGGCATGCAGCACTACACCTGGCTTTGCTTACTTTCCTTGCATAGGAGGCTTGAGACCTTGTTCTAGTAGCCTGCAGGGAGTCCCTTTGTCACTGAATCCCTCTGCCACATCAGTGTCCCCTTCCTGGGCTCCAGAGTTAATCATCGCTGCTCCTCCCAAACTTCACTTCCTGTTTCCACACAGGGATTGTAAGGGGCCTTCACTCACTGACTGCATGTCAGGCCCGAACAGAGAGTCACAGAAAGTAGTCTACTTAATCCTCAGTAACCAACAGAAAGGTGCTATTACCGCCCCCTATTGGAGAAAATGAAGCTCAAAGACAGGAAATGATTTTGGCGTGTGCGTGCATGCGTGCGTGCGTGCGTGTATGTACCAAGTGAACCTATGACTAACACGTGAGGTTATTATCCTTTTTTCTGAGACAGAGTTTTGTTGTGTAGCGCAGGCTGAACTGCAAGTCAAGATTCTCCTGCCTCAGCCTCCTGAGTGCTGGGATTATAAGCACGTGTCACCACATCTGGCTTCAGTGAGGAATTTTCTGAAACTCCCAAGCCTGGCTAGGTGACCTCAGACTGTTCAAAGTCTTCTGCCGGCTCCTTCCTTGCTAGATATTGTGCCTGCATCTACAGGAATTACCACCTCTTGGCATTTCCCTCCGACCTTGGTGAAATGGAGTGACAATTTCTGTCTCTCTGGGTTACTCAGAGGAACTGAGGTAGCAAAACAATGAAAATTATTCGAGCATGGCCCACTCGACACATGCTGCATGTGACTGCCGTTAGGTCGCCCCGACGTCTCTAAGGCCCCGATCATTCTGCAGGGGAAACTTCCACCTAGTGAGACCAGCCCTGGAATGGACTGTTTCCTTGTCTCAGAGCCCTTGTGCGAGTTTGACAGCCTTTGCATATTCAAACATGGAGAAATATCTAGAGGGAATCTGCTAACTGGATGGTGGAAGTGGTTTCTCCAGCTGGAACAGGTGGATGACAGTATTCACCGAGCCTGCCCTGGGGTCACAGGGCTGAAAGAGGAACCTCGTTTGAAAGAAGCTGGGGGATCTCCACAGAGTTCTGCTGTGGTTTCTAATCTGGTTCAATTTCAGTGGTCCATTGCTCTGTGATCCCTAGAGCTTGCCCAGTGAGATCCTGCTTGGAGCAGGGAAATTTGATCTGGTGACCTCCTGCCTCTTTCTTCCTGCTTAGAAGTAATGACCCACTTCAACCTAGAGTGGCTTCAGACATCAGGTCACAGCTCAGGGACCCGTACTTGACCCTAGTAGAAAGGTTTTGACGTTTGGCAAAGTCCC
This sequence comes from Peromyscus maniculatus bairdii, assembly GCF_049852395.1. Classification (NCBI taxonomy): domain Eukaryota; kingdom Metazoa; phylum Chordata; class Mammalia; order Rodentia; family Cricetidae; genus Peromyscus; species Peromyscus maniculatus. The sequence goes on along the minus strand of NC_134859.1, from coordinate 65,839,686 downwards.
GATTCTCCCAACCCAGCAGGTATTCCTTGGCTCTTTTGGAGTTCTCTGTAATTCCTCCAGTGGTGGGGAACCAGGATGTGTTTTCTGCCTTCTGGGCACCCAGAGGACTATACCTCAGTGTAATTCTGCATGCTGCAGCGTATGAGAGCAGGCACACCCAGCCCAGGATGCTACATGCTCTCCTTGTGCCCTCGAGTGCCTGAGCAGGGTGGAACACTGTTACTCTTTCAGCCCTGTGGGGGTGGGTAGGAAGCTCGTGTTGGCCACTGGGGTTTGGGGCTATTTCCCCAGCATTCCCAAGCTTGACACGATCGAGATGTAACCTTTCTGTTCAGCTACCAACATTTCAAGATGTCTCCGTCGTGACAGCTGCATTAATGACCTAATGCTGTCAGCATTTACATGATAGCTTCCCAGTTTGCCTGGCATTCCCTTAATCTCCCTAATTCAGCCCCAGAGTCTCCCACGGAGTCATAAATCTCTCAGTGAGGTCAGCCACCCAGTTCTTCAGCTGTGATCCCTACCCTTCATCCTTAATTAATCCCTGGCCCTCCTGATAGGCCTCCAGGGTTTTCTCTGCTTGACGGGAGCCAGGAGGCTGGGCAGAAAGGGGGCGTGGCCGTGCTTGAGGAGCAGCAGGGTAGAGTGACATGGAGAGCAAGCTTTCTGGATTCAGGAGCTCTGTAGCTCCGGGTAGTTTTGTGAGCCTCTGCGAATATTAGCATCCATACCTGAACCCCAACTTCAAAGGGCTATTGTGGGAATTAAAAGTGCTGCTGCTGCCATAGTTGCTTTTAAAATCTGCAGCCCAAATTCTGGACCGAGGATGTGGTGATAAATGTCAGTTATGATTACTAAGATGGAGTAGGGAATTTAACCTGGGTGTGAGTTCTGCTTTGCCTCCACTTAGGGAGTAGGACCACCACAGAAAGGATCATTTCAGGGCATGACAGAGGGACTCCCCTTGGATTGGGATCACATGGCAGGAGTCATCTGTGTCTCCAACAAGGGCTGAGGTGCCTGGGCTCCTGGGGACCCCCACCTGGGTGGATCTGTCTCTCTGCCTTTGGGTTAGAAGGAAGTACCTACTTGGTCTTCTCCCTTTGTGTAGAGGGGAGATGAGGTAGCAGTGAATTCAACAGCGTGTTTATTGAGCATTTACTAGGCAGTGGTTTAGAAGTATTAACGAAGCCAGGCCGTGGTGGTGCACGTCTTTAATGCCAGCAGTTGAGGGGGAGAGGCAGGCAGATCTCTGAGTTTGAGGCCAGCCTGGTCTACAGAGTGAGTTCCAGGACAGCCAAGGCTTCACAAAGAAACCCTGTCTGGAAAAAAGCCAACCAAACACATAAACAAAAGAAGCCATTAACTAACGAAGACTTTGTTTTGAAGCGTTCTCAGTGAAGTGGTGGTGGTGGTGGGGGGTGGGTGGGAAAAAAAGTAAAGAGAGATGAGCATAGAGCAGATGGCTGTTGTGGAATGCTCTTTTTGTACACCGTGAAGATGTGTCATTCTGATTGGTTTAATAAAAAGCTAAATGGCCAGTAGGTGGGCAGGATTTCCAGGCAGAGAGGACACTGGGAAGAAGAAGGGCGGAGACACCAGGAAACGCAGAGGAAGCAGTGTGGGCAGTAGAGTAAAGGTAACCGAGCGATGGAAAAGATGCTCCCCCCCCCCCCCCGCGCCCCAAAAATGGGTTAGTTGAAGTTATAAGAGCTGGTTAGAAAGAAGCCCAAGCTATCAGCCGGGCTTTTGTAATTAATAATAAGTTTCCATGTCATTATTGGGGAGCTGATGGTCTCCACGGAAAAAGTCTGACTACAGATGGCATCCTGGGAGGGAACGCCCAGCCTGACCTGCTCTATCAGGCGTGGTGACGGCGGGCCCTCAAGGAGCGAGAGCATCTTGCCGCTGAAGGATCCTTAGCCTGGCTGTGCTGGGGAGCATGGACAGATGTCCCAAGAACAGAAAGTGAGGCCAGAATGACAGTGACTAGTCTCTGTCAGCAGAGTTGAGCAGCCCACTACAAACAACTCTGGCCGGGTTTAGGACGGGGGACTGACGGGTCAGATTTGTTTTCCAAAGGCTACTCTCATCATCTGTGTCTTCACTGTCACGGCCACTCAAAGGGAGAGAGAGGCAGGGAGGCTGAGACCTCAGCAACCCAGCTGTGCTCCACTGCTTCAGTCGCTGCCCGGTCCTGGGGAGTACCTGTCGCCATGGTAACAAGCGGACCAACATTTCTGGCTTTCAAAGATGTGTGCGTATCTATGCATCGGGGTCATGCGCGTGGCTCCGCGATGATGTGTAGACACAGCTTTCTCCATCCAGTCCTCCCCACACAGCTGGAGGTGTGTCTGACTTGAAGCTTAGCTGGTTTCCCTCTCCAGAGGGGAGAGGACACTGTGCAGAGTTGGCCCAGTCATCAGGCCTCAAGACTTCTGCTTCTTGTAGTGCCTAGGGGAACCTCTGCCTCATGGAGCTGCACAGAACACGGCCCTTGGAGAAAGAGCACACGGGCAAAGCCAGCACCGTGGCTCCTTTTGTGCGCTCCGTTCTTGTCACATTTGGTGACCGTCACTTGCTAATATTGTTGGTAAAAAGAAGCCCGCAGAGCCCACCCTGGCTCTGCACAGTTCCTGCTCCTTGAGTTTCCAGCGCACCCGGACCCTGCCTCCACCACGGTGCTCAGGGCTCCTTACACTTGTCTCTTTACCAAGCACTTAGTAGACATTCAGGAGCCAGGTACGGTGCCGGGTCCAGGGGGACGGTGCTAAACAAGGCAAGCCCTCTGCTCACCGGGGTTTCTCTTGTAACAGGGGCAGATGGACACTAGTCCAGCGAATAGACATCTGACCACAATCCCTGCCAGTGTCAATCAGTCTAAGAAGAAAAAGAGATGACTTGTTAGTAGTGGGCTGGGGGTGGGGTGGAGCTCCTGGAGCGTGGTTGGCAGCCAAGGCACCTTGCTGTTTCTTGGACATGCCACCTTTAATGGGCCACCAGATCCATTCGACCAGCTGGCCAGCCGCCCTCCTGGAAAGCTGTTTTCTTGGATTCCTTTGTGGCTGTAGGCTTTGAATCCATTTAACTCTCACCTCAGTTGTTCCCCCCTTACACAGCGCTCCACAGATCAACATAGCCCCGGTTTTATGCTTATGATCTGCCTCAGCCACCTGTGAGCTGTCGGTTTGCTAAGGAAACAGAGTCCTCTGTGTGGTCAGTGCAGAGAGTTTGTACAAGTGGGCGTTGCCATGGCTGCTCGTGAGGCCCGTCTCTGCTTCCATCTTGTTGGAAGCAAGATCTCTTCGACCAACGGTCATCACAGGGTTCCCCAGGCTAGCTGGCCAGAGAGCTCTTGGGAATCGTCCAGTGTCTGCCTCCCATCTTGCAGCAGGAACACTGGCATCTCTCTCTCTCTCTCTCTCTCTCTCTCTCTCTCTCTCTCTCTCTCTCTCTCTCTCTCTCTCTCTCTCCCTCTCTCCCTCTCTCTCTCTCCTCTCTCCCTCCCTCCCTTGTATCATTTAATGGGTTCTGTTGACTCAGACTCGAAAGCTTATGCCCCAGTGGCACGTGCTTTATCCACTGAGCCATCTCCCTGCACTGGAGGGCTTTAACTGAGGAGTCAGAGGCTGGAGGAGAGAAGGGCAGGCAGCCTGTCACATTGGCTAGCCCCAGGGAGGCAAGTAGTTCTTGACAGCTTACCTGAAGCTCACAGTGGATTCTAGGAATCCCTGGAATTTATTGTTCCAAGTCTTGAGTCTCAAACAAGGACAGGAACTCTAAATGTCTGATAGATTTTTTTTTTTCTTTTGCCAGAGTCTAGCTAGTCTAACCCAGACTCTTTTGGAACTGGTAATTCTCCTGCTTCAGACTTTCAAGTGTTTCTGGGGTCACAGGCACATCACCACACCTGGTTAAATCCCAATTCCTGCTGGCACCATAGGCTGCTTCCTTGGAGTGATGCTCAGTTGTTGCTGAATATTTGCTTAACTATGCAAAGATGTGTTGCATTTGTTTAAAGATGTACAGATGTGTTACATTTGTTTAATGATGTACAGATGTATTGCTGGTTACCTTGCCTGCCTAAGGCACCTGATTGGTGTAATAAAAAACTGAACAGCAAATAGTGAGGGAGGAGGTATGAGCAGAACTTCAGGCAGAGAGAGAGGGAGAATAAGTAGGAGGAACTTAGGCTCAGGGAGAAGAGAGATGCCAGGAGCCAGGCAGCCAGACACGGAGGACACAGGAAAGTAGGACATACAGAATGAAAGAAAGGTAAAAAGCCCTGAAGCAAAACATAGATGAAGAGAAACAGGTTAAATTAAGTTAAAAGAGCCAGTGGGACAAGCCTAAGCTAAGGCAGAGCATTCATAATTAATAACAAGTCTCTGTATCTTTATTTGGGAGCTGGTTGGTGGCCCAAAGAAAATCCCAACTACACTCAGCCATTGGCTCCTGGGCCTAGGTGAGCTCCCTGCCCTGGTTCCCTCCCAACATCTATCTCCTCAGGTGCACAGCCAGGATAAGAAGCTGAGTGTGAGCATCCATGCAGTTTAAGGAAACCCAGGGTGACTGGGAAGACACCCAGGCTTCTTAAGTCAAACAGCCCTTCCTCACAACAGAAGCAGACCATTTCTGAGGTAATTGCTGACCCCTCCCTCCCTCCCTCCCTCCCCCCCCTTCCCCCCCCCCTCCCCAAAGATGGGCTCTTATCCAGCCCTGGGGCTTCTGAGGCCCTTGAGCTCTTGCTTGGTCACCCACGTCATAGGCAGTTCCTAAGCGCAGGCCCCGGACTCTGGGAATAAACACCCCGTTTTCCTTCCTCTGCAAACACTGCACATCTGAGAAACCAATTTCCTTTTCTGGAGATGTCCTGCCCAGCTGTGCGGGCCCTTGGTGGGCAGGGCTTGGATTTAATAACACAGAAATGGTCAGGGCAGCAGGCCTGCTGCCGATAATGCTCCCCAGAATGGCATGTCACCTTGGAGATGTCGCTGTGCTCTGCACTGTGCAGATCTGAGCCCAGGTTATGTCCTGAACTGCACCAAGAGCAGCAGACCAAGCCGTTCTTAGGCTAGTCACAGTATTGCACGGAATCCAAGGCGCCTGGTAATCATTGAAAGGACCATTGGTTTTCATCCGTGCATCCCCTACAAAAGAAAGCCAGCAGTGTCCTGTCTTCAGAGTGTCTCCCAGAATTAATAAGCTTCGGAATGATACCTGATTCTGTAACACCTTGTGGGAACCATGGCATTTCACAGTTCGCCATGCATAGCAGAGTGGAAATCACAGCTGTGACGATGTCATTCGTTTATTTAATTATCTGCGACTTGACTCCTCAACAGGCAAGACAAACCGGTTCCCTTGGGATCCCCAGGCTCGGGTTTCTTTAAGGATCTCCTGTATGGTTTCCACCTGCTGCTTACTTCTCTCGCTCCAGTCTCGGGGAGACAATTTTTATTTCTTTTTATTATATTACTGTAAAATAAACACAATGTAAAATTTACCATTTTAACTATTTAAAAATGTACAGTTCAATAGTGGTTAGTATAACCCTGACTGAACCCCCCCCATTTCTTCTCTACCCCTCTCCCACTTGACCCCCCCCCCAAGGATATAAAGTGATTATGTAGCCCAGGTTTATCTGGAACTTGTGTGTGTTATGGGATATTTATACACCATGTGAAGATGTATTTGTTGTGATTGGTGTAGTAAAAAACTGAAAGCCCAATAGCTAGGCAGGAGATATAGGCAGGATTTTTGTGGAGAGAAAGGAGGAGGGAGGGGATCTAGGTGCACAGGAAATGCCAGAAGATACAAGATGGAAGTGAGGTAACTCCATGTAATAGAACACAGATTAATATAAATGGGTTCATTTAAGTTACAAGGGCAAGTTAGGAACAAGCCTAAGCTACAGGCCGAACTTTCACAATTAATAAAAAGTATCCATGTCATTATTTGGAAGCTGGCAGCCAAAAGAAAAAAATCCGTCTACACTTGTGATTTTCCTGTCTTCACGAGTATGGAGATTACAGATGTGTGACATCATAACCAGTTTCCCCTACAGTCTTCTCAAAAGAACATTATTTGTTTTATGTGTATGAGTGATTTGCTTGCATGTGTGTCTGTATATCACATGTGCATCCAGTGCCTGCAGAGGCCAAAAGAGAGCATCAGATATCCTGGAACTGGGTTAAAGGCGGTTGGGACCCACCTTGTGTGGTTAGTATATCCCTGACTGAACATCCCCCCATTTCTTCTCTACCCCTCTCCCACTTGACCCCCCCCCCAAGGATCTAAAGTGATGGAGCCAGGTCCTCTGGAAGAGCAGCCAGTGCTCTAACCACTGAGCAATCTCTCCAGCCCCGTTCCCCTCTCTATTGCACAGCCAGTGTGACAGAGAGTAGAAAAGCACAAGACAGTGACTGTCACGCCCTAAGAGAGGGTGCTGCTGGCCAGGGCCTCCTGAAGCAGAGATTGGGCCCTGACCCCTTACAGTTATGTGCTGCAGGATGCTAGTGCACAGTTCCCATTCTCCTGTCTCATACTTGCTCCTTAATTTCCCTCTAGAATCCTTTGTTCTCACCCATGGTGGGAAGGGGTGGCTTATGTTCCAGGCCTGTCTGGCTCATCAGAGTCCTCTGGACAGCACTTGACTGGGTAGAAAATAGACAAAGACCCAAGCTAAGCCAGGGGAAACAAACCTTAGGCTTGTCCTGGAACTGTGGGGTCAGACTCTCCGGGGGTGGCTCGGCTGATCGGTTGTGAGCCTGGGGATGCTGGTTGGCAGCAGGTCACCTCATGGAGCAAAGCCTCTGGCAAGAGAAAACACACAGCCACCATTAAGAACAGAAGAAAGACATCCTGGAGAACGGGGTGGGGACATAAAGCCCACTTTCAGTTGGAAAGCCTATGATGTCTGCTTCCTTCCTTCTTTTTGAAAATATCTCATTTTAACTGCATAGGTGTTTGGCCTACATTTGCGTCTGTGTACCATGTGCATGCCTGGTACCCTCAGAGGCCAGAAGAGGGTGTCAGATCCCCTAGAAGTGGAGTTAGAGAGTCGCGAGCTACCATGTGGGTGCTGGGACTTGAACCTGGGTCTCCCGGAAGAGCAGTCAGCGATCTTAACTGTCTAACCATCTCTCTAGCTTTTCCCTTTATCCCTCCCTTCTGACTGAGTCTCACGCAGCCCAGACTGGCCTCAAACTTGCTGAAGAGCTAAGGATGACCTTGAACTTCTGATCCTCTTGATTTCATCTGCAATTACAGAATGCATGCACCACAACACCAGTTTCATGGAGTGCTGGGAATTGAACTTAGGGCTTTAAGCATGCTAGGTAAGCACTCGCTGAGATGCATCGATAGCCTCCACCAACTCACTTTTCCACACGAGGTGGCTTGAACTAGGCTTTTGCACATTGCCAACCTATGTCCTTGCTGAACAGTCACTGAAGGCTACAGAGGTGAGGTTGTGATTGAGTGGACAGGAGTGGCAGCTGGCTGACAGAAGACCTCCAATATTATCCTCAGTTACTCATACACTGGCCTAGGGCTGACTTCTGTCTTTATCCTAGGAGTCTGATGCCACACTGCAGATGAGGAAGCTGAGTCGTAGTGATGTGGAGGTTTCCATGGGGACCATCTGAGTACAGCACACAGGTCCAGGCTGGACCTCTCCAGAGAGGCAAAGACAGGTTATCCAGTAGTCCGGGGCCAGTAAGAAAGCAACGAGACAAAGGGACAGGAACTGCTTTAAAGCTTTTGGTTTTTTATTTTTAAAAAATTATTTTGACTTTTATCGGGTGGGGGGCTGTGCCATGGTATGCATGGCAAGTCAGGCCAGAGGACAGCTTTCCATAGTCAGTTTGTGCCTTCCATCATGTGAGTCCTGGGGATTGAACTTAGTCAAGCTTGGCAGCAAGTGTCTTTCCAGGCTGATTCCAGGAGCTGACTTTTAAGTGAGGTACACTCAGTCCTAAGCCCCTTTGTTCTGCTTTCTAGCTTAGTTTTCTGAGCACGTGGAGGGTGGAAAACTCAGGTGAGCAGGATTAGCAGACTGAGTGGGCACAGACCAACCAAGTTAGAATGAATGGGCATCAGGTTGGAGAGCTGGGGATCCCAAGCGGTGGTTTTTCAACGCAGGTGGCTGGGCCCTTCCCACACACCCCGGGATCAGTCGGTCTGGGGTGGAGTCGGAGAATTTGCATTTCTAACAAGCCCAGGGTGAATTTGTGCCTTGGCTGCTGAGCCCATGGCTGCCCCTTCTTAAAACCCAGCTCAGGGGAGGCCAGGTTGAGGCTTTCCAGACCCGTGTCCCTCTTGGCCATCGACCGATCACGTCCCTAAGCCTCCAGCCGGACAAACGGCACAAGCGCTGTTACGCCCTAAGGACCTGTGGTGAGTCTGTGGCCTCCGAGTATCTTCATTTTGGTAAACCTCGAGGAGCTGGTGTGGTTTGGGGATGAGTGGGGGCGAAGACTGAGCTTGGCCGTTTCCGAAATGGGCCAGGTTCAGCCCCAGGCCAGAGGGCATTGAGGATGGACAAGGGGGGCCTTGCTGACTTTCTAAGTGCTTTTCGAGAAGGGATGGGGTGGGCGAGACATTTTCAGTTACCCATGGCTACTGGTGCTGCTGAGTGGTTCACGTTCTTTGGCACTGCTGTTCTCAAGAGGCAGAAAAAGAGAGAGCATGGGAGGGAACAATGCCACTCCCCCAGTTACTATCAATGTACTAAGACCCACCCTGGAACTTAACAGTCGATGCTACTGCTGTGGAGTGGTATCATTCCCATTTTACAGAGGGGCTCATTGAGGCCTGTGAGATGAAGCCAGCTGCTAAGACCAAGTAGCTTGTTTGTAGGAGAGTTAGGTTTGTAACCCAGAGTTTTGTTTGTTTGTGACTTTAAATTAGACATGTTCCTTCCTGCTGGCTGCTAAACCAACTGGCCTGGCACCCCGAGTGTGCCCTGTTGCACTCAGTTGGGCCCTACCTTGGCTGAAGCAGGTGTGCATGTGCCCAAGTGCATGTTGCTGGGCTTGGGGTATGAGTCCCTGTGTCCTCACCCTGAAGACACAGTATTGGATCAGTATCCCTCTCTGGGTTTACTGGGGTCCTCCAGAGAAACTGCCAATAAGGGGCATGGGTATCTCAAGATCTGCAGGGTGAGTTGGCCAGCTGGAGACCCTGGAGAGTTGATGTTTCAGTTGTAGCTTGGGTCTGAAGGAGAGTGAGTCAATGGTGGTGGTTCAGCACCTTCACAGAGACCCTCAGAATAGTTCCCAATCTTCTCATGGCCCAGCTTGACAGATAAAACTCACTGCCACAGTCACTTTGTGAAGTTGAGGGTCTGGTCAGCAGGGCAGCGTCCAGGGAACCACGGAACTTCTCCCAGCCTGCTGCTGTCCTGGGAGAGAGGGAAGACAGCTGCTGTTTCACAGGGGGAGACCGTCTGAATTCTTGCTGCCAGCCTGCTGTCACTGGCATCATGGGCATCCTGACGTGTGCGTTCAGCTCAGCTGCTCTCTGGGCCTGAGCCAGTGCTGCCCAGTGAGGGGGCAGTGAGACACCTCTCTTGTCCCACTTCCCTTCCCAGGGAACATGTTGTGGGGAGTGAGCATGGGACCCAGAGCAGAGGGGGTCCCCAAAGCTTCCCAGGCAGATGAGGCTGGGCTGAAAATGTGGGGAAAGATTTGGCCAGAGGCCAAATTTGAACCCGAGGCCAACAAGTCCAGAGGACTCACGGCCAGGTCCTGCCTCAGCATTGTCTGGAGCATGGCTTCTGTCATCTGGAGAGGCTTGGGTCTGGGGGCTAAAGCACACTGTGTAGGTGTCCTGTGCAGAGTGTCCCAGCTTGCTGACCCTCGCCCAGCCATTCATTACCCTTGGCTCCCAATCCTAGAATCCGCTTTGCCTCACTTCCTCCTCTTGCTGTCCCCCGGTTCTGCCTGACCTCAGTGACAGAACAACATCTAAGCTTTCCAGAAAACCAATTTGGGGAAGCGGGGTCTGTGCTTCCATCCGATCTTTTCCCTGGGCTGGATGAAGTTTAGTTTCCTTAGTGCCTGACCTGTAAGGATGGTGAGGAGGCATGAGTTGTAGGGGTTCCCTTCTGAGAGAAGAAGGTGCTTCTGTGCAAGGCCTGATGGGGGATGAGCCACCCAAGCCCAATAGAAAAGTTACTTTTCTATTGCTCTGATAAGACACCATGACCAAAGCAACTTATAAAAGTTTAATTGGCCGAAAAACAAAAACAAAAACAAAAAAAAAATTCAGATTTTAAGCCGGGCGGTGGTGGCACACGCCTTTAATCCCAGCACTCTGGAGGCAGAGGCAGGTGATTCTCTGTGAGTTCAAGGCCAGCCTGTGAGTTCGAGGCCAGCCTGGTCTACAAAGCGAGTTCCAGAAAAGGCGCAAAGCTACACAGAGAAACCCTGTCTCGTAAAACAAAACCAAAACAAAACAAAAAGTTTAATTGGCCTTATAGTTCCAGATGGTTGGAGTCTACCATGTTTGAGTGAAGACATGATGACGGGCAGCTGGAGCAGCAGCTGAACTCACATCTTGACCCACAGCGAGGAGGGAGAGAGGGGGAGAGAGGGTGGGAGACGGAATGGTGTGAGTCTTTTGAAACTTCAAAACCCACCTCCACTGACACACCTCCATCCACAAGGCCACACCTCCTAATCCTTCCCAAACAGTGCCATCAACTGGGAACCAAGTTTCCAAACAGATGAGCCTATGGCGGCCGTTCTCAATCAAACCAGCGCAGGGGTCCTGGGAAGGGGCTGTCTGCCTGCTAGGGAGAAGGTCTCTTGGAACGGCCATAGTGATGGAAGCTCAGCCTTGGGCAGGGTTGGCACAGAAGTAGTATGGAGACGAGGAGGAACATGGTTCCAGCTGCCTAGGTTCTAGAATACCACTAACCACACTAGGGCTACGATGGTAAACATGTGAGATGTGGGTCTGCAGCCTCTGTAGGAATGCAGGTGGTGTGTCTTAAATTGTTCTGCCAGGGGAAAGAGGGAGCCGTGGGGGTGATGCTATATGAAGATACTATGAATGTGTTTTGCAGTGCCACTGGTACTCCTGGTTTTGGGGGAGGTTCTGGTCTGCCCAGGGGGTTGAGGAGGTGAAGTAGAGAAGACTGCTGGTGAGGCTGTCCGGGTCATACACAGAGTAAATAACAGAAACATGAGGGATATCGGCAGCTAGGTTTCTCTTTAGAGAAGGGATGTGCAAACACAGTTCCCTGGGGGAAAGCTAGGAAGAACAGAGGAGCTGGATGGGTTTGAATGCGTCTGTGCAATTCGTCTATCTAGATTTACATAAGTATTCATGCATTCACATCAGGAATTTAGTGGCTGTATAGTTCAGACACATGTAAACCCATGTGGCTGTAGTCAATGTATGTACATGTAGGTGTGTCGTTTGGCTTCCAAGGTCCCAGAAGCAACAGAGCAAACCAAGACCCTGGATCTTGGCTTCTGTAACCATTTCAACTACAGTGAACCAAACCTGTTCCCAGATCATCCTGAAACATGTGTGCTATAAAGTAAGGATGTGTCCAGAGAGTGACTTGTGAGGGAGAGAGGAATTGTCTGGAAGGGGCTTCTGCTGGCCAAACCTGGGCTGTTGAACATCACTAGAAATAAAGCTAGTGACCAGCAAAGCCGCTGAAGGAAATTGGAGTCTGGGAGCCCATATTGATAAAAAGAGTAAATACATGGGGAAAAGGCCAAGACTGTGTAGCTTCTTGGATCTTGCCATGAAGAAGTAGAGGCTGGTCCAGGTTGAGAGTTAACCTATAAAATAAGTCTGTACAGCCCAAACAAACAAGCAAAACAAACAAGCAAAACAAAACCCCAAACGACAAAAAAATCAAAAGAAAACCCTCACAATGACTAAATGCGGTGTTTTTAGATTAGATCCCACACTGGAAAGGTGGGGACAAGAGACCTGTTGTTGGGACAGTGGCAGAATTTGCATGAGGTCTTTGGTTTGGAGGTTGAGGTGTGGATGTTGATTTCCTGGTTCGTCAGGAGTGGTTCTGCATCTGGGTTTGTCTGGGAAATGCCCTGGAGTTTTTAGACCTGACAGGACATCATCTCTGCAGCTTGCTCTCAAATGGTTCAGAAAATACTAGAATCATATCCTCTCTGCACACGTGGAAACAGGGAGGGTCCCCATGCTTGCAGTGAAGTAAATGTGGGAAAATCCTGACTGCTAGGAAACCGGGGCACGAGAAATAGGGCAGTTTTTGGCATTCTTACAACTTTCCTGTAAATCTGCAGTCGTATCAAAAGAAAATATATTTAAAAAAGGGTTTAAAAACCCACTCGGCCTGACGAATCTCCAGGGAACTGTATAATATGTGAGAGCATTTCTGCTTGTTCTTTTATGTGAATTTTTATGTAGTTAAAATTGCGCTGTATGTACGACTTTATATCTCCCCCTGTCACTTAGCATGGTAACATAAACATCGCCCCGAGTGTTACTCCACTCCATAAACATTTCTTTAATGGCCATAGGATGCTCCACCGAGAGGCTCTGTGAAAGCTTACCATGCCAACTATGGGGCAGTATGTGACTTATTACCTTCCAAAGTTACAAATCCTGTGCCAGAGGGTAGCTCTGATAATAAAGCAGCCTGTGTTTCCTTTTGAGTAGACCTCTAGAAACAGAATTACAAAGGGCTGTGATTATTTTAATGCAGTTAGTATACGCCCCCCCAATGCTTTCAAAAGCTCATGAGTAATGGAGCAATTCCCAGCAGCCAGAGTGACCGTTATTTTCTGCAGCCTTTCATCTGTGTTTAAGAATCCTTTACTCAGGCTGGGCATGGTGGCGCAGGCCTTTTATCCCAGAACTCAGGAGGCAGAGGCAGGTGGATCTCTGTGAGTTAGAGGCCAGACTGGTCTACATAGTGAGTTCTAGGACAGCCAGGGCTACATAGAGAAACCCTGTCTCAAAAACAACACAACAACAACAAACAAACAAATATACCTTTGCTCCTTTTTTTCTTTTTTCTTTTTCTTCCCTGAGACAGGGTTTCTTTGTATAGTTTTGGTGCCTGTTCTGGATCTCACTATGTAGACCAGGCTGACCTTGAACTCAGATATCCTCCTGCCTCTGCCACCTGAGTGCTGGGATTAAAGGCATGCACCACCACTGCCTGGCTATAAAAGCAATTTATATTCTGCAAAAAGTCAGGCATTCCAGAAAAAAAGGTATAAAAGAAAAAAAAAACCACACATTCCAAATTCACATACTTCATCTCTGCACAGGTCAGAACCTGTGCATGGGGTGATTGGTTGATGTGGTACAAAGCTTAGCCAGGGTAAGGATGTGCTCTGAGTTCACAGGATGGCTGGCTGAAAAACAAAGATGTAGAGCTGTCTCGTTCCCATAGGAAGTTACCCTAGCAACCGGCACCAACATGGCGGCCTCTGTTTCAGGTTAGAGTTGCTGGCTTGGGCAGGACACTGATGAGCCAGGCTTGTGATACTTGCCTGTAATCCCAGCACTTGAGAGGTGGGGGCAAGAGGGTTGTAATCTCCGAGGTCAGCCTGGGCTACTGCATAGTGAGATCCTGTCTCAGAAATGGAGTAAGACATCCAAGATGAACACCCACTGTGTTTAAGCATTAGATGGTTGGATCTCCAAATGAGGAGAACCGACATCTAAATGCTGTAGCGCATAAGTATTACGCACACGGAGTCTCTCCGAGGCTCAGAAATTAAAGTGACAGTTTAGACACGTGCGTGTGAGGGATGGAATGAGAAAACCCTAAAGAAAGTAACTTGAGAAAATAGATATGCCTAAAACGAAAATCTAAGGCCTAAAAGTTGGAAATTCCCAAAATAGGATAAATGGATGTGTTTATCAAAGACTAAAATAATCATTAATGCCAGTGGATTACATCAGTCCCTCCCGCCCGTTCCCTGTGTGACGTTGTCCTAGCATCCTGCCCACACTGCGCCATTCAGGACACAGCTACCCTCTTGGGCCGATTTATCTGTGGCAAGTGGTGCAGCAGAACCTGGTCCTGTGAAGGAGCAGCAGGCATCTAGAAGACCAGCTCAGGTCCTGGTGATGAAATCCCGCTTCGGCTGATGTGCCCGCCTCTTTCCCAGCATATCCTGCGTGGATGGCTATTGTCCTGTTTTATTTGGTCTCACGGTCTCTGAATACCGTTCTTGGATTCCTTCTTTTTCTTCTTTCGTTCTATGGAAATGCTGTGAGAATCGGCTCTGGGGTCTGCGCATGAGTGGGTAGAACTTGCCTGTCCCTTCCTCTCAGACTTCCTGGGGTAGCAGGACTGTTGTGACTAGAGGGACTTTGATTGGACTCAGCTTCCTGGTGGCACCTATTATGTAGTGGGCTTATTTAGTAGTGTAGGTGTTGGGGGGGGGCACAGTGTCTTCTCCAGAAGAACGTGACACTGTTCCAGCCAGTTCTCCTGTGGCAAAATACATGAACCAGCACCAACATTGGCTGGGCCCCAGGTGTCCTGCCAAGTGCACAGGTATGCCCATTTCTGCGAGATGCAGGTGTCATTACCATCCCCAGCTTACAGGGAGAGAAACTCAGTCCCAGAATAGCCATCTCGTACCCCTCCCCCCACCAAACATTTTTATGATGTGGAAATAATGAACTCTATGCTGCCTTGTGTCTGGCTGTCTTCACTAGCACACATGTGGAGGGGGTGAAAAGCACAAAATAGGCCACCTCCCAGCCTCACCCTGACTGGCCAGAGCCTCCCTGGCTTGGCTTCCCCCACGGCACAGCCCTGGCTCTAGTCACAGTGGAAAGCTCTAGAGAGGGGCTTCTTGGGCTTCCCCGGGAAGGCTGCGAGGCCGCCACCCTCAGGCCGGCCTCCTCTTGTGTCCTCTCTTCCTCAGGAAAGGTTCTGACCGTGGAGCCTCACAGAGGTTTGCTTTTCCTCTCTGTAGAGTTTATTTTCTTCCAATTACTACAAGAATGTAAACCATTCTTTGCCTTTTGAATTTGGAAAGAGGGAAAAACCCCAAAGGCCCTTGTGAGCCCTGCCCCCACATTTTTCCTTCTGACGGTGGCTTCCTAGGCCTGGGGAGGGGGCACTCGGTCAGCTTAACCGTCTCCATGTTATTGGTGTTGTGGGCTCTGCCACACACGCTATGTGCATGGCTTTTAGGAGTTGTTTGGATCATGTACATGTTCTTAGGAGTGGAATTCTTAGAACAGGATTCTTCCTAGGGTGGAACTACTGGGGTGGGTGTCTCTCTCTCTCTCTCTCTCTCTCTCTCTCTCTCTCTCTCTCTCTCTCTCTCTCTCTTAACATATGACTGAAGGAAGACGTGTACCCATGTGGGCTCCTATCAGATCGGAGGAGCCATGATGACTCCCCAGCAGCTAAGGCAGGTGGCCCCGGGTGTCGTGAAGGGAAATCTCTTATTACTAGAGACAACAGAGCAGAGATTACTAGCCTGGTGGTTGCCAAAGGCCACACAACTGTCCCTTCAGTCCTTTTAGGGTAGGGGAATTATTTTTGGTTGCCAGAATGATTTGGAGTGGAGGGGCCAACAGACTGCTTTAAGAGGGCACACCTGATCCCGGTGTGGTGGCACACATGTCCGTAATCCCAGCAGCTGGGAGGATGAGGCAGAAGGATTCCAAGTTTGAGACCTGCCTGGCCTACAGAGCAAAACTCTGCCTAAAACATAAAACAAATAAGTAACAACAAAGAGGGAAATCCTACAACATGTAGATGTAGTAACTGTTATTTCTGTCTGTTCCCAGCTTTGGAATATTCTATAGGAAATTCATATTGGGGGCAGGTGTCTGTGATATGCCCGTGAGTGTGTGTGGAGGCCACATCGACATCAGATGTTCTCTCCTACCAATGTCTTTCTTTAAGATTTACTTATGTATGAGTGCTATATCTGCATATATATATGCGCCTTTATGACAGACAAGGGCATCAGATCCCATTACAGGTGGTTGTGAACCACCATGCGGTTGCTGGGAATTGAACTCAGGACCTCTGGAAGAGTACCCAGTGTTCTTAACCTCTGAGCCATCTCTCCAACCTCAGCGTCTACCAATTTCTACTCTATTTGCTGAGACTGGGTCTCCTGAACCCGAAGTTCGCCCTGTCCACTAGCCTGGCTGACTAGTGTGTCCCTGGGGTCCGCTTGTGTCCACTACCCCATGACCTGGGTTCACAGGTATACACAGCCATGCTGTTCATTTAACATGGGTGCTGGGGATGAGAACTCAGGTCCTCATGCTTTAGCAGTGGGTACTTTAACCACGGAGCCATTCTTTATTTTGGGGCTGTAGCTATGGAGGCTTGGAAAGGTGAAGAGACTCGCCCATCTTCACAGTGCTGGTAAGTGGCTGAGGTGATGGGATAGCTGGGGGTGGAGGGGGACATATGTGACAGTGGAAGGTTCCTGGTTTTAGGATCAAGAAGGGCTTCAATGTAACTTCACTGTGACATTTACTTGTTGAATAACTGTAGCCAAAGTTAGTCTCATTTGAGTTTATAAATTTAGTCTCACTCAAGTTCACAGGACAGTCAGTGGTGGGGAGTGTGTCTGGAGTTCATATGGGACAATGTGTAAATCAGGACCTACTGTGTGCCTAAAGGCTGGTTTGAAGGGTGACAATGCATGTGTAGTGGCTGGCCCTGAGGAAGGAGTCAGGCCCCTTTCAATGACAGCTTGGCTGGCTGCAGTCAGATCATGGTCATCGGTCCCACTCCTCTGGCCCTCTCATCCAGTGCCAGATCTTTCAGACAGCTCAGAAGCAAAGCTTCAGGGTCTTCTCCCCCTCCATTTTCCTTCTCCTCCTTCATTTAGAGTCTCAGGCTGGTGGACGAGAGAGACTGTCTCAGAAAAACAAGGCAGACAGTTCTGAAGAATAGCACCCAAGGTTGACCCCTAGTCTTTATACAAACACAGGCATACACACACACACACACACACACACACACACACACACACACACACACACAGTGCCCAAATGACCTCTGTCACTGCTGTTCCTTCTCACACTGACCCCTCTTTGTCCTTTCTTCGTCATTTTCTTAATTTCTTATCTCCCTCATCTTCCCATCTCATCTTTTCTAGCTTTAATCTAGCCAGGTGTGGTGGCACATGCCTGCAGCTGATGCTCGGGGCCAAACAGGGAGATGGCAAGTTTAAGGCCAGCTTGGGCTAGATCCATA
The DNA here is from genome assembly GCF_049852395.1 of Peromyscus maniculatus bairdii. Lineage (NCBI taxonomy): Eukaryota > Metazoa > Chordata > Mammalia > Rodentia > Cricetidae > Peromyscus > Peromyscus maniculatus. The sequence continues at coordinate 65,822,474 of NC_134859.1, read as the reverse complement.
TCAAGACTGCCACCTCCATCTCAGAAAAAGAAAAGCATGGCCTCTGTAGGTGAAGAGTGCTTGCTGGACAGGCGTGAGGACCTCAGTTCAGAACCCCAGCACCCAGGTGAAGAGCTAGTGTGTGCCTGCAGTCCAGTGCTGGGAACTGGGGTGCTAGGAAATCTGGGAGGGGGAGTTGCTGGCTTTGTTAGCTACCAGTGTAGCTGGAAGAATGGTGAGTGCCCCTGTCTCATGGAAGAAGCTTATAAAACCAGGCGTTTCTGACTCCTAACAAAGCAAACAAGCTGAGCTCCTCATGGACCCGAGCATGTTTCTTGTCTCTCCTGATGCTGTTTAGAACAAGAGCAATTCCAAGGAACACCCCAAGGACATTTACAAGTTTTACTGAATCAGTGCTAATCCGTTAGGCTAGAGTACTTCCTTTTAATTCATGTGACTTTGACTGGTCACTGTTTTCCTTCTTACCCATTTGTGTGTGTGTGTGTGTGTGTGTGTGTGTGTGTGTGTGTGTGTGTGTCTGTCTGTCTGTCTGTCTGTCTGTCTGTCTGTCTTTGTCTCTCTGCCTGTCTCTGTCTCTCTCTGTGTCTCTGTCTCTCTCTGTCTCTATCTGTTTCTCTGTGTATATGTGTGCATGCACTCACTAGCATGTGGGAATGTTATTTTTTTTACTGGGCTCTTGATTCTCTTTAAGATTCTGTGACCTTTTCCCAAATAAAGAATTTTAACCCTTGTATTTATTGCGATTATGTTCTCCAGTCTTTGATTTTGCCTTCCCATCGAATTGCAATTATTTTGATGGATAGAGGTGCTTAACTTCAGTTATCTCTCCCGTTTCCTCATTGAGACTTCCCATTTGATTTTGTGACTGTTGTCTACTCCAATTTGCTTTCAGCTTTTTCTTGAATTGTTTTTATTTTTAAGACAAAGTCTCATGGAGCTCAGGCTCACCTTGAACTCACTATGCGGCCAATGCCGGCCTTGGACTCCTAATCTCCTGCCTCCACTTCCCAAGGGCTAGGATCACACACAGCACCACCAGGTCCAGTTTAGTCTTAGCTTCATGAGATTCCATAAGCAAACAATTCGGGGACGTGATGGGGAAATAGATACATCAGAAATGTTTTCAGTGCTCATCACAGAGAATCTGATGAATGTGGCATAAGCCAATAGTTCTCAAACTTCACACACTACCAGGAGGCTCTAGGTTCAAGCCCAGCACTGCCCAAACCAGTCAGTCTGTCTGTCAACAACCAGCACCCAGCCTGGGGGCCGTGACGAACTCAGATTGCAGGGTCCCACCAACAGAGTGTTGGGTTTGGGGTGTGACATTTCTGTCACATCCTCACTTGGTGCCAGAGCCCTGCTTGGGTAGGAACATATGTTAGGTTACCTCATACAACAAAAAGTCCAACCACGGACACGACCTGAGATTGGTTTAACATCTCAGCGACATCTGGCTCTCTTGGTCAAGTCTTGATGCTCACCCAGGCCTTTCCCTTAGCATTGTAAGATGGGTGCCATCGTCCAAGCAACATACTCGCACACCAGCATTCTCAGCAGAAGGGAGATGGTGGGAAAACTTACCTTTTTGTTTGTGAAATAGGGTCTCGCTCTGTAGCTCAAACTGTTGGGTTCCTCCTGCCTTAGCCCCCAAGTGCTGGGAATTCAGGCCTGTGCCACCTGAGGTAAGGATTTCCTCCTAATGTTGCTGGGCACGTGGCGTCTTTGACCTAAAAATCCAGAAAGAAGAAAGGGGAAGGAGGCAGAGAGGGTTTTGGGGGCAGGCAGTCCCCACCCTGGGGACCTCCACATAGAGGACAGGTAGATGGTCAGTCCAGGCCCTGGCTCCCCAGCTGGAGGCCTGTGGACTTATCTCCTGGCCAGATGTCATCAAGGCAGACACAGGACTGTGTTGGCTTGGCATCTAAGCTTTGCAAGATCAGACACAGGACTGATCTTGGCCTTGCTGAAGGAACTGGAATTCTGCCTGGCTTCGGCTCTAAGGCTGGCCTGCTCTGTGGATGCCTCCTTGCCTGAATTCCTCATCCCACAGCCGGGCCTAAGTTGGAACCTCGGTTTCCTCGTGCGAGTTCTGATCAGGAGTCCTAACTCAGAGCTGAGAGCTCTGCTGCCTTGCCTGTCAGCACCTGAGCTGCCTGGAGGTCCCAGGTGTCCCTTGGGTCCCCGTAAAAGCTCCCCAGGGCAAGCTCCAGCCTTGGGAAGCTTGCCTAGGTCCCCTTCACACTGTTGACTTCGTGCCTTTTCATTGTCTATATCTGGTTTGGGGATGTTTCCCTTCTTTCTGGGGAGGACCAGGGCTTCTCACCGGCACCATCGAGGTGGGAGTTGGGAACAGAGGGTCCTGCCTCAGAAGGACACCCTGACATCCCAGAGGGCGGAGTCCTAACAGTGTCTATAAAGGCCATGTGTGGATACGGTGGAGCATGTGGTGACGTCGCTGCTAGAATTTTAGCAGTCCCCAGGGAGAAACTTGGAAGTGAGCCGGCTTAAGTCACTCTAACTGTATATAAGTCTAGACATCTGGCTTCCAGCATGGCCCAGCGTACAGCTGAAGCAGCAGCAGAGGGAAGCTGGACCGTCGTCTTTCGGTCTGGTGTCCCTGGGTTCCCTTCTTTGTCAAACTGGCTCATTTTTCTTTTCTTTTCCAAAGAGAAAGAGAAAATTATCCTCCCTAATTATATAATCAAAACTCTCAGAATTGAGGTTTGTTAGCCCCGAGTGGCCTGATTGGGCTCATCGCCCTTCCATGAAACTAACCACGAAGGCCAGGGAAGTGTGGAATGTGGCTTGGTTAAGTCTTGGGTCACAAAAATTCAACCTTGGATTGGGAGAAGAATGAACTCCAACCAAGCCCACATGGCGGGGGATGGGGTAAGAATGCCCCCAAGCACACTGAAGGGCTTTGCTGGTGGCAGCAGGAAGGCCTGGAGGGTGGGAAGGAGACCCACAGATTTTCACCTTCATTGAAGGTTAAACTTGGGGGTGTTACAGCTTCATACTGAAGAGAATTGCCAGGATCATAAAATCAAGAGACATCATGTGGTCAGTGGTCAGAGTGGAAGACGTGCTAACGGTTGTCTTGACCACAGAGGCAGCACTCAGTGACAGGTCAGGCTGGCTCAAAGGGCCAGGGGCCAGCCAGCCAGCCTCTCCGCTCCCAGCTCTGGCTCCAGGCAGTCCAGTCAGCACCAAGTCATCCAGTCTAGGGTCTCAGTGCCTCCCAGGCCACCCAAGTTTCTGCAGGTACCTCCCCCAGGCCTGGGCTGACAACTGGATTCCGTCACAAGGGTGTTTATTCTTTTGACAGTTAAAAAAAAAAAAAAAGCTATCTAGAACATTCATGGCCACTCAGGACAATCACTCCTTCAGCAGCCTTTGGGGTTTGCTCTCGTGGTTATCCTCTGTAATCAAATTTAGCTGGTCAGCCCCATGTAGGATATTGTGGCTTGAATTTAGCCCCCGAGAAATGTATGAGGACAGAGATGTGTTGGGATGGCTCCTACCGTCAGAAGACATAACCAATAGGAAGCCAGTTGCAGTATCCAGAGTGGAAACGGCTTCTACCTGCCGGCCGATGTCCTCTTTGCTACCTGGGTCCCTTTTTTTCCACTCCTAGTGATCAGAGTCACCATGGCATTTAGTCTCATGAGCCTAAGTCTTTCTGAATCAGAAAGACTTCAAGAGAAATGAATAATGTGACTTGTTTTCTTTTAGGTCTTGATTTTGTTTTCAGCATGGAAAGGGAAACTATCAAATCAGACATAAACTTGGCCTGATTAGGATCACATGAGGCCCTCTCACTAGCCTCCTTTTGTTCCTGTCCTCCTTTCCCTCTTCTTCCTGGAGGCCCCCCTCTCTTTCCCCCTTCCATTGTGAAGAAGCGTTTGATCCTCTTTTTGGAGAGGAAGGAGTAACATTGGATGCTCCAAAGCCGCTGGTAGACCATGCCCGCCTCTCGGCTTCCTCTGGGGTGGATTCATTTAAAAGTAACAGTTTCCCAAGTGACTGCCAAACCCACAGTGCTGGGAGGGAGGGGGAGGCCAGGGATCTGGAAGGACAAGCTGGAGCCAGACTGTGGAGGCAGGGAGTGGGCTACCTCCCGGAGCCCATCCCTTGAGATCATCCTCCCGGCAAAAGGGGACTCTGTCTGAACTGGTGTGTCCAGACCCCGGCAAGCAGCCAGGAATGAGTTGGAGGTTCCCTCTGTCTGTTTCAGCCCTCAGAAGTCCTCCATTTTTCTTCGTTTTTCAGCCTCTCCAGCTACTGAGCCACACCACTCTAGACACATCCCCCTAAGACCTCCTCAGAGCTGTCAACACAGTGGGACCTGTATCTTCCCTCTGCTCTCTCCAGACACACATAGGCTCCGGTCCTGAGCAGATCTGAGGTCCCGAGCAAACCCAAGTTTTCCATCCACTTCCTGACAGTCTGAACATCACTTCTCTGTAGGCAGCAGAACAAGTGGCCATTTCCCGAGTTCCGAGAGCAGTGTGGCCAACCCCATCGCTACTGCTATAACTAGGAGCTAATTTTCTATGGGAACATCCACACCTGACTTGTGATCCAGGTTCCCTGAGGTGGTGGTATTCTACTCACAGCTTCAGCAGGAGACCTTGTGGGCCAACCAGAAGCTAACAGGACATCTCAGGGTTCCACTTCATGGACTGGTGCATGACTAGACGGTACTGAAGTTGGTTCAAACTCAGCACACCTGTAGGAGGGGCTGGACCACAGCTACTTGGCCCCTTTGGCTAGATTCTGTCTGTCTGTGGTGACAGCAGCTAGGCGTGAGGATTGTGTCTGAGGAAAAGCTACCCCGAGGGAAGAGAGCTGAGCTTCATGACTAGGTAACTGCCCCAGCCCATGTTGGGGCGCTGTCCCCTTTGGGGTTACCACTCCTCCATTTCCTTCTCCGTGCCTAGTCTTCCCTGATAGTTAGGGCATACAAAGTCATCTATGGGGAGCTTTTTCATGGGACCTGCAGCCACTGTTGGCTCCACTGAACAGGGCACCACTGATACCCAATAAGTCAACTCCTGTTGCCTGTGTGCCTGTGGCTTCTAAAAAGCCACCTAGGTCTTTCCAATACAGCCAGTCTCCTTGATGCTGGCCTGTGAGGACCATTGGAGAAAGGACCCACAGTTCTATTTGTCTTCCTGGGACCACTCCTTGCAAAGATTTTGATTTGGACTCCTCTATGCCACCTGTAACGCCGGAGGCAGGGAGGGCCGTGAAAATAGTGTCGCCTTTGGATTCCAATCTTACTGCTTTCCCAACAGCTGTGCATCCCTGGGCAGGCCACCTGCATCCGATTAGCTTCTATTTCTTTGCTAGGACAAGATTACACTATTTCCTGAACGGACCTGGAATTATTGGAATAGTTGGCATAAAGGTCCCAAGTAGGTGTCATACCTCACTCACCTTCCCAGTGCTGGTGGAGGCAGGTTTAATATGGACTTGGGAATCTTATCAGCACATTGGGGTTTTGAGTGCCTGGGGACAGTTGGCATCCCGGTTAGTTCTAGTTAATGGCCCCAACTCGGAACCGTCCCTACTAAAGGGGACCTAAATTGCTAGGAGATGACTAGTGTAGCCAATTTATCTAATTAAAAATTACATTTTATTTATTTTCTTGGTGGGAATATATGCCAGGGTACGTGTGTGGAGGTCAGAGACACCTTGCGGGAGTTCTGTCTTTGACCGTGCGGGTCCCGGGGATGAAACTCGGGGCGTCAGGCTTGGAAGAGGCACTCTGACCCGCTGAGCCATCTCATTAGCCTCCAGGTTGTATTTTGACGTGGCAATTGACATGTCTAAATCTAACTCAAGTCCCACTGCAAGGATCACCCCCTCCAGAAGCTTTCTCTAGTCCTCCTGCACTTGAACACATCTGCGTTAACCCGAGGGCTCCTAGGACACAGCAGACAGCAGTGTTCACCAACTAACCAAATGTGTTAATACCCACCCGAGAATCAGCCAGAAAGACACAGCGGGAGCCACCTGGGCAGGGGTCTGGGGAGCCCCCGGTAGACACTCTGTGTAACAGAAAGCTCTGGTTTCTTGACCCTTCCTCTAGCTCCCCAGATGCCCTAGCAGAGTCACTGAGCTCTTAGGCTTCAGCTTAGACAGGGGTTCAAGTCCTAGCTCTGCCATCTACTTGCTGAGTGTCAGGAAGCAAATTATTTACCCTCTCCGGGCCGTCAAGGTATAACCAACTAGAGCTCATTCTGGCTTTGCCCAGAGGCCCTCATGACCCTTTGGAGCCAGGCTCCCCTGTCCAGGCTGCCTACCCTTTCCACATCTGAGAAGCAGGCAGGCCGGTGGAAGCGCACAGGCTCATGGTGGGGCCGACCTCACAGAGAGGGTTAAGATGGGTCTCATCTTCCTGGTTTGGAATGCTGAGTATTCGGTCACGGACCCAGCTTCCCTTTTTTATGAGGGTTTAAGAAAACCCAAATTAAACCCTGATTTGTTTTTAAAGATCAGCATTCTTAATCTTTGAGTATTTGGCTCATTTTCCTTCTAGGCTTAGAGCGCAACATTAAACAGATCCTCATCTTAGCACACTCTGATTTTCCTCTGGCATGCTGTGGAGGTGCTGGGGGTGGTAGAGGGTGCAATGTTTCCTAAAACAAACCTTTAGTGAGCATCACAGGCCTTGGCTTTAGCTTGCTGTGAAACACTGGCCAAGCCCCTTCACTCCTCTGGGTCTTCATGTCCATCTGAAGAATGAGGGGACAGATCATCAAGGCCTGTGTTCTTAGAACTCCAACATTTCAAAGCCCAGTGCGGTGGCGTATTGCTGTAATCCAGAACACCAGAGGCAGGAGGGCCAGGGGTGGGAGACAAGCCTGGATCATAAAGTGAGGCCCTATTTCCCTCTCCATTTAATAAAAACTCCCATATTTCACACTGGGACTCAGAGCACACAGCAATTGGCCAGGCAGAACCTGGGTGGATGGTCTGGTTTTTAAGATCCCTCCTCCCTCTGCCTCATTCAATGCCAGGTTTTCTCTGGGGAAGAAGTAAGGGTTGATGTGCCCAGAGAATTTTCAAGTCCTCTATCTTCAAAAGTAGAGTTCAGAAGACTTTAGGATGACACTTGTGTTTTAGGAGCGGTTAACAAAGAAGGATGGAAATGGGAAATCAAGTCACATTAACAGTGTTCCACGCTTCTTTACCCAATGGATAGAAAGGAAGGATTGTTAATTTAAACCATGACAGTGTGGGAGCCAACAACCTTCCTGACATTGTCCCCCAGCTTCTGAAGACTGTGTGTGGGTGATCCGCTATCCCAGTTTGTCTAAAACTGAGGATTTCCTGCTCAGGACAGAGAACTTGGTGCTGAAACCTTGAAAGTGCTAGAAATCTCCGGCAAGCTGAGCAGAGTCAGTCATTTATGGAGCTGCTGGTCCCTGAGAAGAAGGGGAGTGCTGGCTGGCCTGAACCCCAGCTCTCCCCTACTTACATGTCACCAAGTGTCCCTCAAAGTCCCATGGGATAAAGCCTTGGTCCCAAGCCGGGCAAATTGGTGCATATCTATAATCCTCAGGATGTTCAGACAGAAAGGATCACATGAGGTGTATGCAGGACATTGTGTCTAAAGACATCAGGCCAGTGAGACACTTCAGTCGGTAAGAACACTTGCTGCCAAGCCTGACAACCTGAGTTCAGCTCCCAGGGTCCCCACGGTGGAAGGAGAGAACTGACTTCCATAAATTTCCTCTGACCTCCACATGTACACCACGGTACATGTGTAGCTACGTAGATACACATGTGCAAAATAATTTTTTTTTTAATTAAAGACTTTGTACTCAGTGCGGTGCCATTGAGGAGCAAGTGGAACTCACTCCATAGCCAAGAGGTGGGTAGCTTGGCTCAGCCACATAGTCCTCCGATTTGGTTTATTTCAGGCCCCAAACAATGGTTAATAAACTATGGGCTTAGTCTCTTCAAAGCAATGAGCCAAAAGGTAACCTTCTTAGTTTGTCATCTCAGGAATGTGTTCCAGTGCCAGAACACTGACCAACATGTGCTGTGCAGCTTGGAGAGGCCTGTGCCCTGCAAGCCTGCATGCTCGTTTGTGGTGATTGGACTGAAATGGGATGATGCTTATCAACACCCAGCACAGGGTCATTCCCAAAGAAAGGGTCGCATCGCTTCTGGGGAAGGAAAGAGTTAAAAACAACCCTCTGGGGCCCCCAGCTGGATCAGGCCCTCTGATTAGGTGAGACAGTTGATTGGCTTGATCAGTTTGGGAGGCAACTAGGCAGTGGGACCAAGTCCTGTGCTCATTGCATGAGTTGGCTGTTTGAAACCTGGAGCTTATGCAGGGACGCTTGGCTCAGTCTGGGAGGAGGGGACTGGACCTGCCTGGACTGAGTCTACCAGGTTGATCGCAGTCCTGGGGGAGGATTTGCCCTGGAGGAGGTGGGAATGGGGGGTGGGCTGGGGGTAAGGGGAGGGGGTGGGAGGAGAGAGAATAGGGGAACCTGTGGCTGATATATAGAACTGAATGGTATTGTAAAATAAAATAAATAAAATTAAAAAAAAAAAACCAAGCAACCCTCTGGCTTTTTAAACCCAAGCATGATAAGGAAGCACAGGGGTGTGTTTAAAGAGGGCTTTTCTAGAACGATGCTGTGCTTTGCTGTGCGTGGGTGTGTTGGGGTAAAGGATCACACTTCTCTCTTGTTGGAGCTCTGGGTGAAACAACCATACTGTCCCCACATCAATGTTCTATTAAAACCTCTAGAGAAGTCCTGGGTCAGCCCGGAGGGAGGAAGAGGACCTGCTGGGTCTAACCTGAAAGTGGCCTCGCTGATAAATAGAGGAGGAAGGGCCTTGCAAGTCACCTGGATTAAGAGTCTGCATTCTGCCCAATTCTGGCAGCCGCTGTTCCTCGGCCAAACTTTCAGATGTCTGAGGTTAGAGTCCAGGCTTGACTGGAGTCTGGTCCCTGGCAGTCAGGGACTGTTTGAATCCTGCCTGCTTGGGTTCAGAGAACAGACGCTTTGAAGATTATCGAGGTCTCCCCGTGGCATTCAAGGCTGGGTTCAAACCAGGTTTGGAGAGGTGTGTTGGCTGGATGGGCAGGCAGCTGGCTCCCTCGATGGGGATCAGATGAATTTCCCTCAGAGATCTGGAAGCAAAGCCCCAAAGCCTTGGCTTTTAGAGTCTCGGGACTTGCATTCCATGCTGCTGGCAGCCGGGCTCTGGGTTTGGGGCCAGTGTCGGTCAGGAAAGGGCAGAAACTACAGATGGCCGTCAGCTGCTCCACAGACCTCCCTGGCAAGTGCATCTGAGGACCAGCTCATGGTTTCGACTTCTTCTTTATCTTCGTTGCTTTTCCAGGCTGTGGTTGGGGCAGCCACTGAGAGCTGTGCATCCCTGGAGGCTTCTTGGAAGCTGAGGATGGAAGCTCTGGCCTCCTGGCTGGCTTTCTCATGGGGGTTCAAGCCTCAGCCAGGATGCCCACTCCATGCTCTCAAGTATGGAGCTCCCACAGTGTGCCCAGCACCACACCCATTTTTTTTTTTTTGTAGTATATTATCTCAGCGCTCAGTTATCACCATCTAGAGCACTGTGCATTTACATGGTTGTGTGTTCTTGTCAATCTCCACACTCTGTAAATACCGGAAGGGCTGTAACGATCGATTTTATTTAAGGCTGTGTCTTCAGGACTTGGATGTCTGGCACTTAGCTGGCTGACCAGAGCCAAGGGTCGGAGGAGCCTGATGAACGGTTAGCTAGCTCTGAAGAAGCAGAGCCCAGCTGTATCTGACACCCTAGCCTTGTAACAGTTGGGGCAGGGGCGCGTGGTTCGTTGCTCAATAGTGCTGGCTGCTCTTCCGGGAATCACTGTGTGCGGCACACAAACTGTCCAGGGAATCGTGTTGCCCTCTCGTGGCCTCTGTGAGGACCTGCATGAACTTGGCATACACATACTTGGATACACACACACACACACACACACACACACACACACACACACACACACACACACAGAGAGAGAGAGAGAGAGAGAGAGAGAGAGAGAGAGAGAGAGAGAGAGAGATCGAGAGATCTTTTAAATGTTTTCCTTGTGTGATTCATTGTACATGGTACCGGATTACAGAAAGACATTTTCATGAGAATATAATGCACTTTGAGGGTATTCTCACACCCCTTCTTTTCCTGTTTCTTGTCCCCCTCCTTCTGTTAACTCCTTACTTCTCCTGGCCAGTTTCGTATCTACTTTCATGTCAGATATACATACATGATTTTATATATCTACATAAAATCTAGGAACCACAAGTGAGAGAAAACATGTTATTTGTCTGAGACTTACTTAATTCACTTAGTGTAATTATTTCTGGTTGCATTCATTTTCCTGTAAACCATGTAACATCCTTCTTTTTTGTTTGTTTTTTTCAAAACAGGGTTTCTCTGTGTAGCTTTGCGCCTTTCCTGGAACTCACTTGGTAGCCCAGGCTGGCCTCAAACTCACAGAGATTCGCCTGGCTCTGCCTCCCGAGTGCTGGGATTAAAGGCGTGCGCCACCACCGCCCAGCAACATCCTTCTTCTTAATAGATGAAAAAAGTTTTTCATGTGTCTATAAAATATTTTCTATATCTATTCCTCTGTTGATGGACAGCAAGGTTGGTTTCATGGCCTAGCTGCAGTAACGATTGGTATGTAAGTGTTTCTGGAACATGTTGAGTTACAGTCCTTGGGGTAAATGCCCATAACTGGGTAGAAGGTAAATCTTCTGGTTTTTTTTTTTTTTTTAGGAATCTCCAAGCTGATTTCCATACTGGCCTAACGATCCACCCCACCCCCACCCTCACCCCCACCCCCCACCACCTCTGCACATGTGCAGCATGTAAGCGCTCCCTTTTCTCTGTATCTTCATCAGCAGTTGTTGTTTGGTTTTGTTGTTTTTACTTTTGAGACAGGGTCCCTCTGTGTAGCCCTGGCTGTCCTGGAAGTCTAGTTGGGGTCTGTGTTTCTCTGACGGCCAGGGAGATCGGACATTTTTCGCGGATGTTTACTGTCCATTTGGACTTCATCCTTGGAGAATTTCATCAGCCCGTTTGTTGTTGCCGACACCTTCATTCCGCGCTGGACTCGGGATTAACGCAGGAAGGGCAGAGGCAAGCTGGGCCCAGGGCAGATCTGCTTCTTCCAAAAGTTTGCTTAAAAAAAAAAAAAAAAAAAATCCCCAGCTCTTACCTACAGCTGGAATGCTGCTGTGCTAGCAGAAGGAAGTGGATTCCACTGAAAGCAGACCCGGGGGAACCTAGGGGAACTGGCAAGGACAGAGGCCATGCTTGCTCTAACAGTGAGTTTTTCTGAGAAGGAAAGCTGAGCAATTTACAGCCAAGTTGAAAACGATTTGAAGACCTGAAACCCACAGTTTCAGCACCTTTTCTCAAGCACCAGGTCCATGGTGGGACCAGGAGCTAGTGATCTATGGTGCGGGTGCTGTTATCTTTTATCTCAAAGCTGATGCTGAGCTAGGGGCCTGTGTGTGTGTGTGTGTGTGTGTGTGTGTGTGTGTGTGTGTGTGAGAGAGAGAGAGAGAGAGAGAGAGAGAGAGAGAGAGAGAGAGAGAGAGAGAGCGCACTCACGTGCAATGATTGCTCATGTGGTCCAAGAGGAGACAGACAGAGCTCATGTACGGCTGGGTGTAGACTAGGGAGGGGCAGGCTGCAATGTGGGCAGCATCTCCAGCCACTTCACTTACTGCGCTTTTTACTTAGCTGATGCTGTTCTCTGGCTCTCTTTAAATGCACCGTTGCATGGACTGTGATGCCCTCTCTTCCCGCTGCCAAGTTCGGCTCTGCCTCTTTGATTGGGCAGTTGTCTGCAGTCCTTTTGTTTAGTTTCTTTTGTCCAGTTTTCCTACTGGTTTTCAGTCATGAGGTCATGTCTCTTTGTGTACTTGGCTATCTCTAGGTGAAGGATTTGTATTTAGAAAAAAATTTCTGTGTGTGCAGGTGCATGTGTGTGGGGTACACTTGTGTGTACAGGTGCATATTTATGGGGTACACTTGTATGTGTGGAAGTGTGTGTGGGGTCAGAGTCAACCTCAGGTATTCCTTAGAAGCTGTCTACCCTATTGTAGGTTGTTTTATTATTATTTATGTCTGTGGTAGCTTGGCTTTGTGTATATTGGTGCACAATGTATGTGCCTGTCACCTTCAGAAAAGTGGAAGTGGAGTTAGACAGTTTTTTTGTGAGCTGCAATGTGGGTGCTGGGAATCAAAACCTGAGTCTTGGGGAAGAGGAGGCTCTTAACTGCCAAGCCATCTCTCCAGCCCATACTTGTTTGATTTTCGAGACAGCGTTTCTCTGTGTAGCCCTGGCTGTCCTGGAACTCACTCTGTAGACCAGACTGGCCTCAAACTCACTATGTAGGCCTGCTTCTGCCTCCTGAGTGCTAAAATTAAAGGTGTGCACCACTACACCTAGTTCACCTGTTTTTGAAGACAAGGTCTCTCGCTGGCCCAGAACTCATCATCAGTTAGACTAGATTGGCTGGCCAGTGAGCCCCAGGACCCTCCTGGCTCTGTCTCCCAGCACAGGTATTACAAGTACACACCACATATCATGCTTAGATTTTTGTGTGGGTGCTGGGGGTTAAACTCAGGTCCCCACACTGGCAAGATGAGCACTTTACCAAGCGATCTCCCCAACTCCTTGGGGGAAAAATTGTGGAAATAATTTGAGGTCTAGGATGATGCTGATTTATTATTTTTTCTCTAGGTGTCTGAGGGCACTGGCTTCTGAGGAAACCTTTATCCAAACTACAGCTCACAGGTCTTGTGCTCTTAGTATTTGACAAGCATGTCAGCCATGCCGTGCTTTCAAGAGCTGCTTCTGTTGACCCTTGACCCTGGGAAATAGTTTTAGGGAGCAGGTGACTTCTTTATTCCCTACATAAATAATAATTATAGAACATCATTTTAAGTTAGAGCAAATAATCATGGAGATGGAGAGGAGAGAGAAAGGGAGAGGGACACACACACACACACACACACACACAGAGAGAGAGAGAGAGAGAGAGAGAGAGAGAGAGAGAGAGAGAGAGAGAGAGAGATCAGTCAATCTCTGGGTTTTAAAAAACAAGTGATTCAATTCCAGGTCACAGATGTGTGTAAGACAGACCACATTTGCCTGGAGTGGGCCACAGTGCTGGAAGAGACCCACCTCTACTTGAACCCGGAGCAGAAACCACAGGGACCACAGCCCCCTGTTCCCTTGGCTACCTCAATGCCTCCACCCCACTACTTCTGTAAGTGGCAGAAGTGCCTCATCCTGCCCACACAGTCCCCAGAGTGGCTAGCATCACCACCCCATTGTAACTCTGGGTTTTGATCTTTCCCATGTTAACAAAACCCGAAAACCCACTGGCCAGTAAGTGGGCAGATAATACGCAATGCTTTGAATGGGCTGTGATTTGTTTGATCATTGCCCAGTGCTGGATATTTCGGCTGTTGGCACTTTCCTCTTGTTCTTAAATACTTGTAAGGACCATCTTGGACCTCGCTTTTCTCGGAGTTGTGTCATTGGGGGGTAGATTTGTAGCAACAAAGCAAAGGCTATGGACGTTATCAAGCCTTTGGTACACAATGCCCAATTACTTGCAAGAAAATATACCGACTAATATGCTCAGCAAGAGCATATGGAGAGCCAGTATGCTAGATTCCTTACCACCACCAAGCCTATAATTAAAATGCAAGCTTTGGGCCCGTGAGATGGCTTAGCAAGGTAAAGGTATTTGCCACTGAGCCTGGCAACTGGGGTTGAATGCCTGGAACCCAAAGTGGCAGAAAAAATGAAGTCTTTCTGCTGTGGGATGGTCTGTATGTCAAATTGCTCTGATTGGTCAATAAATAAAACAATGACTGGCCAGTGGCTAGGCAGGAAGTATAGGCGGGACTAACAGAGAGGAGCAAAGAAAGAATAGGAAGGCGGAAGGAGTCACTGCCAGCTGCCACCATGACAAGAAGCATGTGAAGACGATGGTAAGCCACGACCCACGTGGCAAGGTATAGGTTTATGGAAATAGATTAATTTAAGCTATAAGAACAGTTAGCAAGAAGCCTGCCACAGCCATACAGTTTGCAAGCAAATTAAGTCTCTGTGTTTACTTGGTTGGGTCTGAGCGGTTGTGGGACTGGCGGGTGACAAAGATTTGTCCTGACTGTGGGCCAGGCAGGAAAACTCTAGCTACACTTTCAAGTTGTCTTCTGATGCACACACTTGTGTGTGCATACACACACACTGTAGCAAATATGTGCCTGTATATACATACACTATAGCAATGTGTGCTTATACATACACCTAGACACACACATTGTAGCACATGTGTGCTCTCCCATACACATACACACACACACACACAGTGTGTGTGTGTGTGAGAGAGAGAGAGAGAGAGAGAGAGAGAGAGAGAGAGAGAGAGAGAGAGAGAAAGAGAAAGAGAAAGAGAGAATCTTACCCGAAGTCACAGAAAAAGACCCTTGTGCCACTTTTGAGTTTGGAGATCTCTGCTGCAGGTTGACCTTTGGGGAAGACTGTGATGCTCATCACAAACTCCCCTCAAGGCAGAGCAGAGCAGATTTTGAAAATAGTTTAAAAAATAAAAATAAAGAAAGAAAAACAGTTTTTAAGTGGGCCTAGGGGAGAAAGCTAGTATATATTGAAGCTCAGTGAGGCTTGTGACAATTGTATAAGACCATGTCCTTGGCTTGTGGTTCTTAGGAGGCGCTAATGTTCCCAGGAGGATGAACTGATGTGGCCAGCAGGGTCTAGGAGTTGGGACCCGATGAAGGCTTGCCTGATTCCCATGATGTTAGCTTTACTTTGTTCCGTGCCTCTATGAAGGAAAGAGAGGAGAAAGAGGCTCTCAGACTGCCTCCTTGCCTCTATCATCCCTAGAGGAGGAATGGCGCCCGGCTCTGTACAGACAGGACATTTTCCAGCCAGCGTGTGGAGTGGAGAAGGCATTGCAAGATACACAGTCTTATGGGGCCTAGAGCTCTAAGCAAGCAGGGCTGGAGAGCAGAGCACTTCCAGGAAGCCCTAGAGACTTCTCCCTATAGCCTAATGTCCACCAGGATCACACGCAGAAGGCCCATAGGCTCAGGGATGGTGGGACCTAAGGGGATCTCATAACCAAGGTGGCTCTTAAGGTTTCCCAGAACTGCCAGTGGCCACCTTGGCCATCTACTCTTCTGCATCTTGCTATTGCCACCCTCCTCTTCCTCCTCTCCATTGGGGACAAAAGCATGGTTACTGAGTCACCACAACAGACTCTTGGCATGGTGGCTTAAGCCAGATCTTGGCCAATCTTCTAAACTGGACTTTCCAGGCATGTGGCCCAGAAATCTGGGTTTAGTAAATGTACTTGATGATTCTTACAGTACAAGCCTTCACTGTTCTATGTTGCCCTCCACCCCTCTTTATTGTGTCAAAGCTTCTCTTTGCTCAGTGCTCTTCTGGGGCTGGACGTGCCTCCACATAGTGGGGTTTTCTTTGATTTTTGCCTCAATTTTTGTAGATGTATTAGTTCCAGTTTTCAGGGACAAAATCTGATTGGCTTCTGTTGACATCTGCCTCCTGGGGGATGGGGTGGGGTGGGGGCGGGGGGATGCATCTGGCCAGAGACTATGGATTCACTGACCTGGGAGACATGCTTGTCTCTACACCAGTTAGCTGCAGCAGGAGCAGGGTGGGTCTCATGACAAAACTGTCTGTGTGTTGGAATAGAGGCTCTGATTGACATCTGAATGTCCAATCAGAGACTTGAGGGAGCAGGATCCTGACATTAGCGCCACTGCTGTGTGGGGGCTGGGACTGTGGGTTCCAGACCCAGCAGCTATGTGCATGCTGTGTGCTCAGACCCCAGGAGATGCTGAGTCAGATCCTTTTCTCATTGCTATGACAAAATATCCCATAAAAGCAAGTTAAGGAAGGATTTCTTTTTGGCTCATCTTCAGAGGGTACCGTCCATCATGGCAGGGAAGGCATGGCCACAGCTGTTTACATGGCATTGGTTGGTTCATAGTCTCTGCCAAACTTACCTCCCCCGTCCCCAGGATAGGGGAAGATGTCAGCAGAAGCCAATCAGAGTCTGTCCCTGAAAACTGGAACGAATACTTCTACAAAAACTGAGGCAAAAAGCAAAGAAAACCCTATGAAGTGGAGGCATGCCCCGCCATAGAAGAACCCTGAGCAGAGACGGTCATCTAAAGGGGTGGGAGGGAGACCACGTAGAACAGTGCGGGAGAGGAGGGAGAAGGAGAAATGTTCCACTTTTTTTATTCAGTCCGGGACCCCTAGACCATGGGATGGTGGTGCTCACACTCAGGGTGGGCCTTCCCACCTCAACCCAGTTTAGAAGCTGCCTCACAGACATACCTGAAGGTTTGTCTTCTAGGTGATTCTAGATCTAGTGTTAGCCACCACCGTGGCTAGTGCCCCAGACACCAGGACACGTGCTGACACATGGTTATGAGTGGAGATGAGGTGAGACAACCTACTCGCTGGCTCTACTTCTCAGACAGGTGCCGGCCCGAACTCTTTGGGGTCAGTCTTAGGACCAGTGCGAGAGTCCTGCTGTCCCCAGGCTTCCTGCTTCCCTTGGCTGGCTTTTCATCCTTTCAGGTGTGTCTCCCAGCCCTCTCCGAGGGTCCCCTGAGCTGTCCCGAGTCCCCCACTGCCCACTCTCCTGGCAGATCTCTGGTCACCAGCTGCTGTGAACCACAGAAGTTATGGAAAGCCTGCTTCCTGGAGCCTGTGCCCCAGAACTGAGTCACTGGCTGAGAAAGCAGCTAGAAGCATCCCGGGAAAGCAGGAAAGGCCTCCGGTTCCGGCATCAGAAAAGCTCAGTTCTTGCTTCCTGACTCTGTGTGGGCTTGTAGGAAGAGCAGGTTGTTGACAAGTCTCTGGTGAGGTTGACATTCACCTTTTAGACTCTTTGTCCGGGGCTGGTTGTCCCTAAGAAACACTAAGCACCTCTGCAGTGTTTCCAATTACCACCCTCCTATCAGTAGGAGCTGGAGTCTGGTTCATCACAGTCCATCCCTTCCTGTTACTGTTCAGTACCTAAGTGGGGCACCAACCTCAACTGGTCTTGCTCCCATGTGTAGCTGTAGTGGAGAATATGCTGGAATGGTGTTATTCTGTGTTAACTGGCTTCCCAATATGGAATTCTGGGCAGGCCCCTGCTCTTGAAGTAACCACAGGAATGGGGATGGGTTGGCCTCAGTAGATGGTCTCCCCAGCTTATAGCCTGATTTTTTCTTCTGCAGTGGATGGCCGTAAGAATGGCAGAGTTGGCTAGAAACACCAAATTTGGGCTCCGACTGTATTTTAATTCCTCAGCCAGTCTATTCACTGAAGAGGCATTATTCCTCTGCAGAGGCACGAAGATGAGCCTCTACAGCCACCAGTAGAAGTGGGCACAGCCTAGCCAGTTGGGGTGCCACCAGAAGTCATTGGAATGGGTCTCCTAGGAGGCTTTTAAAAAGGGGTGTAAGGGTTGGGGTGTAGCCCAGTGGTAGAGTACTTGCCTATCTTGTGTAAGGCAGTTGGTTTGCTCCTCAGCACCCCAAGATAAATAAGGATGGATCTGGCTACCATGCCCTTTCTCCCCCTCAATGCAGATAGAATGAGATGGTTCTAGTTTAAATGTGAGATACACCCTGCCCCCAGGTCATGCATTTGAACACTCATCCCCAGCTAGTGGAGTGTTAGGGGACATTGTTAAGCCATTGTGGCTTAGCCAGCAGAACTAGGTTGCTGGCAGTGGGCCTTGGGTGACATTTTTTTTTTCTGATTCTGGCCCAAGCTCCCTGCAAGACCCTCCAAAATGTGAGAAGGCAGCTGCAGGTTCCCTCCGCCGCAGACTGAGGCTCTTTCTCCTGCCTCAGTGGACTACATCCCCTGTGAGGCAAGGTCAACCCTCTCCCTTAAGTGGCTTCTGTCAGGTATCGAGTCTCAGCAGCGAGGAAAGGAACGGATACAGCGGTTACCATGAGACGCTGAGGGCAGAAGTAATATGCTAAGGATGCCATTTAGGGAACACAGACTACGTCTGGATCCTTGGTGCCAACTCGGAAGAATAGGCATCAGCTGAGCCCATCTATGTCTCACTGGACAGCCTACATGTGTGCACTGGAGCCCATGTTCATGAGATGTTTGCCTTTTGTAGCCAAGTAGACAGACTCCTACATTAGGGGGAGAGGGGGTTCCAGGAGAGGGGCAGATTGGTCCAGGACCTCCCAGACTCAGATCTCTTTGTGTTGATGTGACCTTACTTTGGCCAGTAAAAGTCCCTTTGGGGCTATAATGAAGTCAGTTCATCTTCCAAGGCCCAGTGGGGGCTGTCTGCACCCTTGTATGGGCTTCCCAACTCCTGGAAGTCTCTTCTCATGTCATATTCTGGCTATCCACTCATCTGTCTGTCTACCAGGCCAGGAGCTCAGGTGGCGTAGGGATGCTGTCTTCCTCCCTGCAGCTCCAAGGGGACAGATACTTGCTGACCTGCTTCTGGGGAGAAGGATGACTGTACAGGGGATGTGAGATCCCAGGCACAGAGTTGGATGTTTCCAGGCCAGGCCAGACAGTTTGTGGGTCCCGGGGTTTAGCCCAGTGCAAAGGGCCTGGAAGAGCAGGCTAGAAAGGGAGGCGTTTGCTAGCCCTGCCTCCTGATGACATTATAGGCAAGTCTAGGGGAAGGTCTCTCTTGAGACAGAGCCCTGGGAAACCTTTGAGGTGTTTTCATTTGGGCCCTGGCTCTGATCTGCAGGAGAGGCGCTTTCACTGACTAGAAGCCCTTGTGCTCAGCTTTGAGTTGGAGTATTTGGAAATAACTTACCAAAATGTTTCCTTCCCATCACCCCTGGTGACAGAGATATGGTAAACTTTTGCTTCTGGTCTTGACCATTGGGACTTGCGGCACTTGTGCCGGAGGACATAGAAATGGCCTGGATGCCGGAGGCCTGGGTTCCTACCCTGATTCTGTCACTCTCTGGTGGGTTGTTTGGGCTCTTCTCTGTCTTTTCTGTTTTGGGATGGAGTTGGGAGGATGATCTTCCAGTTGTAACGTTCTAACCACTGAGCATCTTGAGATGACTGATAATAGGCTGCCAGAATATGGAGCCTCAGGAGGTTGTCGTCTTGTATGGGAAGCTGTGACATTCTCGTCTCTCAAGTTAATGGAGAAGATGGTATTGACAATTGTCATTTACTGAGCCAGAGCACTGTGCTAAGAGCCTCCATCATCTCATTGAATGGCCACCAAGTCCCTGGAAGGAAAGGGCTATGTATTGCTTTTCTATTGCTGTGATAAAACACCATGAGCAAGGCAACTTACGAAAGAGATTAAACCTCTGGAACCGTAAGCTCGATTAGAGTTCGTAATGGCTCAGTAAAGACATGGCATCAGGAACAGATGAACACTTACATCCCAAACCACAAGCAGAAGGCAGAAAACACACTGGGAATGCTGTGAGTCTCTTGAAACCTCAAAAACCTGCCTCCAGTGACACACCTCCTCCAACAAGAGCACACCCCCTTGTCCTCCCCAAACAGTACCACTACCCTGAGACCAAGTGTTTGAACACAGTCAAAGTACCACAGGTGGTGGTTGTCCCATTATGCCGAAGAGAAATGGAAGAATTACCTGACTTATCAGTGTTCATGTAGTCTATATACATTAAAAAAAAAACACTCACAATATTATGAATTAAATAACTACCCCATTTTTTTTCTACTGTGGAACAGCTTTACAATGGCAGAAACAATAAGGATCTGGCTCCTTTAAGAAGCAAGGTGGATAAATAGTTCAGATGGAGGGTGGAGCCCTGCGTGAGTGGGATGGGATACTGTACGGGAGGCGCATTACTGGGTCTTTAGGATCAGAGCCAGTATGCTCGAGTCCCCAGTGAGATGACCAAGTCCAAGAACCCAGGTACCCAGGCTCTGCTGGGGTAGCCTCTGACTCTGATATCAACTTCGGGGCTCATCTGGGGTTTGTCTTGTGGAAGAACTACAATTAGGCCCATTATACCTGTCTTGAGTGATTCACTGGAGCCGGCGCTTACGTAGGAGCAATGTTCCTTTTAATTTTTTAAATTTACATTTTCCGGTGACTCACTGGAATTGAAAGTACAATCTCATTGACTGGAGATGAAAAAGTGGAGAGAAAAAAAAGACAAAATGTCATCAGGTACATTGAAGACAAAATTATCTGAACCGTGGCCAGATGATTTGGGGTGCAAGTTCTCTAGGTTCAAACCTGCCTCCTACTTCCTGGACCCTTTGCCTTGCCACTTCCTGGAAGTGGGAGGCAGCCCAGTAATTCCATGAGGGTGGGGGGAGGTACAGTCTGCTGACAGGAAGTCTGCGATCTGAATCGGGAAGATCTGGGTTCAAGTCTCTGCTCAGACCACCTGCTTGCAGTATGACCCTGAGCCACTGTAGTCGGGGCCCTGAACCTCAGATCCTCACATGTAACAGCGCCAGCTTTGAGATTGCTGGGGGCCTCGCACAGGGTTGTACCTCGTAAACACCTGGCACAGAGTGACGAAACACCAGCAAATATTTACAAACACATACCAGGTACTGAATACTTTGTACATTGCATCTGGGTCCCGAAGGTAGACTTTGTAAGTGGGTCTTACCTGATGTTGCAAAATGAGAAAAACCGAGCTGATCAGTTAAATGACTTGGCCGGAGTCTCATAGCAGGTGAGTGGCACAGCTCGGACTGGAGAACAGGTCTCACTGACCTTCAAGTTCAGGATAGGCAGGATTTTGCCTCTAGTACTCACTCCCAGTGAAACTGTCTTGTTCTATCCCTAGAAGAGAATCTACTTAGAGCCCCCAATTCCCTGTTCCTGGTAGGCACCCCTACCAGGGCCTCAGGCACCCCCCACTAGGAATTTTGGTCATCTCTGGCCTCTCCACTCAGCTGACCAAATAGTTCCATTCAATGCTGGTCATCCCATCCCAATGGCTGCTGGGACTCAGGCCCACACCTGCAAGATGTCCCCTGGTGTCCTTGCCCTGACCCCCACGGAGTTCTTGCTGTCTCCTCCCTCTCCATGTAGCCAATCGCGGCACCCCCTAGCTGAGCTCTGCCCCCCTCAGGTACACCCCTCCCTCCCTGAGCCCTTATCAGTGCCCTGTGTGCCACACTCCTCATCCCAGACCCAGCTCCCTGTGTCCTTTGTTTTCTGGCCCCAGGTTCCCTCTCTACAGGAGGCCTAAGTGTTGGGTCTCTGGCCCCTGTTGCCTGTGGCGCTGACGTTCCCTCTCTTCTCTAACTTACTATGGGCAGCACTGGAAGGAAGTTGGCTGGGAAAGCCCTTTAGGTCAGTGGGTCAGTCAACAGCCTGTCCGGGTCCTGCCTCTTAGTCATCCTGTCCGGGTCAGCGTTACCGGGTCAGCATTACTTGTCTTGGGATTGCTACCCTCTCCTTCCTCCATCAAAACAGGCTGCCTGCTGGGAGGGAGGTATCTCCTGGAGGTCTTACCCAGAGCTCTCTAGCACTTCCTGTTGGCCTTAGGCTGGAGAGCTTTTGGGGGTGGGGTGTAGGAAAGGGGGTGTCCCTTTTTCTTTCTCAGGAAATCTGAACATCTTTGTGGCCCTGGGCCACACACTAGAAGAGGAGTAAGGACAGACCACTGCAGAGTCTCTGCAGAAGTAGAGTGTTCCCAGAGGCCCCGGCAGGGCTCTGGAGGGAGGGGAGGACCCCTGCAGCTGGGTTCCTGGTATGAGATGTGGCTGCTTGTGACTCTGAGGGGCTAACTTGTCACACAGCTAAGAAATACCACAGGCAGCCCAAAGGCAGCCCAGGACATCCAGTTCCTTCCTCCAAGCTTTGCTGTACTTGACGCTGCTGTAGGTGCTGAGGACATGGGGACAATATCTCACCCCCTCACACACACAAGGAGTTCATAGTCTTCTCTGCAGGACAGACATTTTGATCCCAGGTATGTGGCTTATTGAGGAATGTCACCTCACAGGACTCTAAATAGGACACAGTTTTTTTTTTTTTTTTTTTTTTTTTTTTTTAATTTCACGTGGATTTTTGTTAGGCTGTGTGGAATCCACCTTTTCCGGTCCCATGACATGTTTGAGGCGACTCTATGGTTTCCTGGTCCTTTTTCCAAGTTGGTGTTGATGCTGGCTGGGAAGGCTGGCATCCTGTTTGGGGTTCTCCGCCCCTTTTTGTTTACAGTGTTGTGTTTGCTCAGTACTGGGGACTGTATCAGTTACTTTTTTTCACCTTTGTGACAAAAATACACAACAGGCAGCTTACAAAGGGAAGGCTTTATTGTGGTTCACGGCGGGGAAAGTGTTTCAGCGGGAGTGTGAGGCACTATGCATGCATCACTAGGAAAGAGAGAGGTGTGTGCTGGAATTCCATCGGCTTTCTTCCTTCTAGGCCATCCAGACCCCGGCCCATGGAATGGTGTCTTCCTACCTCAATTAATCCAATCTAGAAGCTTCCTACAGACATGCCCCGAGGGCATCCGAAGCCTAGGAGTTTACAGGCAGGGATGGCGAGGTGCTTGCCGGGCCTGTTGTCAGTGAGGTACAGGGGTCTGCTGCCACACAGATGGAGACACCCAAGGCTCAGGAAGGGCTGCTGGGGCCACTTTTCTCTGCTTAGGCACAGGTGGACACACATTCCCTCAGGAAACACTGCCTGATCTCCATGATGATGTATGTTCTTCCTGCTAGAACTTGCCTAAGAGCTCCGAGTACCTCTTTGGAGTCATTGTAAATTTGAAGGTAAGGGTCTTTGTACCCCTAGTGCCCTCAGGGTATGGCAGGACAATGGTAGTGAATGAAGGGGATGATGATGAATTTGTTCTCTTGTGCCTGGACTCACTCCAGAGTCAAGAATTCCTGGGAAGGGTCCTTAGGAGGTAGGTATTATGGACTAAGCTGTAGCTCATGATTTACACTTTGAATTCCTAACCCCCATGTGGCTGGCTGTGTTGGGAGATAGGGCTGAGGGTAATTGAGGTCACATGGGGTAACAAGTATGGACCCCATCTGAGAGGACACTGAAGAGCTCTCTGTGCATGGGCATGAGCACCCAATGAGAAGATGCTACCCGCAAGGCAGAGACCCTCGCTAAAACCCAACCTGCGAGCACCTTCAACCTCCCAGCCTCCAAAGCAGTAAGGACCACGTTCTGTCCAGCCACCCAGTTTGTGGAGTTCCATGTGGCAGTAACACAGGGAGGTGGGGTGGCTCGGTCTGAACCAGGGACCTGGGCCTGTGAGTTGGTCTTGACCAGAGGTGTCCACACTCGCCCCGGGTCAGCTCCCTACAGCTTCTTCCTCCTCCAGCCAGAGCGCTCTCTCCGAGGATCCGCATCTTCTTCCAGGCCAGCCCGCCAACACTCTCCCTCACATGCTCTCAGTTCATGCCAGTCCCTCCAAGGTTAATGCTCACGGGATCGTGTCCTTTCTGATGACACAAGGATTGCTGGTGTATTTATAACAATGACGCACACCACCTAAAATTCTGCAGGGAGAGTTTGACTTAGGAGCCAACTCCCCTGGAATTTAAAACAATTTGTGTTTCTAATGGATGACCATGTCATTTCCCCAAGATGGCTCAGCTCTGGCATCCTCTTGACCTTGTTGCCAAATGGCTTCATGACCCCCCCCCCATGCCACCCCCAGTGCCACCATCCTCTTGGTTAACAGGAATCTGACGCAGCCAAACGCCTCTCCTACATTAACCTTGGGCCAGAGACTGCATGCTGTACTGATGGGAAGGCTTCTGGGGGACATCTGCCAGTGTTTGCCTGGCATTCTCTTGGGGGTGAAGTTTAAGGAAGGGCTTGGGTTAGGGGTGAGGAGATCTGGAGTGCCTACCCTGGGCTGCGGTTTCCTTCTCCAGCCTTCCCTCTCTGAAGCCCCAGCTTTGAAGAGTGCAGTATCTACGGCGGTGTTTTGTGCCTGGCGACGACAATGAAGGGACTGTCTGGCTGGAGTGGGTGTCACTTCTTCTGGCCCTCTCACTTTGGGACAGTCTCCTGTCATCGCATGGCAGGTGGGCTCACTCACAGTCACTTGGGATATAAGCTGCCTCCTCCAACAATTTCTCGCCAGACAGCTTGGAACAATTCCCCCCCCCCCCCTGAGATGGGGTCTCAAGGTACATCTTCATAAAGAAAGTCTGGCAGAGGCTCTGGGTGGTGAGGTCCCCTCCTATAAGCTTTTCAAACACTAGGCACACCGATCTCCAGTGCATCCATGTTGGTAGGAGAAGGATCATTGTATCCTATAGCTTTTGAGAACCAGATAACAAGAGCTTGGGAGGGGCTAGTCTTGGGGTGCACTCTGGAAAATTCCCCTGCCTCATCACCCAGTCCACAGCTTCTTCTGGCTCTTGCCCACCTGCCTTTCTGCTGTGCAGGCCTTTCTCGTTGATGATCGACACTGCTCTGCTCCACCCCTGACCTCTCTTGAGCTGGCCCTTCGAAGCTTCATGTCTCCTCTGTGCTTATTCTTCTCCCTCCAGGGAACCTCTGGCCAACATCTGCCTCCCACCCCCCTCATTCTACTGCAGGGTCTGAAATCCTAGTTGATGTGCTCAAGCACTGTGATCTCTATAGCTCCTGCCATCCTTCAGCTACATCCCGTGTGGCTTCTGAAAGTGCTACCTCTGCTGGCCATAGACACCCCTAGAAGCCAATCCCTTCCTGTTATGCCGGACCCCAGCTCCCATCTCTTCACCTAACAGCCATGACTACCGACTGGCAGTTCTGGGTCATGCTCCCCGTCTGGCCCAGTCCTCAGTAGTCAAACCCCCACTCTGCGTGGCTTATGAGCACCCCAGGAAACTCTTGTTCTCTTCTAGCCCATATCCACTCCACCACTCCAAGCTCCGCTTTCCAGCCATCCGAACCACTCCAGCTCTCCAAGATTAGCCTCCACACCTCTACCTAGCTCAGTTGTGTATGGGATTATTACTGCTTTCTTCCGGTGGCTCAGCCCTTCCTGCTCCTCATTCAGGATCCTGTCAGGGTGTCCCTTTCAGCAACAAAAGCTTCTAGAACCAGCCTTTCCTTTCCCAGTGTGTGTGTGTTCCCCATTGCTAACTACTGAAGAGTGTGCATGTATATGTGTATGTGTATAGCCTCCTTCCACTTATGCGATATTCTAGTCCAGGTCCAGATTCCTTTATTGGATGCTCCTTTGGGGAGATCTCCTTTATTTCAGAGCATTTGGCTTAGTTAGTACTTACATATTATGAGATGATTACTGGATTAATGTCTATCTTGCTGGACAGGTTGGAATTGCTTTTTCTCTTACACACACACACACACACTCACACATGTTTGGTTGGTTGGGTTTTTTGTTGTTTGTTTTGTTTTGTTTTTCAAGACAGGATTTCTCTGTGTAGCCCTGGCTATCCTGGAACTCGCTTTGTAGACCAGGCTGGCCTCAAACTCAGAGATCCACCTGCCTTTGCCTGCTGAGTGCTAGGATTAAAGGTGTGCGCCACCACCACCTGGCAACTGTTTCATTTTTGACGACTGTTAAGGACACTGTTAGAGTTCTCTAGAGGAACTGGACTGATAGGATATGCATATGTGTATATATAGGATATATATTTATCATACATATGATATATATAATTATAGGATATCTATAAAATGAGTTCTAGGTTTATATTACACATATTTATTAAAAGAAACTTATTAGGTGGCTTATATATTTGAAGGCTGGGTTGTCCAATTATGGCCGTGTATGCACTCAGTAACTACTCCTTTAAAGATGCTAGAAGCCTTAGGACCAGGGGAGGCAGGGATGCAGCCCCTGTGTGTTCATTTGGAGCATTTTGCTTCCACCTTTAACACCTACGTGGAAAGTTAAAACAGCCCTTCTTCCCTTTTGGTATGATAGCCATGCTTGCCTTTCAGAGCACATGGGGAGTTTTCCCTTTTTTTCCCCCCCATGCCCTTTGGAATTGCTTGCATGAGGTTGGATCATCTGTTCTTCTAATGTTTGGTAAAATTAACTTCTAAAACCCTGAGCTCAGATTTTGCGTGTTTAGGGTGTGAAGGTGTGATTTTTAAAACATGGATTCAATTTCTTTTCTTTTTTTTTTTTTTTTTTTTTGGTTTTTTCGAGACAGGGTTTCTCTGTATAGCTTTGCGCCTTTCCTGGGACTCACTTGATAGCCCAGGCTGGCCTCGAACTCACAGAGATCCGCCTGGCTCTGCCTCCCGAGTGCTGGGATTAAAGGCGTGCGCCACCACCGCCCGGCCAATTTCTTTTTTTTATTTTGACATTTTAGTGTGTGTGTGTGTGTGTGTGTACACGCACACACATGTGCCACAGCATGTATATGGGAGTTGGGACAATTTATGGTTTCTCTTCTTCCATAATGTATAATCCTGGGGATTGAACTCAGTTTGTCATGCTTGGCAACAAGCACTTGTACCTACAGAATCATCTCACTGGCCCTGAATTTCTTTAATGATTATTTGCTTATTTAGATTTTTTATTTCTTTTTGTGTTTATTTTGATTTTCTCTCTCTTGTGCCATGACTGCCCAGAGTGGCCCTGAATTCACTCTGTATCACAGGCTGGCCTCAAACCTATGACTCCCTTTCTTCAGCCTCCACAGGGCTGGGATTGCAGAAATATGCCACCACACCCAGCTAGATTTTTCTATTTACTTCTAAGTCAGTTTTGATCGATGCTTTGGTGTTGTTTATTGCACTCAATTTTTGGTATATTCTCTTAAATATGTATTTTTAAAATTGATGTGTGTGGTATATGTTGGATGTATGCGCCTATGGAGGCCAAAGGTTAACGTTAGATGTCTTCCTCTATCATTCTCCACCTTATCTTTTGAGACAGGGTTTCCCACTAAACCTGGAGTTCATTGGCTGAACAGGCTGGCTACCGCTCTGGGCTCCTCCTTCTTGCTGCTTCTTTCTGCTTCTGCATGCTGGAGTTGCACGCATGCACCTCCACATCCAGCTCTTTATATGGGTGCTGAGGACCCACACTCAGGCCTGCATGTTAGGGCAGCAAGGACGTAACCACTGAGAAATCTCCCAGACCGTTTCTTTCCTTTAAAAAGAATTTTTTTTTTAGATTTATTTTATGTGCATGGGTGTTTTGTCTGCATGTATGTATGTGCACCACATGCATGCCTGTTGGCTGTGGAGGTCAGAAGAAGGCATCTAATCCCTTAAACTGGAGTTAGGGAAGGTTATAAGCCACGATTCGGGTGCTGGGAACCTAACCTGGGCCCTCTGCAAGAGCAGTTTGTGCACTTAACTGCTGAGCCTCTTTCCAGCAACCCCATTTGTGAATGTGTGTGTAACTTTGTATGTACGTGTGTGTGTGTGTATGTGTGTGTGTGTGTGTGTGTGTGTGTGTGTGTGTGTGAGAGAGAGAGAGAGAGAGAGAGAGAGAGAGAGAGAGAGAGAGAGAGAGAGAGAGAGAGAGAGAGGAGAGAGAGAGCCAGAGCCAGAGCCAGAGCCCTCATGCCATGTTTGTGAATCAGAGGACGGCTTAAGACATCCTCGCCTTCCGCCTGGTTTGAGGTAGGGTCTCATTGTTGATGACCCCACCCTCCCATCTTGCCATAGGTACGCTGGGTCACATACATGTGCTATGCCTGGCATTTACATACCTTCTAGAAATCAGAACTCAGACCCTCACATTGTGTGACATGCCTTCCCTACTGAGCCATCCCCCAGGCTGCACAGACCCTCTCTTCATATTGAAATTATCTGTCACATCCACAGCTCCGCCTTTCAATTCCTAGTATTGCTAATTTGTGCCTTTTCTTGCTGTGGCCCATCAGGTCAGGTATTTATCTATTTTATTGGTGTTAATATTTTCCAAGTTTAGATTTGATGACGTCTGTGGTTTCTTTGTTCCTTTGTTCTGTTTTCTTGGAGTTTATTTTGCCATGCTTCACGTGATATCTTGAACTTAATGTTTAATCCATCAGTGTTTCATATTCTTCTATGTATGTTTCTATAATTCCCATTTTAACCACACAGCATACATTTTAATAGGTGGAATTTTATCATCCACTCCTAAATGTTTTCTAGTTTTCATAACAATTTCTTCTTGGAGCCATTTGTTGTTTAGAAGTGAGTTTTGCATTCCCCAAATACTGGCTTTTTTATTGATTCCCCCCGGGCCCCCCCCCCCCCCCGAGAGCTGAGGACAGAACCCAGGACCTTGTGCTTGCTAGGCAAGCGCTCTACCACTGAGCTAAATCCCCAACCCAATGCTGGCTTTTTAAAGCTGTGTTGTGTTATTGATTACGAATTTAAGTGAAACCTCTTGATATGTCGGGACTTGACATGCCTTAGAGAGCGAGGTCAGTGTTGGAAACATTCACAGATACTTTTTTAAAAATGCTTCTTTTCAAGCCAGACATAGTGGTGAGCTTGTAACCTCAGCAATGGGGAGGCAGAGAGCTACAGTTCCTGGTGCTGGGCGGCCAGCCAGCCTACTTAGTGAGTTCCTGGGATTTTGTCAAAAACAACGGGGTGGTGAGCTGGCTGGATGGCTCACCATGCAAGCCTGGTGACCTGAGTTCAACCCCTGAAACCCACATAAAGGTAGAAGGAGAGAACGAACCCCATAACATTGGCCTTTGACCTCCACACACATGCTGTGGCATATGTATGCATACACAATAGTAACAAAAGGTGGACAGTGCCAGAGGAACACACACATACACACACACACACACACACACACACACACACACACACACACACTCCATATTCTTTAGCTGTTGTCTGTTGAATATTTTTTCAGTTATTCTGTGGAATCTCCTCATTTTTAATAAGTCTGTTTTGGTCATATATCAGCTTTCCTTTTATTAATATTTACCTAGGAGCTAGAGAAATGTCTCAGGGGTTAAGAGAATTTGCAGATCTTGTAGAGGGCCCAGGTTTGGTTCCTAGCACCCACATGGTGGCTTACAACTTTCTGTAATCAGAGGACCTGATGTCCCAGGTTCTGCATGGACGTATAGGCAAAACACTCATACATAAATAAAAGTAAAAAAAAAAATTACCTAGTTTATCTTTCTTTCTCTAGATTTTAGTGTTTGTGCGCGTGCGTGTGCCTGCGTGCATGTGTGGAGGCCAGAAGAGGATGTTGGATCCCATGAACTGGAGTTGCATACAGTTGTGAGCTGCCCAGCGTGGATGATGGGAACCGAACTCAGGTCCTCTCCAAGGGCAGCCACACACGTCACTACTGAGCTGACTCTTCAGCCTCCTAACTCCTTTAATGTCTTTAGTTATGTTACATCTTTTAGATTTTTCTTTTGTCATTAATTAAATGGTAACCTCCCAGTCTCGGCCTGGATAAAGGTGGTTTCCTTGCTTCTCTGCAGCGTGCACCCAAGTATAGCATTCCTGGCTGGCTGCCATCGGCCGTGAGTGGTTTGGAGATGCTTGCCCATGGTCCCTGTGTCACGCTGGTCTACATTCACAATCTGAGTTTTCTGTGTAGGTACCATTACACCGTGGTGACCTACAGTTGAGGGTGACACTGGATACCCATGGATGGTTACTAAAAGTACCCCTTTCTCCAAAAAATATCCTAGTGAGCATGCCCCATCGGGCACCTGCCTCTAACTACAGCACACCTGAGTGGGCTTTTCTTCTTCCCTTCTGAAGACTCCGTGTACTTCCTGTAACTCATGAGTCATGGTTTCTGGAGAATTTGTTAGAAGCCTTTCTTTTTTCTTAATCTTAGGAAATGAGAACTTAATAACTATATCATTGAGTATAATACATTTTTTTTTATCAAACTATCTGACTGGCTGGTGCCCTTTCAAGCTGGCATGACTACTGTGGGAGCACATCAGCGATGGAAGATGGACCATTTGTGGCCCCACATCAGCGATGGAAGATGGACCATTTGTGGCCCCACATCAGCGATGGAAGATGGACCATTTGTGGCCCCACATCAGCGATGGAAGATGGACCATTTGTGGCCCCACATCAGCGATGGAGATGGACCATGTGTGGCCTCACATCAGCGATGGAAGATGGACCATGTGTGGCCCCACATCAGCGATGGAGATGGACCATGTGTGGCCTCAGTTCCCTGACGCTTGCCTAGACCCTTACATAGTATGCTTGCTCTTGTTGGCTGTCATGCAGAGTGTGTAAAACAGATCAGAGAGGTGACACATGCCTGGCATCTCAGGGGGACAGAGGCAGGGGGATGGTGAGTCTTAAGTCATCCTGAGCTACATAGTGAGAAACCTTACTTGAAAAAAAAAGCATATAAAAACGAGAATCAAAAGTATAAAACATTAAAGAATGGCAGTCCCAGCCTCCAGTTAACAATAACAACCTCTGAACTTACATTCTCCCTTTGGCATCTGTTCAAGTACATCCTGTCCCACCCCCATGCCCTGATGTTCTGAATTTCACGGTGGTGGTCCCTTTCCACCTCTGAGGAGTTTTACTATATGTATATGTGTTTTTTTAAACAGTCTGTTATTTAACTTGTCTGCTTTTGAAGTGTAGTGAGTGGCCTGGTGAACATAGTCTCGGTGACTTGATTTTTTTTCCCTCCAGATTCCTGGTTTTGAAGTCCAGTCACATTGATGTTGGGCTGCCATTCATTGACATTTGCTACAGTATGTTATCTCATTGTTTAGACAGTGATATGAGAGAGTTTATTTATTATGTATACAGTGTTCTGCCTGCAGGACAGCTTAGCCTTAACCTGTTAATTAAGGGCACTTGGATGTTTCCTTTACTTAAATTATATACTCAGATTTCTGGGTCGTAGGCTATATGTGTGTTCAGCATTACTAATTAGTACCTGGCAGTTAGAGACAGTGCCACTTTGTAGCGCGTTTTCCACATATAAAGCGCCTCTTGCTTCACCTGCTCATTAGCACTGGGTGGTGTTAGTGCTGAAATTGTTGCAGAACTGGCGGGCGTGGACTGGCATGGCTGTGTGCGCATGTGTGTGCATTTAGACACGCTTCCCCCTGTGCTTCTCTTCGCTGGGGTTCCTGGTGGCGCCTTCCATCTACTTCGGGCTTGTCTTAACTGATTTGTAAGCATCCCCCGAATCCAGCCTTTGTAATGTCCTTACAATTGTCATTGCCGAGCTGATGGCCTCCCCCTTCACTGGTTACAAAGCCTCTTATACACCAGGAGTTCCTAACTTCTCTCTCTAGGTAAATGCCTTTTTTTCTTTTTGAAGGTGAATGTTTTGTTTGAGAAGCTCTTCTCAACTCTGAGGGTCTAAATTGACTATCCTGTATTTTATTCTGGTTTGTTAGGGTTTTACCTTTCATACTTATTTCTAGTCTCCCTTTAATGGATCTTTAAATAGGACATGAAGGAGAAATTAATTTAGGTTTTTCTATATGGAAAACAGCCATGTTAGTAGCATTCATTATCATCCTTTTTTCCCCCTGTTAGTTGGTAATGTCTATTTTGTTGCAGATTTGATTTTTGAGTCTTTATATTTGGAGTTCGAGAACTAAAAGTCCTGTGAACTTCAGGTAGCTTGTAAACAAAAGAAATGCGTTTCCTGCTGTTGTGGAAACCGGTGTGTGGTACGGGTCATATATGAGGACCATGCTTTGTCCTCATATGGTGCAAGGGACACAAGGTCTCGTTGGGACCTCTGTTATCAGGGCACTAAATCCTATTTGTAAGGGATCCACTCTTAAGATCTCATCACCACAGCTTTTGACGTCAAAAGGTCTCACCTTGTAATGCCATCACCTTGGGAGTCCGAATTTCAGCATCAGATTCTGGAGGGGCCAAGGCGTTTAGACCACGAGGCCGGGTACACTGGGTTGTTTCCATGCTGTCCCTACAGCTGTCCATGCTGCCTCCCAAGCTAACACTGCATTGTGTTCACCATTATAGTTTTCCAGTCTTAACCTTTCAGCATCCCAGTTCAGACAAACCACAGGCTTTTGCCTGAGAATCCTTGTCCTACCTACATGTACGAGCAGGGGGAGGAAGGGCTGGGAGAAGCCATTGATTAGGGATAGCTGGAGAAACGACTGTGTCTCACATGCAAAGAGCGCTCGCGCTCTCTCTCTCTCTCTCTCTCTCTCTCTCTCTCTCTCTCTCTCTCTCTCTCTCTCTTCTCTCTCTTTCTTCCTGTCCCTGTCCCCCTCCCTCCTCCCTCTCTTCCCCTCCCTCCTCCCCCTCCCTCCTTCCCCTCCCTCCTCCCCTCCCTCCTCCCTCCTTCCCCTCCCTCCTCCCCCTCCCTCCTCACTCCTCCCCGGCCCCCATCCCCCCTCCCTCTCCCCTCCCTCCTCCCCCTCCTGCCCCCTCTCTTACTCTCTTATTCTCTCCCTCTCCCCTCTTTATCTTCTTCCTGCCCACTCTCTCTCAAAAAGAGAGTCTCACTGTGTTGTTCAGACTGGTCTCTGAAGAACTTCAGTGGCTGCCTCCCAAGTGCTGGGACGACAGGCATGTGCCACCACACCTGGCTTCTCTTTCTGCATCTTTGAAATATTCATCTCAAAAGACATAGCAACTCATGACAACGTAATGCTGCTCTAAACATTCTATTGCGTAAGACTCAGTAAGAAGAATTCTTAGAGTCGTCTTCCCTGCTCACGGCTTTCATCTTCAGCCATATCCAAACTGCTCTCACTCATCTATTGAGGTTCGTTTTGTCTTGTTTTTTAAGACCAGTGACTTCTGAAATATAATCCTAATACTGTAAGTTGATCCTCCCCAAATAGCCTTGTTATTTTTCATGACCTTTTTCCTTTTAAAGAACATTCCTAGCCGGGTGGTGGTGGCGCACGCCTTTAATCCCAGCACTCGGGAGGCAGAGCCAGGTGGATCTCTGTGAGTTCGAGGCCAGCCTGGGCTACCAAGTGAGCTCCAGGAAAGGCGCAAAGCTACGCAGAGAAACCCTGTCTCGAAAAACCAAAAAAAAAAAAAAAAAAAAAAAAAAAAAAAAAGAACATTCCTTGTGTTGTTGATTACTTAAGGTATAATGAATGTGTAGTCGGTTTATATGTTGGTTGTCCTAATGTCAAACTCTGGGCAGGACCCGTCAAGTCTCTTGCTGACTCTGTCTGGCTCCTGCTTACACATCTCGTGATCTGGGGCTGTGAGCTCATCTGGAGCAGCCCAAGCTTGCTCTCCAGAGCAGCTCTGTGCTGGCTGTCCAGGATCCCTGCCCTGACGCTGGTCATGATGCTGTGTCTGGAATCCCTGGACCCCTGGGACCCCTACCCAAGGAGGTGACGGCCGAGGTGACAGGTCCCAGGGAGACTCTTTCCTTGTAAGCTGTGTCTCCTCTTCACGTCTGCTGCCCTGTCCCTGCGTCAGAACTACCGCATCAACACCAAAGTGCATTTCTTTGATGATTACTTTTCTCTCTGCTTTTGGTCCCCGAGGCTTTCCTTGCTTGAACCACAAGCTCTGGCTTTCAAATATATTCATTTCCTTAGTCCCCTCTTATCTGCATGGGGAACCCTCCAAGACTCCAGTGGGGTGTAGCAAACCTCGGATGGTACTGAACGCTATGGACAGAAGACTGTTTCCCCTGTACCCACTCACCCAGACTGAATGCTGGTTCCGTCTCACCTGAGGGCTTACCCTGCACTTTGAGAGGGACAGCAAAGCCAGCACAGATTTCCTCTTCCTACCTCACAGGTTCCCCGAAGGTCCGACCTTACTTAGACCTCAGCAACCTCAGCATACACTTTTTTCCCCTTGCCTTACAGAGATGAGAACTGTCACATTTTCACCTACAGGAAGCACGTCACTGTTCTCTTCGGCAGACTTCTCTGCACACGTCCTTATCCTGACCGGCATCACTGCTTTTATGCTTTGGGGCTGTGATTAAGCAAACGAAGGGTGGCCTGCCCATCAGCCCTGTCACAGCCCATCTGATAACCGAGACTCTGTGACTAACGGTCACTTAGTGTGGACAGTGCTGATACGCTAGAGAAAGGGATAAGAAGGGTCTGGGTGGTTTGAGATCCCATCACACCCCTCGGCAGGGTGTGCGGTTTGAAACTTTGAATTGTTTGTCTCTGGGATTTTCCATTTAAAATTTCTAATTTTCTTACATTTTGTTTGTGTATGTGTGCACACACACACACACACACACACACACACACACACACACGCATGCACATGCCGCAGAGCACATACGGAGATGAAGGGACAATTTGCAGGAGTCGGTTCTCTCCTTCCATCGTGTAGATGCTGAGTGTCCAGTTCCCCTGGGTAGGCTTGCTGCCTTCACACGCTGGAACTTCCGTTTAATGTTTTGGAGCACACTGAACCATGGGTAAATGGAAGTGTAGAACAGAAAACCATGGATGGGGAGTTGGGGGCTGATGTATATTTTACCCAGAATTTGTGTGTTTTTATTCATGTTTTCAGGTGAATGAATTATGTTTCCAAGACTTCCCTGTATGTTTCTGCTAATCATCGTAGTGTCTGACAGGGATAGGTATTATTGATACTTGACCTAGAGCCTTGCACATGCTAGGAGGCTCCCTACCCTTGAGCCCCATCCCCAGCCCTCGTTTTACTGAAAACATAGATTTTGTATGTGTGGGTGTGTGGGCGTATGCATATGTGTAGGAATGTGTGTGTGTGTTCACTCCTGCAGGCACATGTGGAGGGAGGCCTGAGGCTGACATCCAGATGTCTTCCTTAGCTGTCCCTCCACATTATTTTTTGAGACAAAGTTTCTTCTCACCGAATGGAGCTCAATGTTGGGTTAGACAGGCTGGCCCTGGGACCCTCCTGTTTCTGTTCCCCCGTGTGGGGTTACAAGTGCATGCTGCCATGTCTGGCTTTTACCTGGGTGGTGGGATCTGAACTCAGGTCCTGGGCTTGTACAGCAAGCCCTTACCCACTGAGCCCTCTCCCCTCCCCCCCCTCCCTTCCTACTGTTTTTGAGATGGACTATCACTAAACTAACCAGGCTGGGCTTGAACTCCATCCGGCCATAGTCCAGACAGGCCTTGAACATATGTTCTTGCTCTCCAGACTCCAGAATAGCTGTGATTACAGGCCTGTGTCCCCAGCCCTGGCTTTAAATTAATATTCTATTCTTCTGCTCCTTTGTTTCCCCTGATGACTGGGACCCTCATGCCTCTTGGCCTTTCCCAGGTGCTCAGCATAGAGCCTGACACACGTCAGCTTTCAAGAAATGTTTTTTTTCTATTTTTCAAAGAGAAAATCCGACCAGTAAAGAGCCTGGGATAGAAACAGGAAGGGTCTGAAATTTCCGGAAGATTGATGCTGGTTTGGCAAATTCTAGGTGAGCATCATTCACTCACTCATCGATGCTTTCCACAGATTAACTCACACATCTGTCACTCGAGGGCAGGACTCTTTAGTGGTTATTGGAGGGTGTGGTTTACCCACCATTCTTTTCCGCAGGTTCCTGGACACCAAAGCTGCAAACTCCAGAGTTACAAGTCTGTTGATCTCCGAGTGGTAGTTGGTGGCAGCTAGAATAGAGTGGTGGTTGGTGGCAGCTAGAATAGAGTGGTGGTTGGTGGCAGCTGAGATTGTAGGGGAGGGAGAAGAGGAGGCAGAGAGTGGCCAACGAGGACAGTAGAAATGCTGTGTGCTTCCATGTGACCTCCTTTGAGACCTGCTGGGTCACTGATTTCCCCTCCCCCCTTTTCCTATATCAAATTTGAACTTGTCCTTGCTAAGAGCCTGGCTGCTTTAGCTGTATTCCTCTTACTGTGAAAGAACAGCAAAGCTTGCCCTAGCTTGAGCCTTCCCCTCGCTATCTGGGAGCTGAACTGAGGAGCCTGGGCAGTGGAGAGAGCCCTGAGCTGGGAGCCGGGACCCGGGAGCCCTGAGCTTCTGGCCAGGCACCGATGCTCTGCATCCATCACTTGCCCTCCCTGGCCTCAGTTTTAGCTCACGCACCTGAAGAGGGTGGATGACCTTTACACCCTCTCCAGCTATGATGGCATTGCGTGGCTGCTCTGCCTTTGTGTATTTTCTTCTGCTTGTCTGTGCGTTCCATGTGTGAACCCTGCTTCTGCTCTCTGTTCTTTTCCTTGGAAGAATTTAAGTATTTCCTACAAGGTTGGTCTACTGGCAACAGATTTAACTTGTATTTGATTCTGCTAAAGATATATATATATATATATATATATATATATATATATATATATATATATATATATATTCTAACAGAAATGAAAAATGCATTTAAATAAATTTTTTTCTCCTGGAATTTTGATGTCTCAGCTTATACCAACCATTGGCTCTTACTTCTTCTCTGCTTTTTTCCATTAGAGTCCTTAGCCTATGTATTAATCAGCTTTGCACTGCTGTAACAAAATACCCAAGGTGATTAACTTATAAAGACAAAAGGTATACTCAGCCTGTTGTTCGGGAGGCTCAAGTTCATGATAGGCCCAGGCTTTGGGCCTTGGGAGAGGTTGGAGTACAAGGCAGAATAAACTACAGATTGGTTTAGAAGGCAGAAAGAGACAGACCCCTTCAAGGGCATGACCCAGTGACCTAAGGATCTCCCCCACATCTGCCTCACAAAGTTCGTCCTACCCTCACTTGGGTCTCCTCTGACACCCACACTGTAGTAACATATCCATCACAAACATGCCCGTCTGGCAGTCTTTTGTATGTCTTGTGATTCGTAGCGACTAGACAGGATGTGCCCGGTCAGAGGAGCTTCAGGAACCTGTCTTTAGTGACACCGTTGACACGGTTGCGAGGTGTTCTGTGGCTTTGTGCTTGGGTCATCCTGAGGCCCTGGCCATGACCTTGACTCCTTCCCCTCTGGTAGCTGGAGGGCTAAATGTTTTTAATCTTCTTTCTTTCTGGCCAGTTGGAATTTGTAAAACCCCTAGAACTGGGAGATGATAAATAATGGTTTCCTTTGAAAGTATGCTTTTGGTTTTCAGTGCTGGGGATAGAAGTCAGGGTATCATGGACCACTTAGCTGCACCGCCAAACCCTGATGTAGTAAAGAACAGCATTTTCTGGCATATATATATATGCCAGACAGGTTCTCACTATGTAGCTCTGGCTGTCCTAGAACTCACTATGTAGACCAGGCTGGACTTGAACTCATAGAGACCTGTCTGCCTTTGTCTCCCAAGTACTGGGATTAAAGGTATGCACCACTAAACCCAGCTTAAAGATATATTTGTGTGTGTGTGTGTGTGTGTGTGTGTGTGTGTGTGTGTGTGTGTGTACATAAGAAAGAACCTCAGATCTTTTAGATTTGGAGTTACAGACAGTTGTGAGTCACCATGTGGGTGCTGGGGACTGAATCCAGGTCCTCACAATGAACAGTCAGTGCTCTTAACTGCTGAGATGACTCTCCAGGCCCTTTCTGGCATATTTCACAGTGGCCACTTTCCTTCTCCTCCTCCTGGTGGAAGCACAGGGGATTTCCCCCGTAGAACTTGCTGTAGATAAAACCACAGAAGCATGTGGGCTTTTGGTTGACCAGGTCCCCTGGGGGCTCTATCCTCAGACATCCACACTGAGCCTGCAGCAAGTGTTGGTTACTTATCCGGTCCTGCCCCAGGACTGGTTTTTGCAGGGGTGTCTGCACATGGGTTAAGTGACAGCTCTGAACCTGCTTCTCTCTCTAGTCCGGGGACCTGCAATGTACCCTCTGACATCCTTTCTGTGAAGAATCAAAAAGAGGTTTTTTTTTTTTTTTTTTTTTTTTCATTTGTTCAGCTTTTGGCTTGTAGTTAGGACAGGATGATCACATCCGTGCTGGACTGAAAAACTGGAAGTTCCTCTGCTTACAAAACCAAAGTCCTACACAGTCTGTGTTTGAGTGGCAACCTCAACTCTTGCCTGCTAATGTGGGGGCTGTGTGTGGCTCCTGGGAGTGTGAGCGGCTTGATATTATTACAAGATGTATTCCTTGCTTTCCTGATTACTGAGATAAAAATACCTAAGAAAGGCTTTATTGTGCAGTTTGAGGCTATCATCCATTACGGTGGCCTCGGCACGGTGGCAGGCGCCTGAGGAGCTGGACACACTGCGTCTTCAGTCAGGATGCAGGGGAGGAAGGCTGGTGCTCAGCTCCCTTTTTGCACATTTCAGGATCCCAGCTCATGGGCTAATGCCACCCACACTTAGGGTAACTTTTCCCATGTCAGTCAACCCAGTCTAGAACCTACCTTGCATACATATCCAGACGTTTGTCCCTGAAGAGACTTTAGACCAGTGGTTCTCAACCTGTGGGTCGTGATCCCTTTGGGGATTCAAATGACCCTTTCAACAGCGGTCACCTAAGACCATCAGAAAACCCAGATGTTTGTATTATTCATAACAGTAGCAAAATTACAGTTATGAAGTAGCAATGAAAATAATTTTATGGTTGGGGGTCACTACAGTGGGAAGAACTAAGTGAATTAAAGGGTTGCAGCATTAGGAAGGTTGAGAACCACTGTTCTAGACCCTGTCAAGCTGACAATATTAAGTATCAAATGAGGAATTAGAAATGTTAGCCCCATGGGAGAATCAGGAGTTCAAATCCAACTTCACCTACATGAGGAGTCTGAGGCCAGCCAGGCTGGGCTGTGTGAGACCGTATCTCAAAAAACAAACCACAAACAAAAACAAAAGAGAAAAGAAGAACAGAAGTGTAGGGCCCATCTCCTAGAGTGTAGGTGACATCTTGTAGATCTATAGTAAGGGAAACTGCATTTAAAGAAATGTTCCAAACAAGACAAGCAGATAAGGAATGACAGTCACTTCACGGAACGCTGTGTGACTCTGTGACGTCACTTTGTAATCACAAGCAGCTCCTTATGCTGTGCTGGGAAAAGCAGAACATAGTGTGTGGCAGGATGAGTGAAATGAGGTAACGTTAATCCTGGCAGAAGAGGCTGGGGGGCACAGTGGGTGGTTTTCTGCCCCCTAGGAAGACAGTTCTGCATGGCTCTCTCCTCCCGTGGTGGGCCTATATCCCTCTGTCTTAAGCGCTGCCTTAAAGGGAATCCCATCTCGTGCTAAGGGAAGTGAGAGGCCCAGCTGACTCCCACATCCATGTTCAGGCCCCCGAATGGGCTGTAACTGTGTCCAGAGAAGGGGGTTGGTGGCACCCTGAGTGCCCCAGAGCTGACTCCCCAGAGAATCTGTTCAGAGGCTCTATTGCTTCAAGGAATAATCATGGGGTCACCATGGCACCCGAGACTACTCAAGGGAAGGGGAACCTAGGGGGAAGAAACAGGAATCCCGGGGAAGCCCCAAACCTACAGGCACCTACCTTCAGTCTTCAGGGAAAGGAACAGTGGCTGGCTGTGAATGCTGTGAGCCCTGTCAGGGGCAGGTTTTGACAAAGGCTGCTGAGCCCCCACTGGGGACACTAATGAGCTCTCTGGCCGTGTTGTGAGGCTGCAGTCTAGGGGCTCAGCCTTCCTCTCCCACTTGTTGAGGGAGGAGGAGAGAGTTAGAAGAGGGACTACTCATCACGGGGCTGACAGAGTCCAAAAATGGGTTCAAGCACGGGATTCCACACGCACCATGTGACTTTCGGTGACTTGTTCCACCCCCTCTGCCTCTGTTTGCTCCCCTGTAAAGCACATACACAGGACGGCTGCTGTTCACAGATGGGACAGGGTGTGAAGGGCTTGGGTATAGGCCTTCCACCCGGCCGAAGCCCAGGAAATGGGGCCGGCGCTGTTTGAACGCAGCCAGGATGGTTCCAGGGCCCTCTGCTCTCTTCTCAGCTCCCCGTTCACTCATTTCCTCACGCCTCACCAGCCTCACGTTTGGAATTTTGGCATCTGTTGGTCAAAAGTCATAGTCTGTATTTGGCTGAACTAATTTTATCCCGGATTACTGCTGACAAAGTCAACATCCCTCCCTCCGCTGTGCCTGGGTCTCCTGGAAGGTGCACGTTCCCCAGGCCGGCTGTTCTCGTAGCTAGGTTGCCTGGGCCTCCCTCCCCATGCTGGTGCCCAGAATGTAATAACGAATCCCCATCTCCCGGCCAGTAGCCCAGTGCCCAGGAATTCAGGCCCAGCCTGGCTAACCCTGTTCACCAGCGCATCTGTTTCCAATCAGTGTTGAAAGCACATTCTTTCTGCTAGCAGGCAGGCGTGCAGGCCCTGAGCCTGGGGACCACGCTAATTGATTGCTAAATGATCTTGTCATTTCCAAAAGAGGTCTCTAGGCCTGCCCTTTGCTCTGCCTCTATTCCCCATGGGCCGACAGGCTTAAGAATTAACTCGTCAGCTGCCTCTGGCTGCAGAGAATCTCTCAGACCTCTAGTGTGGGAAGGCCCTGGGAGTCTCAGAGAAGCCCTGGCTGATCATTTTTTGCTCAAGACTTCTGGATTAAAAGACACTGGCTGCCACAGGCACCAGCCACCTCATTCATATGAGATCCATCCTATGGGAAGAATGAGGAACTAACCTTTCAGGAGTGTACTGCATAGCTCCAGGTCACGCCGAGCTGGTGGCAGGGATACAGTGGTCATAAGCCCACTTCCTGCTGGGTTGAGGTTCTGTCTTCAACCTGGCTTATTAGTAATGTCTAGCCAGTTTGACCACTGAGGCTGTCTTAGAGGAAGTGGACAGCACAGGATGGCTTTCTAGATATGGGGACACACAGGCTGTCTGTCTGTCTGCTCTGTCATGATCAGATAATGAGTCAGAAGACACCACTGTTCACTTCCAAGAGCTAAGGGCTTCCAGCAGGCCTTCCTTCCTGACAGGAAGCCCTTCATGTCCTAGCCTCGTTGCTCCAAGGTCCTGGGGTCCCCTGGAACTCAGAGGAAAGGTATAGCCTCTGTGTTTCCTCATCTGTCTCCCCAAGTTGAAGTCGGGGGCTGCTGTCTGTCTCTAGAGTGTACTCACAATAGAGTACTCACATGGAGGCAGAAGGACTGACTGAGTGAGTGAGTGAATGAATGAATGACTCATGCCATCTGTTCTGGGATCTCATTCACTGGATAGTTGAACAGTGAAAACTACTTCGCTTGACAAACTCTGACGTTCGGTTGTTGTGGCTGTAGCTGGCCACTGAGGATGGATTGGTGCGTGTCCACACTGGCCGCCTGAAGGGTCAGCTGCAATCCAGGAAGCTCGAATGGTGTACTTGTTGGATGGTCTAGGTGGTAGTGCATTGTTCATTTGTTTTAATATTATTTATTTCATTATAGTGTGTGTGTATGTGTACATGCACAAGCACATGTGTGTGAGTACAGATTCCTGTGGAAGCCAGGGGTATTGAATCCCCCTGGAGTTGCAGGCCTATAAGGCCCCAACCTCTGACGTGAGTGAGTGAGTGAGAAAGAGCGGAGACTATGACATGCAAAGCTGGCGTCTGGTCTGCCATTACACCGTGACCTCAAGCGAATCTCTTCGCCTGTGCGAGCCTCAAGAGGCTTCAGTGAGATCCTGCACGTGCACATGCTTACAAGAGCAGGGTAGTGTGACTCACATCTGCAATCCCAGCACCTCTGGAGGACCTGCGCAAGTTCAGCTGCACAGTGTGTGCAGACCAGGCAGTGTGCAGTGGCAGCCCTGCCAGCCTGGGGTTCAGTGTGAGGGGAAGAGAGCCTAGGAAACCATGGGATTCTTTGAACGTATTGTCAACACCTTCTGCATTAGACACAGTTGGAGAAATGGCTGCCCAAAGTTCTGCTCCGGCAGCTCTGTGCTTTGCTTTCTGAATGCACCCCCTCTCCCAGCAGCCGGCTGATGACCTCCGGCATCTGAGGACTACTGCACACAGTAAACAGCTTCCCTCGAGTTCATAGCCTGTGGCAGCCTGCTCCCCTAGAACTTGATCTGCTTTGGGAGAGTGGGAGGTGGGCAACTGATGAGAGGAATTGGGGGATAATAAGCCTTTCTAGAGAGATGGGATTATGTGGTATCTTTGTGGGGAATGGGCAGTTCTCAGAGCCTCCAAAAGTCCTGCTTATAAGATCATCCAAGGTATCAGATTTTGTTAACCTGTGTCAAGTGACTTTATGTGAATATTCCTCCTGCCTTGTGTGGGCGGTAGGGGCAAAGGGGGAGGGGAGGGGCTTCGTGTAGCCCAGGCTGGCCTCAAACTTGCTATGTATAGCCCAAGACACCCTTGAGTTTCTGATCCTCTTGCCTCTCTCTCTCAGGCACTGGGATTATGGCTGTACACCACCAAGCTCAGTTTTATACAGTGCTGGGTATCGAATCCCAGGGCTTCCTGCACACTAGGCAAGCACTCTCTTCCGGCTGAGCAGTGTCCTCAGCTGCCCATGAATGATCTCATTCAATGCTGACCTCAGCCCTGTACGACCAGCACTGCTTTTATCTACAGGTTACAGGCATAGAGTCCGAGGGTCAGGATGAACAGCTAGGGACCGGTGAATGCTGGAGCTGAATGCTGGAGAGGCCTCCCCCTCTTCAAGTGTCCCATCACAGCAGGGGAGGACTGAGGGCCTCTGAGGCCACGGCCTCAGACTGGCTGGGCCTCATCCCTCTTTCTTCCTCTCCCTCCAGCTGGCCTTGCTCTGTGTCTTGGAAACTTCCTCCCCTTTCCACTCAGCTGGAGATGCTGGCGGGGTCCCAGTGGCCACATCCAGGCCTGGTCTGTGCACTGCACATCGTCAGTCGCGGCTTCCTCACTGTAGTAGCCCCAGGCAGAGTTGGCGGGAGCTCATATTCACATGTCGGAGATTTATTTGGTGCTCCGCTTCTTCCCTTCCTCTGCCTCGCACTGTTTATTGAAATAGTTCATAGGATACTGTTAACGACTAAAACAAAAGTCAATAGAAAAATAGTTACGGGCTGCAGTGGCCTTGCCGCCGCAGCCTGACTCTTGAAGATGCAGCCTGGGGCGTGCGGGATGAGGAAGGAAGCGGCACTCCGGGGCAACCCTCTGAGTTTTCACCCTGCTTTCCTGGTGTCCCATCCTATTATTCTCCCCTGTGGGTTGTGTGAGGCCGAGCCTCTCCCTGGCGGAGTGGTTTGGGGACAGGTCCCGAGGGTCCTTCTCTGCTGACCTGGTCCTCTATGTGTTTACACGGCCCTTCAAGCCATGCGTGTCCTGCATCGGCTCGTCATCTATGCATGTGTCTGACCCTTCCCAGCATCCGGAGTATCTAGAAGCGAAGTTTGTCTCCGCTAGGCTATTTCTGTTGTGAGTTTCGAACGGGATCTCACGCATGTGTCCCTAACAGCTGTCTCTCCAGACTATGCTGCTGGCTTCTTAAAGGAACTGCATTTTATTATTTTAATTATTATGAATTGCTTAATAATAAAAATTAATTATTATTAATTAATTACTGTTATTTGCCTGCAGTACATGTGTCAGACCTAGCGGGGCTGGGAAGCCATAAACAAGGTGGAGGCCCTAGCTGGTAGCCAGTGTTGGGAACTGAATTCCAAATGGACCAAGGAGAGGCCTAGGTGGGCTCAGGGTAGCGCTGGAGCAGGGAAGAGGGTGGCGCCGGACTTGCGTGGAAAGGCTGGTCCAACACGAGGGGAGGGAAGGCAGAGAGACGAAAGCATGGTGCCACCAGTCACGCCACCCACGCAGTCAGTCCTGGCAGGTGTCCCGGCAGGTGAGCCGGTTTTGGGGGGAGGGGGTGAGACAGTCAAGCAGCCTGGGCTGTGGGAACCTTCCCAGAGTGCAGAGAGAGAGTGCGTGCGTTGGTGCCCTGCAGCCCGGGAAGACAGAGGCTCACTGTGTAGTTCAGTCTGGCCTCTAACTTGTAAGCCCCCTGCCTCAGCCTCCCAAGTGCTGGGATTACAGGTGGGCACCACCATGTCCACTTATGCACACATTTCAAATATAATACAGATATCATTTATAGTCATTGTTCCATCAACATTATATTCATAAGCTTTATCCATGTTGTTGAATGCAGTTGCTGTAAGGTAGTTTATCTTGCTGTATATTGCCTTTCATCTTTTAAAAAGCTATAAGATTTTTTAAAAAAATATATTATTTTATTGTGTGTCTATGGTGTTTTGCCTGCATGTATGTCTGTGCACCATGGCTGTGCCTGTGGAAGCCAGAAGATGGTATTGGACTGCCTGGAACTGGGACTACAGACAGTTGTAGGTATTAAGAATCAAACTCTGTGGGCCGGGCAGTGGTGGTGCACGCCTTTAATCCCAGCACTCGGGAGGCAGAGGCAGGCGGATCTCTGTGAGTTTGAGGCCAGCCTGGGCTACCAAGTGAGTTCCAGGAAAAGTGCAAAGAGAAACCCTGTCTCAAAAAAAAAAAAAAAAAAAAAAAAAAAGAATCAAACTCTGCAAGAACAAGTGCTCTAAACCACTGAGCCATCTCTCCAGCCCTGCTCTGCATTCCATTTCTTTTCTTTTTTTTTTTTTTTTTTGTTGAGACAGAATCTCTCTCTGTAGCCTTGGCTATCCTGGGAACTCTCTAGTAAACCAGAGATCTGCCTGCCTCTGCCTGCCACTGCCTCCCAAGTGCTGGGATTACAGGTGTGCGTCACTGTGCCTCGCTTCCATTTCTGTAAAAGAAACTTTATTCTCTTTTACATCTGTGTGCATGCGTGTGAGTGTGGGTAGGTGAGTACGCCCTCTCACCCATGTGTGTGTACAGAGGCAGGAGGAGGACATCAGGGGTCCTCTACCCCTCACTACCTTATTCCCTTGAGCGAGAGTCTCTCACTGAACCTAGAATAAGGTCGGTGACCAGCCAATGCCAGTTGTCCTTGAAACACCGTCCGTCCCTCTGGCACCGGGGTTACGTGCATGTGTGTGGCCATGCCTGGCTCTTTATGTGGGTTGTGGGGATTTGAACTCCTGTCTTCATGATTGCACA
Organism: Peromyscus maniculatus bairdii; assembly: GCF_049852395.1. Taxonomy (NCBI): domain Eukaryota; kingdom Metazoa; phylum Chordata; class Mammalia; order Rodentia; family Cricetidae; genus Peromyscus; species Peromyscus maniculatus. The sequence continues at coordinate 65,777,658 of NC_134859.1, read as the reverse complement.
GTATGTGTTCTCACCCCTGTCAGTCCCTGGTTGATTTCAACATATTACAAATATTTCCTCTCTCTCAGTGAACTTTTTCTCCTCTTTCTTAAGATGAGTTTTTAATTTTAATACATCAATCTCATTAATACTTCCCTTATGGGATATGCATTTTATGTCTTCATGGATTGCTTCCATATCCTGATATCTTGAAGACAATCTACATTACCCACTGAAAGTGTTGCCTTTGACCTTTAAGCTCTGGGATTGGTTGTTGTTGTTTTGGTTTTATTTGGTTAGTTTGGGTGCTGGGGACTGAACCCAGAACATGCTAAGCATGCTGTCTTCCACTGAGTTACCTCCCTAGACCCAGGAACTGGTTTTGTGTCTGGTATGAGGCAGGCACTAGCATCAGCTTCTTGCACAAATGCTTGCCTATGCCAGCACTGTTTATCACAGACCTTGCCCCCTGCCTTGGACCCGCCTCTGCCACATGCCAAGTGTCCATACCAGCAGGATTACTTCTGGACCCCCTTCTTTCTGGTTGTTCACTGGCCTGTCCCTGAGAACAGCACACTGCAGGCATATAACGTTGTTCTACCAACCAAATTCTCCCACCTGTTAGGGGAGTCTCAAGCGTCTTATCTACTCTTGTCCTTTGCATTTCCACAGAAAGTTTAGGAAGAGCTCATCAGGGTCCACCGAGAAAGGGGAGCAGCTGAGGTTTTTACTTTGCTGGGACAGCCTTCCGTCTATAAATCAAACTGAGGGGCCTGTTGAGTTTACCAGCCTACACACATGGTATGTTTCTGTTTTCACTGGAATCTTTGTAGAAAAAAAAAAAACAGCTTTAATGAGGCATGATTGACTTACCTTATATGGCATAGATTTGACCCAGGATAATTACTATTCAATGTATTTTGACATATGTGTGTATCCATGAAACCGATACCTCAGTGATGATGAACACAGCCAGCAGAGGGAATCTGCCCCCTCTTCCGTCTGTAGTCCCTCGTCCCCAGTGAAAGCTGCCTGCTCTCCACGGTGACGCTGAAAGTCGGGTGTGTTTCCCTTTCCTGTATCTTCTTTGGTGAAATGTCTGTTCGGATCTGTAGCTCACTCCCACCTCCCCATCCCCTGCCCCACCCCCCACCCGGTTTTTGTTGCAACTCTCACGATGTAGCAGGGTGTCCTCAAGCTGTGATCCTCCTGCCTCAGCTTCCAGTGCTGCTGGCATTGTAGGAATGGGACACTCCGCCTAGCCTTTTTAGCTGATTTTATTATCCTTGCAGTTTGAGAACTTCTTAAGTTCTGGGGGCAGGCTGCACACCCCCCCCCATTTTCCAAGGCCCATGTGTGAAGTCAGTCGGGAGAGTCTCCCCTCCCACCATGTAGATCCCAGAGACCGAACCCAGGTCATCAGGCTTGGTGACAAGTGCCTTCATCCGCTGAGCCTTCTCTCCAGCCCCTGCTTTAGTCTTTATATATCTCTCTATAGATTTATAATTAGGCCACAAGACACTCACATCTTTTTGTGTTTTTTTTCTTAGTAATTTAATTTTTTTGATTTTTTTTTTGTAAATGATATAATAATTAAGAATTTTTCTACATTTTTGGTTGCTAGATACACAAGAAGTGACAACTTTACACATGTTAGTTTTGCATCTAATAATATTGTCCAGCTTCATTAAAAACATTTTTTTTTAAGTTGCAGTTATTTGGAGTGGGCCTTTGCATGTCACAGTGTGTGTGGAGACCGGAGGACAGCTTGTGGGAGTTGGTTTTCTTCCACTGTGGGAGATGTAGATAGATAACTAAGGTCTCCAGTGGCAAGTACACTTGCCCACCCACTGACCTGTCTCACCAGCCCAAATTGTGATTTTTTTTTCTTTTCAAAAATAATTTATCAAGACTTTTTTTTTTTCCTATGTGGCTTCTGGGGATTGAACTTGGGTCTTCATACTTGCAAGACAAACACTTTACTTATTGGGATTGAGTCTTCTCCCCAGCCTGGTCTCAAGTTCAGACTTCCTAGTGACCTACTAATCCATTGAAGATCCTTTAGATTTTGTTCTTCTTATATTTCCTTTTATTTATTTTAAAAGAGTGTCCTAGGCTAGCCTCAAACTTGCTTTGTAGACAAGGATAGCCTTGAACTTCTGATCGCCCTGCCTCTCCCTCCCAGAGTACTGGTTTATTGGGTGCTAGGGGACCAGACTTTGGGCTTCGTTAGTGCTGAGCAAACACTTGGCCAGCCAAGCCGCATCTCCAGCCCCACTTAGCATGTTTGTGTGAATAACATTTCTATCCTCTACAAATAGTGTCACTCTTGTTTTTTCCTTTCAATTCTTTAATTTCTTTTTTGCACATACTTCATAATTAATGGTTTTATAGATAAATTAAATCCTTTATTGTTATAAAATGACCCTCTATTATTTTTTTCTTTAGTATTTGTATCTGACATTAGTAAGACGAATATGACCAGGTATGTTGGCTCACACTTTTAATTCCAGCTCTTAGGAGGCAGAGACAGGCAGATCTTTGTGAATTTGAGGTTAACCTGATCTACATAGTGAGTTCTAAGCTAACCAGGGCTACATGAGACTCTGTCTCAAAAATATAAAATAAAAATGCTAATGAGCATACTACCTATAGACTTCCTTTGATCAAGGTTTGTATGTGTCATCATATTCTATCATTTGATATTCATCCTTTATATATTTGTGTGTGAGTGTGATTGTGTGTGTGTGTGTGAGTGTATGTGTCATTGTATTCTGCCATTTGCTATTCGTTCATTCTTTATAGTATTTGTATGTGTACGTGAATGTTTGTGTATGTGTGTGTATGTGTGTGAGTGTGCGTAGTGTGTAAGTGTGTGTGAGTGCATGTGTGTGTAAGTGTGTGTGTATGTGTGTGCATGTCACACTGCAGCATGTGTGTGGAGGTCAGAGGATACTCTTGACTCTCAATCCTCTTTTTCTATCTCGTTTGAGACAGGGTCTGTCTTGTTCACTGCTGTGTACTCCAGGCTCGCTGACCCAGGAGCTTCCGGTGACATCCTGTCTCCCCTCCCATTGCCTAGTAGAAATGTACTGAGATTTACAGGCACTACTAGTAAGGTTGGGCTTTCATGTGGATTCTGGGGATTCAAACCCAGGTGGTCAGGTTTGCAAGGCAAATGTTTTGCCCAGGGAGCCATATCAGTCCCCAGTCCCTTTGTGTAACTTTGCACATCGTTTGTATAAAGCATGAAGTTTGATTTTTACTTTTAATTCTTGCTGATAATCTTTATGTCTGACTAGAACAATTACATGGTCAATATAGTTTGGATTTAAATGACCAGTTCAGTTTGCTGTCGTTTTGTGCCCACCTGTCTCATTTGTGATTCCCCCTTCCTCTCCTCCTTTTGGAATAATTCTCTCTACCAAAAAATTAATTCCACATTTTAAAAACCCTTATGTTAATGGTTATCCCACTAGACACAACGTGCATTAATTTATCAAAGTCAGAAGTTAATGGAAGCCTTTGCCCTCCTTCAAATGCTACAAAAATCTTCCAATCCGTTGACTTCATGAGCTTCCCTCCAGAGCAGCTGCTATCATAGCCCGATGTTTCAGCTCCTCCCTCCCCCCCCTCCCTCTGTGTGTGAGTGTGTTTAACCTTGTGTTGACTTAGCCAGTGGACAGATACTGCTCTAGGTATGGCAGAGGGAGGCTTCACACAGGAAACCTGGCTCTGAATGCGTGCAAGGGCCTGGAGGGGCAAAAGAGGCAAAGGCATGCTAGGTGGGGTCAGGCTACAGTAAGAATCCGCCATATTTCATCCACTCCTTCCGCTCCTGGGGTGGAGTTAAGGATGCCTCTGTGTCTCTGCCGTCCCTCAACCTCACCTAGATGCTTCTCATCGTGCGATGCCAGCCTGGGGTCCTGCTGGCTCAGGGGTGTGAACAATATCAGCCTAACCTTGCGATTCGAGACAAGCGCCAAGGCAGTGACTAGGGGGCGGAGTCAAGCGCATCCCTCCAGGACACGTGCTGTGCAGTCCTTTCCCACTCACATCATTCTATATTTGCTACTTTCTTTACCCCTTGCCCCCGTCACCTAATCAGGGCATCCTTCTATTGATAGAAGTCACAACACAGAATGTCCTTAGTGGGAATCAGAGGCTCACACTCCTACATGCCCAGGAATATTTTCCTCCACCTCCGCAGGTTTCCCGGCTTTGCTGCGGCTGGTACCCTGCTCTGATTGCCACTTTCCTCCAGACATTGAGGGTACCCCTCCTCCGCCATCTTACACCTAGTGCAGCAGCTCGGGCCGCATGTCTGCATCTCACCTTGGTGTTCTGGGGTGCCATTCCGTGTGTTCAGATGAGAACTCCCTTTTAGTTGCTGTGAGTGGGGTTAACAGGGTCACTGACCTGTTCTGGAAACTTCCCAGCCCTTATTTCATGGAGGATTTTCTCTTCCCCTGGATTAGCATCTCAAGGCTGCCGTAGCAAGTCAGCCACTAACATGGTGGCTTTAAAATTTAAAAAAGAAAAAACAATAACCGTACATGTTTTGTAATCCTGGGGACCAGAAGCCTAAGAGAAGGTGTTATCAGAGCCACGTTCTCAGGTTGGGACAGCTTGTTCCCTTAGGCATTTTTCTAAGTGTGTAATTCTCACTTTCTAGAGAAATGGCCAGTTCTATGGCTCCCGAATTGAGGTCTCTTCTACAAAGGAATGTTTTGTTCTACAGAAAAGATGCACTGCCACATAAAGGCGTTTGAAGCAAAGTTTCAATTTGAAGCTGTTTTTTAAAAAAGTTATTGTTGTGTATGTTTGTATGTGTGCTTGTTTGTGTACGTGTGTGTGTGTGTGTGTGTGTGTGTGTGTGTGTGTGTGTACACGTGTGTGCACGTGTGGGATGGGTGTGAGAAGTACTCATGCCACAATGCGCCTGTGAACAGCCTCATGGAGTTGGTTCTCTCCTTCTCTCTCTGTGGATTCCAGGGATCAAACTCAGGTCATCAGCTTGGGCAGCACCAAGCGTCTTTGCCCGCTGAGCCTCTCTCCAGCTGTTTTATGAATCTTACAGGTACACAGGTGTAGCTAGCAAGGCCAAGAGCTGACCACTTTGGGTCAGGAACCTCCAGGGCAGTTTCTCAATCTCTTCTTGCTTGCCCTCATTCCTTTGGGGTACTGAACTCTGATTGTAGGCCTGGGCTCAAGCACCTCCATCCACGGAGCCATTTCTCCAGCCCCCCATCCTTATTCTTTTCTTTTTTTAAAATTAATTTATTTTACATCCTGACCGCAGCCTCCCCTCTCTCCTCTCCTCCCACTCCTTCCCCCTCCTCTACCCCCCAAACCTACCCCTCCTCCACAATCACCCAGAAAAGGGCAGGCTTCCCATGGGCTTCCGCAAAGCATGGCATCTCAAGCTGCCATGAAACCAAGCGCCTCCCCCTGTGTTCAGGCTGGGCCTGGCAATCCAGCATGAGGATTAGGTTCCCAAGAGCCAGTCCAAGCACCAGGGACAGCCCTGCTCCCGTTGTGAGGAGTCCCACAAACAGACCGAGCTACACAACTGTCACATCTATGCGGAGGGCCCCCAGGCCAACCCAGTGCAGGCTGCCTGGCTGTTAGTTCAGACTCTGTGAGTTCCCACGAGCCAGGCTAGTGGCTTCTGGGGATTTTCCTGTGATGTTCCTGACCCCTCTGTCTCCTACACTCCCTCGTCCCTCTCCTCAGCGGGACGCCTTGAGTGCCCAGTGTTTGTCCCCGGGTCTCTGAATCTGCCTTCATGAGTCACTGGATGAAGGCTCTCCCATGACAACTGGGGTAGTCACCTGTCCGATCACAGGGGATGGCCAGTCAGGCTGTGCATCCACGGCTGCCAGGAGTCTTAGCTGGTGCCATCCTTGTAGACGCATGGGAGTTTCCCTTGCATCAGGCTTCTGCCCAGCTCTGTAAAGCCCCCCATTTCCAGTCATCCCTCTCAGCACTCCCCCTGCGCCCACATCCTTCTTCATAAGTACTGCAGAGAATTCCGTGGAATGGGCAAGGCTATTACATCCCATTTGCCCATTCTTTTGCTGATCACCATAATGCTATTCCAACAGTACTAGACACACCTGAGTCCCCTGGTGTCTGCTCTCTGTCCTCCCCCATTGCCTCCCTCCCCTGCCTCCCTCCCTCCTTATGGCCTGTGAGGCTGGTCACACCCTCAGCTGTATTCAATGATGAATGCTTTGGGTTTCCTTTGGAGACCAAAGTTGGGGTCAGTTTGGGGCTTTAAAAATCTCCCACTTTGCCAGGCGGCGGTGGCACACGCCTTTAATCCCAGCACTTGGGAGGCAGAGCCAGAGGGATCTCTGTGAGTTCGAGGCCAGTCTGGTCTACAGAGCGAGATCCAGGACAGGCACCAAAACTACACGGAGAAACCCTGTCTCGAAAAGAAAAAGAAACATCTCCCACTTTACAAAAACCAATAAACAAATTTGGGGGGACATCTATTAGTGTACTAGGTCTGGAGCCCAGCCCTGTCCCCTCCTCTGGCTGGATTCCAAGACTAGGAAACAGTACCTAAGTGCCATACCTGGACAATGTGATTTCAGTGAGGGCAGTCACGTGCCTGGGAACTTCTCCCTGGCTCTAAGTGATATTCATCACTTTCCTACTTCTGCTCAGTGTCGTACATCTCTCTTCTCACAGAAGGAAGCTAGAGTTGTCGCTTTCATTGTTAGCCACTTAGGGATCAATCCACATTGAGATGAGGGACAGGATGATGAGTCAAACGGGAGACCCAGGGCCTCATCTCTCAGATGTTGAGTCCAGACTGGGGGGTGGGTGGGGGGGTCTTCAAGAAAAGACTCTGCCTGTTGGTAATGGGGACCATCCGTGTGTGTGTGGGGGATCTATGCTGTGTGACTGTGGCAATTTAGCAGGGCCAGCTGCCCTCCCCACATCTGCAATGTCCCAGAGCACGCTTCAGTGGGGAAACGGGGCAGTAGGAGTTGTAGAGCTGAGGGCCTAACTCATGTGAGCCTGAGTCACTTCCTCAACCTTCCCAGGTCTCAGTTTCTGTATCTGTAAAATGGGAAGTAAGACATTTACCACCAACAGGTTTCTTGAGAGTGAAATGAGATCACTTACATAAAAGAATGGAAAGCCTAGTGGGTTGTGTGTGTGTTATACACACAGACTATAACAGTCTATAACACAGGCCAAGAAGAAGGAATGCGAATCGGGTGGGTGTGTCCCCTAGGGAGCTGAGGGAACCAGAGAGTCTGTCCTGGAAGGGAAGGGACTGGGGTCTGAGGCTGGAGGATGCAGTCCTGAGTTCAGCTGTTCACCAATCGGTCTTCAGATGGAGACGCTGTCTTCCCACTGCCTTTAGCCAAGCCCTGGGGTATTAGGCAGGGACGCACACTCACCTTCACTCTGTCCAGAGGTATCAGAAGGATCACGTCCTGACTGAGGAATGACAGTTCAGATGTGCTAGGGAGCACATCACCACACCGGCAGACAGATAAGGCAGGGTCTCTTTAGCCCAAGCACCTCCTCTCACAAGCTGTGCTTGGGCCCCAGCATGAGGACCCTTGACTCTAGGAAGCCACTCCCCCGTGGCAAGCTTCTGAAGGGCATTGGCTTTTTCAATAATATTAGGGTGTTTTTTTTTTTAGTTACATTGTGTGTGTGTATGTGTGTGTGCACGCGCACACACACACACACACACACGCACATGCACACACACATACACACACACATTCACACGCACACACGCACACACGCGCACGCACGCGCACACACACACACACACACACGCACACGCACACGCACACGCACACGCACACACACACACTCTAAAGCACACCTCTGACAGTCCAAGAACAACTTTCGAGAGCTGGTTCTTTCCTTCCGCCATGTGGGTCCCAGGGATGGAACTCAGGTCATCAGGCTTGACATCAGGCACCTTTACCCACTGAACCCTCCCACTGGCCCGTCAGTGAAGTTTTAGCTCTGTGGACTTGAATTCTTTCCTCCCCGGCTGAACCCTGGCCCTAACTCTGCCCCATTAGCTACTCTAGAAAATTTGAGCTCCTGAATCACAGAGACCTTGAGCCACTGCGACTCAGCAGCCATCTTTCCTTACGGCCACTCAGCTCCAGCTGTCACCCGGAGACACAGCTTCACATGGACGGTATTTTGTAACGGCGGGGCACCCAACCAGCTGGGGCTTGGGCTCGCTGCCAGGTTGCCTGGGGCAGCAGTGTAGACAGCAGCCAAGTGCTGGGTTTTGTGGAGCTGCCCTGCAAGCTGGGTGAACAGCTTGTCCCAGGTTTCCCAGGAAAGCCCTCAGCCTGGGGACAGTTGGGGTGATGGCTCCCCTCTCCGCAAGCCAAGGCTTGTCTTCACTTTTGAGAGAGATGACAGGCAAGTCACAGGCTTGCTCTGTTTGCTTTTGCTCCCCGCCATCTGACCTCGGGCTCACCAATTAGGCTATGCTGGCTGGCCAGTGAGGCTCAGGAGTCGTGTCGTCCTCCCCCATCTCATCTCCTCAGTGCTGAGGCTGTCAGCGCTCATCGCCATGTCCAGCTCTTTATGTCTGTTCTGGACACTGGATTCGGGTCTCCATGCTTGTGAGACAAGAGCTTCACCAGCTGTGCGCTCTCTCAGCTCCTCTTTCATGTTTTTTATTTTGTTTTTCATCTGCATCTTCTTTCTCAGCAGCACCCACTCTGCCTTCCTGGCCCGTGTCCTGCCCTCGCTCCCTAAGCGGCCTGCCGAGGCTACCTTGGCCCGGCTTTTGTGAACTGCATGCATTATGGCCAGCATGGGCTGCTCAGAGGTTCCAGGAGGGCCTATGTTGAGGAATAGCCAGCTACCCCACAACCTCCGCTGGCAGCTTAGACAAAGCCTGGGCTTCTCCGAGATCCTGATTGATTCCCCAGAGAATGGCAAGCGGCCTCAGATCCTCAGTCAGGACCCAACTCTGAAAGTTCTGAAAGGCCTGGGCAGTTGGCAAAATAGCGGTCCCCAAAGCTATAACCCTTCCAATCCCCTGAACCTATGAGTCTGTGGCCTCCCGTGCTAAAATGGACCTGGCAGGGGCAAGAACATGAAGGATCTTCACACGGGGCAAGCATCTTCGAGTATCCAGGTGTTCCATGATCACAAGCGTTCTCATAAGGAGGCAGGAAGTCAGAAGGGGAGGGAATAGGACAACATCAGCAGAGAAGAGAGCCAAGGGGTGAGAGCAGCCTCCGGGAGATTGGAGAGCCGAGAATACCTCCTGCCCTGCTGACTCCAGCAGGAACCTACCCGTTAGCCACCTGATCCGGTAAGAGTCATTTCAGGAGTTCTGACGTCTGCTACCGCAAGGGATGCTCTGACGGCATCTTAAGTTACCGGGCGTGTGGCAACCCCAGCTAGTAGCCAGAGGGTGTAGGCAGCACACCGGCTAGCTATTGCAGCTCAGGCCTAAGAACATGGGGTCTCCTTTCATGAGGGGGGCCTCGTAGCAGCTGGCCTCAGTGCCTGGCACACATCTGCTCTATAGAAGGGGCTCATTCCCACCCCCACCCCCACGGCGGAGGATCTGTTCCGTTCAGTCTCTCAAAGGGGCCTCTGGATCTCCATGCTCACAGCTCCAAACTGGTCCCTGACACCTGGGGAATGCCATTTGAACCACAGAACTCGGGCTCCTGCCCAGACCCATGAGTCATCAGCTCCGTGTTCACAGGGCTCCAGCTGGTTCTCATGCACCAGGATGCAACTTGGAGAAGCCGTGGAGAGGTCCTTCCCTATTAGTCAGAGGGAACAGAAAGACCGAGAGATTTGCCGGGGCCCACGTGCCCACGTGTGTGGCAGCATCAGGACTCACACTCCAACCCCAGAACTGGAGGCTTTGCCAATAAGGCAGACAGCAGAATGGTCCGGGAGCATCACCCCGGGGGACCTTGCTTCCTTCCCGACTGCCCACCCCAACTGTGCCCAGGGTCCTCCTCCATTCCCTCTGTTCCTCATTCCCTCAGTACTCCTCAGTCAGGCCCTGCTGTACAGGGGGAAGCCTGGCTTCCACAGGCATTGCCTGGCTGTCCCTACCCCTGGCTGAACAGCACAATCACTTGGGGACGTCTACTTCCATTTTTGACACCTGGCCACACCCCAGACTCTGAGTCAGATTCTCATGAGGTGGGGCCTGGTCTTGAATATTCTGAAATCACCCCTGAGGTGGTTCTGGAGCCGTTGAACTACAACTGTTCTGGAAGGGTCTTAGGTGTGTCAGTGGGGGCGAAGGGCACAATCAACCCTCGTGTGTGAAGCAGGGAGGTTCTACCTCTGAAACACGGGAAGGCTTCACAGAGGAAATGACTGACATGTTTTGAAGGGTGTGTAGGAGTTTCCCCGGGACTAGAGTTTGGATGGGAGTAGAAAAAGGAACTTTAGGTAAGGAAGCGTTTCCCACTCCTAGTCAGCAGGGACGGATGTTCTCAGGAAACAATTGAGTGTGACTGTGGGCTCTGTCACCAGCACTTTCAAGACTTCTCATCTTCTCCCTTGCTCCGAGGACTCTTTTGGTCCTTGGTCATTTTTATTCTCTCTTCGTACACCCTCCCTCCCCCGGCCCTCAAAGGCTGCAAGCCCTGGCAGGCCCTGTCAGCATCCAAGACTGGAGGGGAAAGAGCCATGGAATGTCACTTAATCCTGAGCCTGCCCAATCACAGGCTGTCTCCCCGGGGGATCAGGCCTGCAGATGGTGTGGTGACCACACCCAGAACCCATCAGATTCCAGCTATGCCTCCAACTCTGGATGCTGGCCTCGGCTAAGGAAGCTCTCAGAACTGTTTGGGTTTTGAAATAGCTGATCCACCGGATGTGGTCCCCGCGCTGTACCTGGCACAGAAGCCGACACAGCTTCTTATAATCCAGGTTGGGCTGATATAATATCCAGCTTTGTTCACTGGATAAAGGTCACGGGATGGTGGTCCAGCCCTTTCTTCCCTGTGCCTCTGTTTGCCTGTCTGTGGAATGGGGATCCTCACCCTGGAAACAATACAGGTTTCTAAAACCCCATCGGCTAGAACCATCTGACAGTCTATGTCCTCTTGCTACCGGGCACAGTGACGTGTGTGGGGCTGGCCGGTCAGAACCGTTCCTGGAAAAGATAAGAGCCGGATTGGCCATGAGAAGCCCTTTCTTCTCTGGACAGAGCTGTAAGGATGAGAACCTGGAAGCTTCCAGATCATTCTGTCTGCCACCCTGAGCAGACGGGGCTGAAGCCAGAGTTGGGCTCCTCTGACTCCAGTGGAGGACGCACTGCTGGGAAGCGAAGGGGAACCTTCACGCCAGAGCTTCTTGTTCTTGCCCTGTGTGAGGCCAACTTGACCCCTGCTCCCTTGCCTTCCATGTTTTTTTTTTCTTCCTGGAAAATTACCAGGATAATTTTATCCCTTTGCCTCATGTAGTTCAGTGCTTCCCCCATCCCTGTTTGTGACCACGGAGACCAGTGGATCGAGTTTGGTCAACCCTATTTTTAGAAGACATAACCGAGACTGGGGGAAATCAAGAGACTTGTCCAACTCAACTGGGGTGTGAGAAGTTGGGTGAAGATTTAGGCTTAGGGCCCTTGCCCTTCCCCCCTCCCATCCCACTCTGCCTCTGGTAATCCCAGAAGGCTCCCTGGAGGACCCCCTGGCTTTATCAGCTGGGTCAGGTCAGGGCCACGGGGACCACATCAGGAGTTCAATTGAGGAAAGCTAATCTAAAGGTCTGGTTATAGAGGACGGAAAAAAAAAATTCTTAGAGAAACCCCTTGAAAATAACCCTAGGAAATGACTTCCAGCACACCAGGGCTGAGGAAACAGGAGAGAGGAAGCTGGGGTGACAGGGACTAGAAGTGAGGACCAGTCCCCAGGGCTGTTCCTCCTCCACCTGGCTCTGCAGGAAGGCTGACCGAAGCTGGATCCTGGGACAAAACCCACTACTGGCTGGGCTGACAGGAAGGGCGACTAGGAACAGGACAAGGAAGTACCTTCACCCCTCTCCTGCTGGCCCCTCTCCTGCCCGGGCCTACTATGTGGAGCATCCAATGGAAAGTCAGCTGGCAAAGGAGTCTGGGTAATGTGGGTACAGAACCAGGCTGGGGAACAACTGGAAAACTGACAAGGGGTACATCTTCTGTCCTTTCCACTCCAGCCAAGAGCTAGGTTACCCCCCAAAAAACACTCAAGTCTATCACATGTCCCCTGCTCTGGGACCGAAGCCTGGATCTTAGAACATGGCATGAAGTGAACATACCCACACAGTCTGCCAGACAGGCTCTGGGCTGCCAGAGGAGGCGCACCCTGGGCCCTCCCCTGAGAATTCTAATTTGTTTAAGCTGAGTCTTCTCCAAAAGGCTTGGCAAGCCCAGACAGGCAATAAGGTGATGTCTTTGGACCATTGGCCTCTCCCTGGCCAGGAGGCAGGGACAGGGGCAGGGGCCATTGTGATGACCACATAGTCTACCTGTCCGAAATGACCTGGCACTCCAATGTCTGTTTAGACGTGGGTGCTGACTTCAAGGCCGGATGAGAAGGTGGCTCTTGGCTTGGACTCCTCTCCGATGCCTTGCCTCACCCCTGTGCTTGGCACCAGAAGGCCCCAGTGTGCTGGGTCAGATTCTGAGGCCTGGGAATCCTGCGGTCAGCAGCCTTGGGGCCTCTGGGGCTACTGGAAGCTGTCAGATTCCTCCTGCCTGCTTCGTTCTCTCTGCCTCACTCACTTTTCTTGTCTGATGAAGGAGAAACAGCATGGGGATCTGGACATTAGTCATACTGTGTTCCACTACTTCCGGACTGGAGGATACTGGCAAATTATTCGTACCTTTATTTAAATATGAACCCTTGCAGCTACATTAACACGAACTCCTCTGTCCCTCCCAGAGTACATAGTTGCTGCCTGTCACATGTATACATGCTGTAAACACTACAATATACTATTATGGTTTTGCTTTTAGGCAGCATATACATTTAATTATGTTTATGATACTAGGATTTAATACTAGAGTCTTATGCCTCTTAGGCAAGTGCTTTGCTGGCTGAATTATATTATCGGCCATTTTGAGTTATCTTTACTTTTTATTTCGAGGTAGACTCCCATGAACTTACCCAGACTGGCCCTGAATTTCAGTGTTTCCTCCCACTTAGGCCTCCTGGAGCTGGGATGGCAGGCCTGGGGTACCTGGCCTGGCTTATTTTGCTTTTTTAAGAGGCATGGTCTTGGGGCTAGAGAGACGGTGCAGTGGTTAAGAGCACTGACTGCTGCTCTTCCAGAGGACCCTGGTTCAACTCCCAGCACCCACATGGCAGCTCACAACTATCTGTAACTCCAGTTCCAGAGGATCTGACACCCATGGCAAAGCAACATTGCACATAAAATAAAAATAAATAAATTAAAAAAAAAAACATTTTAAAAGGCCAGGCAGTGGTGGCACGCGCCTTTAATGCCAGCACTCAGGAGGCAGAGGCAGGCAGATCTCTGTGAGTTCAAGGCCAGACTGGTCTACAGAGTGAATTCCAAGACAGGCACCAAAGCTACACAGAGAAACTCTGTTTTGAAAAAAAACCAAAAATAAATAAAAATTAAATTAAAAAAAGAAAAAAGATGCATGGTCTTGCTATGCTGTTGGCCCATCTTGAACTCCTGGACTGAAATTATCCTTTTCCTCTCTCTGCTCCTACAGTAGCTAGGATGCAGGTCTGGGCCACCACATCCTGCTAATCACATCCCACTGATCACATACATGTTAAGGAAGCCAAAGGGCAAACTGTCCCATGTCTCCCCACACGTTTGCTATTTCCGTCCCTTCCACCTGAAGATCTTCCTTTGCACACAGACATACTAGCAGTGGATCCCCGCCCCTCCCCACCTCCGCCCTACTTTCCAATTTTCTGAATGAATGTTTCCCTTTCATTCATTTCATTCATAGAAAGGATTTTTGTGGCTATTTCATTTTGAATTAACAGTTGTCTTTTCTGTTTCTTTGTTGAGTTTTGTTTTCCTTCCCATGCTTTAGAGATGTTCCTGTCTTTCTAACAAGATGTTGTAGATATTTATATCCTTGTTCCCTTGTATGAAATATGTTACTTTGTTCCTAGTGGTTTTCACAATTCTGTCTTGATGTTTGGTTTTGGTAGCCTGGTTATATGTTTAGGGTTGTACTTTGCACATATCCTGTTAAAGGTTCCTTGGGGTTCTCAAGTACATGGGGTTTGTAGGTTTATATCTTTCACCAAATACTGGGAAAACTCAGCCACTGAGTTCCTAAATAGCCCCTGTACTCCTTCCCTCTCCCCGTTCCTTCTCAGACTCCTATTATGATTATTCAGTTTCTGATATTGTCCCGTGGGTCTCCAAGGCTCTTGGTAGGCATCCGTGTGATGCTGAATCCTGCTCTTTTTTTCATTCCTGATCACCTTATTTTGCTCAGAAGTGGTCCAACATGGACACTCTAACCCCTTTCAGAGTTAGTACCCCCCCTCCACTAGATCTCTAAATTTAGTTGTTTGAAAGGTTAAAATTGACTGGCCCTTGGATAGTGTCTTAGTTAGGGTTATTATTGCTGTGATGAAACACCATGACCAACAGCAAGTTGGGGAGGAAGGGGTTTTTTTTGGCTTATACTTCCATGTCTGTTCATCATCGAAGGAAGTCAGGACAGGAACACAAACAGGGCAGAAACATGGAGACAGGAGCTGATGTAGAGGCCATGGAGGGGTGCTGCTTAGTGGCTTGCTCCTCACGGAGCAACCTTAAGCCATGTTTTCTGGGAACCATATCCCTTGGTTTCTGAGACAAATTTCCTACTGAGACCTGGGGCTTAATGATTAGGCTATGCTGCTGGCCAGATCACCTCAGAAATCCATCTGCCTCTGCCTTCCAGCACTGGGGTTACAAATGCAAGGCACTGCCAGGGCAGTTGTGGCCCATACCTTTAATCCTAGTACTCAGGAGGCAGAGGCACGGTGGTTTCTGTGAGTTCAAAGCTACCCTGGTCTACAGAGAGAGTTCTAGGACATCCGGGGCTACACAGAGAAGCCTTGTCTCAAAAAACTAAAATCCAAAAAAAGGATAAGTGCACACTATTGCACCTGGCTTGCTTTTTTGTTTGTTGTTATTTTTAACATAATTCTTCATTGATTCTTTGGGAATTTCACATCATGCACCCCAATCCCGCTTACCTCCCAGTCTCTCCATATCCTCCTCTTATCCCTTTAGCATCCCCCTAAGCAAAACCAAAACAAATAAACAAACAAAAAACTACCTCTGTCTTTCTAACACATTTTCATTCATCCTAGTGGCATTGGGAGCTGTGGTGTGTCACGCAGTACAACCCTTTGTCCAATCAGCCCCACCCACAAAATGTTCATTGCAATGAGTCATTGGTCTGGTTCAGGGCCTCTGACACACCATCATCACTGGATCCTTAAGAAAACTCCTCTCGGCTATCCTGCTGTTGCTCTGAGTCATGGAGATCCTGCGGTTATCATTCCACAGGACCAATCTCTTTAGACACTCCATCAGGTCATAGATGGGGTAGATGTTAGGGTGGGCCAACCCAAGACCCAGAATGTGCGTCTGGATGGTAGCTGAGCTGGTTGGTCTGGGCCACTGAGACCACTCCCCTCAGGCAAGGGGCAGGGCCAGCTCTCCTAGGCCCACGCCATTGCAACACTCCCGTGGGTGTGCGGGGCCTGCTCTCCTGATGCAGTGTCCAGCAAGGGGCAGGGCCAGCTATCCCAGCACCAGTGAAGAGTGGGTCCAGCTCAGCACAGCCCTCGGATTTCAACGTGCATGGCTCCTATGACCCCCTGTGGCAACACAGGCCATGGACATTATCATAGACCCTAACTGCAGCGGGAACGTGGACCCAGACATGGCCCTCTGCAGCAGCTCTGGCCTGGACATCACCACGGCCCCAGTGGCAGCACAGGCCACCCAGATCAGTATGGCCCCATGGCAGCAAGGCCCTTGGACACCAACATGGTCTCAGGTGGCTGTCTTGACCCCGGGCATCTGCATAGCCCCTGGTAGCAACAGGAGCCATAGACATCAACCCAGACGCTAACTGCTGTTGGGCCACAGACCCAGACATGGACCATGGCAGCAGCCTGGGCCTGGACGACACCATGGCCACAGGTTGCGGCCTAGACCCCAGGCATCCATGTGACCTTTGGTGGTGCCATGGGTCACAGACATCAACATAGAACTCAGCAGCAGTCCGGGCTCGGATGTCACCATGGCCACAGGTGGCAGGGCAGGCTGCTCAGATTGGCATGGCCCCCATGCCTTTTTTTTCTCTCTCTCATGCATTCTGGAGGGCAAACTCAGGTCCTTATGCTTACATGGCAGGCCCCTTCCCAGTCCCAGATTGATTTTTGCTAGACTCTCAGCCTACGGGAGGTGACTCCGTCTTCAACTTGTGGCCAGGTGACAGGGAACACAAGTCAGAAGAGAAAGAAATGGAACGATGGGGGTTGGTGACCAGTGGGACCCTTCACTTCCCCCTTAGCCAATACTGATAGAAAACTTGTTGGTCCTGGACCTGTCCTCCATCTGAATCCTTCGATTTCCCCTCCCCGTCCAGCACCCATCTTCCCCAGGGATGCCGCAGAACCAGCAGGAGGTCTCTCAGGCTGAGCACCACAGCATGCTGTCTCCATGGCAGCAGATAGTCTCTGCACCAAGCATATTCGCAAAGAAGCTAGAAGGAAAAGAGCCAAGTTCTTTGTGACCTGCCCTTTCCTGGGGGGCTCTGTAAGCTGAGTGGCATGGCCTTCTCCCCTGCTGTCCCCCAGGAAGGAGCCTCAGAAAATCATAGTGGGAGCAGGAAACTGGGGATTTGACCACATGGCTCAGCAGGACCCCACTGCCCAGTGAGAGCAGGCTGGGAAAGTTGGTCTCTACCTCCAGGCAGGTTCCTTTCCACTCAGAAGCACCTCAGAGGTCTGTGTTACAAGCTGAATTATGTGACATCCCTCCACTCCCCAGTTCATTTATTGAATATAGCTCAAAAGAGGTCTTCAGGGAAGTGATAAAGCTTACAGAGGGCCCTAAGGGAGGAGCTGATTTCAGAGGACTGGAAGAGAAAGCGCTCTTTTTTCATAGTACATAAGTGCCCAGTAGGAAGTTGGCCATCCGTCAGTTGCTGACCTTTGTCTTCAGGTTATACAGAAATACCCTGTATTGAAGAATCCTGGTCTGGGTCTTTTGTCCTAGCAAGCCTGAGCAGACCAGGAGAGTTGGCTTCTCCTTGATTACATTCCCATTCAGAGCCTCTGAGAAGCCACAGCTGATATCCTTGTGAGGGACTGCCCTCGCTCCATAGAAGAAACCGCATTGGTTTTCTTCACCCTGGCGGCAGGTCTGTTTGGATAGAGGTGGTGTGGACTGCGTTGATCTGGTGGAGTGTGTGGATGGGGGTCTCATGGGCCAGTGAAAAGAAGGGGAGTCCTGGTTCCTTCCTCACCCCAGCAGCTGCAGGCTACTCTTGAAGCCTCATCCCTGTCTTTTCCTCCCCATAAGCCCCAGCCTCCCGGAGTGACTCCAGTAATGTCCCCAGTGTCCCCATTGATCATTCTTCCATGCTGACACACGAGTTGTTTGCCTACCTGGAATTTGCTTCCTCTTTTTTTCTCATGGCAAATGTTCAGCCAGCCTTCAAGTCCAGGAAGTCACCTCCAACAGGCTGACACCATCCACTCCGCACTCTGCATTAGTTACTTTTCTGGTTTCTGAGACAAAATTCCTGATGACAGCACCTTAAGGAAGAGCTTGTTTTGACTCCCAGTTTGAGGCTGCAGTTGATCCTGGCGGAGAAATCATGGTGGCCGGAGCCGCCACAAGTTCCTTTGAGTCTGGAGTCAGAAGGCTGGTGCTCAGCTCACTTTCTCCTCTCTAAAAGTCTCTGTGCACGTGTGCTTGCACACCCATCAGAGGACAAAAGGGGTCAGGTCAGTCCTCAGTTTCCACTTGCCACTGTGTACATGGGACTAGTCAACCCGCTAGCTTGTGAGGATTATCCCATCACCACCTCTGCCTTGCCGTCAGAGTGCCGGAGCCACACTATTGTGTCTGGCTTTACGTGGTTTCTGGAGACTCAGGCGCAGGTCTTCATGCTTGTGTGGCCATTGCTTTACCCCCTGCTGGCTAGTTTTATGTTGACTTCATACAAGCTGGAGTCATCTGAGAGAAGGGAACCTCATCTGAGAAAATGCCTCTGTAAGGTCAGGCTGTAGGCAAGCATTTTCTTAGTGATTGAAAGGGGAGGGCCCAGCTCACTGTGGGGGATGCCACCCCTGGACTGGTGGCCCTGGATGCTCTAAGAAAGCAGGCTGACAGAGCCATAAGGAGCAAGCTATTAAGTAGTCTTCCTCCATGGCGTTTGCATCAGCTCCTGCCTCTAGGTTCCTAGCCTGATTGAGTCCCTGCCTTAACTTTGCTCGGTGATGGGTTGTTGCTGTGGAACCGTAAGTTGGAGTAAACCTTTTCCTCCCAAGTTGATTTTGGACATGACATTTTATCATAGCAAAAGAAACCCTAACTAAGGAAACTCTCTTTTTTTATTTAGTCCAGGACCCCAGCTCATGGGGATGGTGCCACCTACATTTAGGGTGAGTCTTACCACATCAACCAACCATATCTGGAAACTTACCCACACACAGAGGTCTGTCTCCTAGGTGAGTCTAGATCCTGTCAAATTGACAATATGTATAACACACACCACACACACACACACACACACACACACACACACACACACACACATATATGTATGCATACATACATAATCACCAAATGCATATGTACTACGAATATACATGTATTTATATATCATATACTATATATATATATGGTTCTGGGTAATTTAGACACAATGACTCCATTGTTGCTGGGTTGCTCCTGGAGTGACAGGACACCTGGGGAGCCAGGTTGGCTATGGAGTAGGCAGCGAGCCCCATCAGAGTAGGTGCAGGATGCTATGGGTGTCACAGCCTCACTGACCCTGCTAGAAAACGTATCCATTTGGCATTATAAGTAAATATTATTAAGTAGGCAGATTTAAAATCACAGAACCCATGAGTAATGAAGACTGATGATACCTAGTTAAGACTGTGCCCTTAAATATGATTTTATTATATAAGACATTTTTCTACATGTATTTCCATATCTGTAACTCTTGTTGCTATCAAATTTTCCTTGTGAAGGGTTTCAGGAGGCAGTATCTGCTTGAGAAGTGGTTCTCTACCTGTGGGTTGTGGCTCCTGGGGTTGAACAACCTGTTCATAAGGGTCACCTAAGACCATTGGAAAACACAGATATTTACATTACAATTCATAGTAGTAGCAAAATTACAGTTATGAAGTAGCAATAAAAATAATCTTATGGTTGGGAGGTCACCACAACATGAGGAACTGTATTAAAAGGTCGCAGCATTAGGAAGGTCGAGAACCACCGTACTAGAACAACAACCGCCATGTACCATTGTCCATTAGATGTTTACTGGACCCCATAGCAAATGCTTGAGAGCAAGGCATGGAGGAGAGGCAGGAGCACTCTATTCCTCTGGTGCCTGAGTCTTGCAGCGGGAAGGACCTGTCATCATTCCCTCCATGGGTGTAAAGACCCCACAGATGGCTGCTTTGGAATAGCAAGCAAATCTAAGACCAAGAAATCACAAGCCCAGAGTCCCAAGGACTTGGTTAAGAATGAGGTTCCCCTACCTAGGATAAAAATTGTGCAAATAGGCAGAAGGACCCTGAGAACATCAAGCTAGTGGTCATGTGTCTAGAACTCAGTTCAGAGTTCAGTAGAATAGACCGCCTTTAGTCGCTGAGTCTTAGCGGGCCTGGCTACCTAGGGACAGGTTCATAGTGAAATAGGACAATGCTTGCCTACTGTGCACAAGGCCTGTGTTCCATCTCCAGTATACCACACACAGGCAGTACTTCAGCTATAAAGAAAAGAGTGATGCTTCCACTACAAATCTGAGTATATTCTGAGTTCAACACCGCTGTATGTAATCCAACGCTTGGCCACTTACACAATAAGCCTCGCGTGGCCGCTGGATGTGAACCAACAGTAGATGAAGTTGTGGAGGTGACTTTGCTTCTAGCCTGGCTCAGCTGGGAGACGGTGGTCACGTGAAGGTGAAAGGGGATGATGGCGCCTGACTTGCTCATTCACTCTGGGGACAGCTCAGTGCTGGCATTCTGGGACCACAACAAGGAGCAAGACTGTCTTTGCCCCGTAGGAACCCACAGTTATAGAGGGGTGGTGTAGATGAAGTGGGTCCCGATAAACACGTGGGAGTCGGGGCAGTCTGCCGAGGACAGAGCGAAGAATCGTGAACTCTCAAGGGCAAAGTGTCCACGGACAGCCGAGCTGTGAGGAGGGTGACTTCCTGGAGGAGGAAGCTGTGCCTAGGCTTTGCGCTTCAGTGTCTTGGGGATTAGTGAGTTTTATGAGAACAGCGCGATAGGATTAAGCCACATCAGTCAAAGCTGGCTGGCTTTTGGCAGCGAGCCCTTTTAAAGGGGTGAAAAGGCAGAGGCAGCTATGGGTTCTGGTCCCATTTGGAGGGAACGGCTTTTATTGAGAGCGCACCCGCTGCCTGATCTGCAAACGACTAGGCAGGCCAAAGGCTGTGTAGCTACCAGGCCACCTGATCAGTGGGTCTCTGCTGTTCTTAGAGACGTGTTAGCCAGTTGGCTTGACTAATGTGTTCCCAGTGAAGTGAGCTGGGAGGGGAAAAAAAATCTCTTCCTGGTTGTAAAACTGGAGGTGATATTTGTTCCTAATCGACTCTGCAGTCCCTGGCTGCTCCCCCGAGCCCTGGCAATCAATCCTGCTCAGAAAGAAAGCTTGTTGGGTAAGGGGAAAGGGTGGAGGGAATTCTCCCATTCTTAGGAAGCGAACACACAAAAGAGAGAAAAATCCCAAGCATGGCAACCTGATGGAGTTTACGTTACAAAGAGAAAAGGCTTCTCATGGAAAGCAATAGGGTAACTGGATGAAGAGTATACAATTCCATCATGCTTAGGTATCTCTGAAGCCAGTGAGCTCTCCCCTTAGAGAGACCAGCCAGGAAGGGACAGGAGGGCTAGAATTCATGCTAGAATTCTGGCCACGGGTGAGATGAAGATAGACAGGAGGCCATGCTGGCTTTCAAGCCTTCAGAAAGGCTGCCATCGTCCACTGGATTGTCCCAACAGCTTCCCGGGGGCAGAAAGAGCAGCAAGGGTTTATGAGTTTATTTGATGATCAATTGCAAAAGCATGTATCTGATGGTTACCTGAGCTGGGACTGGACTCTCTGGTTCAGCTGCTGCTCCTGGCAGGAGGGGAGGAGGAAGGAAGCCCCAGCTTCCTGCCGTGTGCTCTCCAAATAGACCTCGCCTTCAGCATGGATGTCTTTTCTATGTGCAGATGAGACAAAGGGATGAGAGGTTGGCGCTTTCGCCCAAGGGGCCAGTGCCTGTCTTAGTGGCATTCCCAGAACCTGCCATGGCCCCTGGGAATGGGTCATGAAGTAGACATGCCCACAGTCTCCTCTGGGCAGAGCTGGCCCAGGATCATGCCAGCTGGCTGGGTGTCAGAGGAGGGTAGACTTTTGGCCTGGAGTCAGGCCGATCTGACTGAAAGTGTCATGTCACTCTGCCCTGAAGCTTTGCGATGTCACCCTGGATATTGTCACACCCCACCCCACCCTCTTCATCACACCTCACCCCACCACAGCCAACTTTGAGCGGATCTCTGGAACTGATAAGATGATGGCGTCCTGCCTACAGCCTGGATGAGGACATCATCACATGACTGTCCAGGGTGGGGGAGGTGTGTGTTACCATCATCAAATACAAAAGTCCAGGAAGCCAGGGTGGTGGCGGCGCAGGCCTTTAATCCCAGCACTCGAGAGGCAGAGCCAGGTGGATCTCTGTGAGTTCGAGGCTAGCCTGGTCTACAGAACGAGATCCAGGAGAGGCACCAAAACTACACAGAGAAACCCTGTCTCGAAAAACAAAACAAAAATCCAGGAACTGGAGAGATGGTTTAGCAGTTAGGAGCAGGTACTACTCTTTCAGGGGATCCAAGCTTGATACTAGCACCCATGTTAGGCAGCTACAACTCCAGCTGCATGGGATCTTAACTGGTACTCACATGTATGTACCCATACAGATACACACAAATGCACATAATTAAAAAAAAATTTAAATCCAAGGAAGGGGTAAACTCATAAAAAGCCTTTGCAAGCTCCAGGGCATGGCCATTGCCTTCATGAAGTCCAGCTGTCACCACTGGGGGATGGCTTTCTTGGGCAATCTGCTTGGAGATCCTTGGTGTTATCACAGGAAGCGAGGACATGGCTGACATCGAGCCATTGAGTGGCCTGGAGCCGGGGTTGTTAAGTACTCTATAACGTGTAGGGTAATCCTTCACAACAAGACAGGCTGCTTGAAATGCCAGTGGCTTCCTCCCAGAAGGTGCTGGTGGGAGGTCAGTCGGGATACTCAACTGCCTGGTGAAGAGGTCCCCTGTGCCCCCCCCCCACCCCCATTCTGCGGCGCTGACTCTGAGGCCCTGGGAAGTCGAGGCCCTAGAATCTAACTCAAAACATAAACTTCCCCTGCAAAGGGGTAAAATGAGGCTTTCTTTCAGGTGATGGGGTGGTGAAAGAACTCTCCAGGGTCAGTTCTCAATTTCTTTCGGCGACAGAACAATGAGCATGCCGGAGCCTGTGTCTTCCCTTGATTTCACGCTGCCTCTTCCAGGCCTGGGTGGTAAGGAGAGGTGGTGCCTGCCAGGCTCCTGGGTGAACACTGAACCAGCTTCCAAACACTCCAGGATGAGATGGCCTGGGTGACAGGGCCTGCATGTGGTTGCTGCAGAAACAGAGGGAGGAGAAAAGGGGTTGAGAGGTGTCTTTGGGTGTTTTCTGTTTCTTAAAGCAGCAGATGCACAATCTTGGCGCAGGCTCTCTGGGTGGTGTAAGTCTCTGGGATTCTCCTCTGAGGCAGGCAAGCATAGGGGATAGTTTAGCAAACTGGGACTCCACTTGGTGTGGGCTATACAAACATCCCTCTTCTAACAATACACTTGGCAACCTGAAACCCTTGTCTGTTCGGCATATACGCACAGTTTGCCTCTCTGAGCAATGTACCCGGGAACCTGTTAGCGAGCTAAGATGGATCCCCACCTGCAACCAGCTGCATGCACACCCCTCTCTGAACAACGGAGTAAGTGTCCCCTCTCTTGAGCGACCATCAACATAGGGTATATTGAATCAGTACTCCAGTTATGTTCTGTTTAAGGGTAGGGGGACCAGATCCAGCCTAGACTGGTTTTGGGTGTGTGCACAGTAAGACACGTTCTAAGTGAACATTTTTAGGAAGGATCCTCCATCTACCATCATACTCCTTTGCATACTTGAATGAGAGATGATTAAAATCAGATGCATCATGAAAAAGGAACATGAGTAGTAGAAGAAAATTGTATAACTAAAGTCTGTCCATCAAAATAGAGAACTACTCAACGTACATCCTTAGTAATCAGGTTCTCCCTCCTCTAGAACCTATAACAAATCCCAGGGGTCCTTGTGGTACTTTCTTACTCCTGTGGCTTGTCATTCTTTTTTTTTTTTTTTTTTTTTTTTGGTTTTTTCGAGACAGGGTTTCTCTGTGTAGCTTTGCGCCTTTCCTGGAGCTCACTTGGTAGCCCAGGCTGGCCTCGAACTCACAGCGATCCGCCTGGCTCTGCCTCCCGAGTGCTGGGATTAAAGGCGTGCGCCACCACCGCCCGGCGTGGCTTGTCATTCTTGACAGCATATCAACTATACTGTGGCTTTGCAAATCTGTGTGCCCTTTTCTGTCATTCTTAAACCAAGAACCGGGACACTCCCTGCACAGACCTATCTAGCCACTGGTAACACCTCTGCATGATCAGCATAAACAAAGAGAGGGTTGGAATCATCATCCCCAGGCAGGCCTGGTGACACACGCCTGGAAATCTAGCGCTGCAGAGGCTGAGACAGAAAGGTCTTAAGTTTGAGTGAGCCTAGGCCGCACAAAGAGATTCTGTCTAAAAATCAAACAGCACCAATAACCAGAGTCCATTCCTAGCTGACCCTTTCCTAGAGCGCAGCTTCCTTAATTTTTTAATCTTTTCCTGTGTGTGTGTGAGGGTGGAGGTTAAGGATAGCTTGTGGTGGTCTTCTCCTCCATTCACATAGGTCCTGGGTCATCAGGCCTGCATGGTCAGGCACCGTTACCCACTGAGCCATCTCACAGGCCTGGGAGCCGGGATTCTTCAATTAGACACAAGAAGTTTAAAAAAAAAAAAAAAAAAAAAAACCGCAAAAGCAGCTTGGCAACAGTGGTTTCTGGATGTGCAAGCACAAAAAAATTAACCAAAATCAAACACACATTGAATCAGAGATGTTTCTGGCAGGGCTCGCCTGTGTGACTTTGTGGAACTTGCCTGTAGTCTTGGTTCTGAACTCAGAACACACAGACTCTGCACACTGCAGAAGTCATCAGGCTGCCCGCTCTCTTAATGCCACTGAATGCTTCCTGACACACCTCGGCTAGGGTTAGAGACCGAGTATGTGCTGATCCACAGTGTTTTTACCGTACGTACAAAGTTTCCTTCTCCTATAGGAAGACAGTGGTTTAATTATGGAAAACAAAGTCTTCCTGTTGTCTGCCTCCATTCCTCAGCATCTATCAAACTAGTGTCTATGGGATGGAGTGTATTCAAATATCTGGTTTTAAAACTTGCTGTGTGAGTTGCTGGCTTGAGCTTCAGAAGCAGTATTAAAGAATTTTGGCTTGAGATTAGTACATTTCCAACTATTTCTAAGATGGCATTAAAAATATTTCTGCCATCTTGTACTATGTATTTATGCAAAGGGCCATTCTTCACACTGATGATTATAAAATCAAAATGTTGGCTAACTCTGTAAACAGTGAGGATGCTCTGTGTCTTGAGGTACTGAATGTTTGGCCAACATTTAATTCTTTATGTAAAATAAAGGACCTCTATCTCATTAGCATACACATTGACTTCCTCTTTAATAAATAGTTAAGTTATATGTATACCAAAGAATTATTTGAAAACAATGATTTGTTACCAGCAAGTGCTTGGTTTGGGTACCTACTCTGCATACCTTACATACCCAGGGTCCTGTAAAATCTTCTCCAGCAAAAAGAGGCAGAGAGTGGAGAGACATTAGAGGCCCTGCCCTGGAGGGCCTAGGAGACTCCCAGCCTTGAGAGTTCAGACTGTCACTCCTGGATTCAGAGAGTCAGGGATGGCAGGGGTGCACCAAGAGGAGGAAGTAGAGGGATCCCCACCTCCTGCTCTGTGGAATTTGCCTGTCCTGCCTCAATGTCCCTTTTTGTCTTTCCATTACCAGTTCCTCAAGCATTGTGACTGTCCCAGAGTCTAAATATAAGCTTTCTTCTATTTTTCATATAGGCTTTCTTAGTCAGATAAGGTTGCTATAACAAAAACGCTCCAGACTATGCAGCTTATAGACAACAGAAATATGCTCACAGCCCTGAAGTTGGGGAGGTCCAATATCTAGGTGCCTGCAGATTCAAGGTCTGGTGAGGGCCAGTTTCCTGGCTCATAGGAGTGACTTACTGTGTTCCCACACAGTAGAAGGCATGAGGGGTCTGTTTTAGATAGGCTTCACTTTGAGGCCCTAACCACATCCCAAAGGTTGTGTGTGTGTGTGTGTGTGTGAGAGAGAGAGAGAAAGAGAGTGAGAGACAGAGAGCATAAGCATAAACATCCAGGCCAGTCAGGCGTCAGTGGCCTTTAATCCCAGCACTCGGGAGGCAGAGCCAGGTGGATTTCTGTGAGTTCTAGGCCAGCCTGGTCTACAGAGATCCAGGACAGGCCCCAAAACTACACAGAGGAACCCTGTCTTGAAACAAACAAACAAACAAACAAACAAACAAACAAACAACAACAACAAAAAAAACCATCCAGGCCATGCAAGCAACAGGATTAAGACCTTGAATCCGTTCAACCCTCCAGACCTTATCTGAGCCAGGGAGTCAGGCAGTGGGGCTGCCGGAATTGGATCCAGGACTTTCCCTCACTGTAAGTCTACTGGGACTTGGCATGACCAGCCCCAGGATCTTGGGCAGAGCACAGACCTCCTGAGACTGTGGAGAACAGGGGGTCATTTGTTTACTCCCCCCCCCTCTTTTCTTTGACTGTATCTTGTGTTTTCATCGTTCCATCAGCTGGCACCGTTACTCCCCTCCAGCTCTGCCAACATCTGCAGGTCACCCCTCCTGTCCCACCTCTTACCTGAAAGGAACGTGACCTCATCACTACACCTGGAGCCCCTGTGAGCTCCCAATGGAGTCATTTCCTCCCTGCCAACCTCCCTCCTTCTCCACAGATACTGGAGTCCCGAATCTGTCCTTGCTCTGCGCACACTCTGTTCTTGAAGCACATTCATGTGTGGAGTGTGCATGCCTTTAATCTTTGCATAGACTGAACCATACATCATTTGCCTTTATTTTTTCATGTACTATTTGTTTATTATATACTACTGAGATTTATTCTGGGTGACATATCTAGCTATGACTATTTATTATTTAACTTATTAAATAATAAATTGGTTTGGGGGTTTTAACTCACTCTCATTCATTTCATGAGCTCCATGGTATTCCACAGTGTGACTCAGCACAGTTTATTTAACCAGTTTGAACTGATGGAAATTTGGTTTTTTGTCATCCCAGAGAACACTTTGGTAAGTACCTGCCTTCCTGTGCTCCCGTGGGGGAGCTTGTCTTGAATATAACCTGTCAATACAATTTGGGTCTGGCCACCCATTACCACATAACCTGCACCTTACAATAACTTAAATCTACCACATTTCCATGTTCTGCCCACTGAGGTGGGCGCTGGGCAATAGGACAGCTGAGAGGTTCGTAGCTTCACATGGCTGGCTGAGACTTCCTCATGGCATGCTGTCATGAAGGAGCATTCCAGGCCCAGAGGTGGAAGTTGTAGGCTTCTTGGTCTTGGAAGGTTACACAGTTTTCTTCCCATCAATTCTTTTTTTCTTTTTCTTTCTTTCTTTCTTTTTTTTTTTCTTTTTTCTTTTTTTTTTGTTGTTGTTTTTGAGACAGGGTTTCTCTGTGTAGCTTTGCACCTTTCCTGGAACTTGCTTTGGAGACCAGACTGGCCTCGAACTCACAGAGATCTGCCTGCCTCTGCCTCCCGAGTGCTGGGATTAAAGACGTGCGCCACCACCACCCGGCCCATCAATTCTTTTGATCAAAACAAAAGATTCAGAGGAAGTTGAAGTAGACTCTACTCGTTAATGGGGAAAGTGACAGAGAATCATTTGCCTTCACCCACCACGGTACTTGTGGGCATTTTATTGTGTGTGTTGAGAAGAGGATGTGTGTGTGTGTGTGTGTGTGTGTGTGTGTGTGTATACGTACGTACGTGTGCGCACTTGTACACTTGACCTAGAGGTCAATTTGGGTGTCTTTCTCTATCACTCTCTATCTTATTTTTTTTTTTTTAGATTTATTTTTATTTGTGCCTCTCTCTGGAGGGGCTGGGGATGCTTGTGGAGGCTGGAAGATGGAATCAGAGCCCCTGGAGCTGGAGTTACCGGTGGTTTCTGAGGCACCTGACCGTGGGTGACAGGAACCAACAGGCCCTCCGCTACATACAGCAGGAAGTGCTCCTAACTACTGAGCCGTCTCTCCAGCCCCTCCACCTTATTCTTCAAGGCAGGGTCTCTCACTGAACTAGAACCTCACCAATTTGGCTAGACTGTCTGGCCAGAAAGCCCCTGGATCTTCTCTGCCTCCTCAGCACTGTGATCACAGACATGTGTCACCATGCCTGGCTTTTATCTTAGCTCTTCCTGATCGCTTAGAAAGCACTTTACCTGACTGGGTACTGAGCCATCCCCTACCCTGTGCAGGGTTAAATTTTACTAGATAACTAGAAATTGCTCTCCAAAACAGACGATCCCACTCACACTTCTACCACCTAAAATCCGAATACAAGCTCTTGTCTAAATATACCAGGGTCCCCTCATACTTGGTGTTGTTGGGCTAAGAAAACTGTGTTAACTTGATGAGTGTGAGATTGCATCGCAGTGTTGTATAAAATTTCCATTTCCCTCCTGGAGTGGTGGTGCCACACCTTTAATCCCAGCACTTGGGAGGCAGAGGCAAGTGGATCTCTGTGAGTTCAATTCCAGCCTAGTCTACAAATCGAGTTCCAGGACAGCTAGGGCTGTTACACAGAGAAGCCCTGTCTCAGAGGGAATTTTTTTTTCCATATCCCAAGTTAAGACCCTGTCGTTGCCATTTGTTGGGTTTTTTTTCTTCTATGGTTTGCATTTTAATGTCTTTACCTATTTTTAGTATTTATTTTTAGTTTTAATGGTAATACTATTTTTAATTATGTCTCGGTGTGAGGACACGTGAGTACAGTTGTTCACTGAAGTCAGAGGCATTGGGTCCCCTGGAGCTGGAGTTTCAGACAGTTGTGAGCTTCCTGACATGGGTACTGGAACCTGATCTCTGGTCCTCCATAAGAGCAGTATGTGCGTAACCACTGAGCCATCTCTCCAGTCCCTTTTACCCATTTACAAACTAGTTTGTCACATGACTTTGGAGGGAGGGGTTCTTGATACATTCCAGGTACTTTGTAAATGGATTGTTCTTTTTGGGCCACCAGCTCACAAACAATGACACAGAGACTTGTTATTAATTATGAAAGCTTGGCCTTAGCTTAGGCTTGTTCCTAACTAGTTCTTATAACTTAAATTAATACCTATCTATTCTTCTACATATTTTTTTCAGAGCTGAGGACCGAACCCAGGGCCTTGCGCTTGCTCTACCACGGAGCTAGGTCCCCAGTCCCTAATCTACATACTTTTACATGGCTCGGTTACCTTTACTCTGTACTCTGAGTTCTACTTTCTTTCCAGTTAGCTCGTGGCTCTGCCTTTCTTCTTCCCAGAGCTCTCTTTGTCCAGAAGTCCTGTCTAGACTTCCTGCCCAGCTATTGGCCATTCAGCTTTTATTAAACCAATCACAGTGACACATCTCCACACAGTGTAAAGGACCATTCCACAACAGTACTTCTTTCTGTAAATCCTTCTCTAAAGGAGCTGGGTGGCAGGAAGTGGATATGGAGTCCGACAAAGGGTTAGGAAGTCAGGAAGGTAGGAAACGAGTGAGACCTGGCCAAGTAGATGCCAGAGGATCCTGGAAGGGAGAGCAGGGGAGAGGGCTGAGATGCTGTGAGGTTTTTCGTGTAGACCATGAGCTCAGCGTGCAAAGTGCTCCCAGCCTGGCAGCCTGCTGGGCTGTGCAAAGGGCAAAGGTCTGTGGGAGTGTGTTCTGGCCCACAAAGCTTGTCCTGTGCGGTGGCGCAGGGTCATGTCGCAATGCTGCTAGGTGACCCAGATCAGCCCCGCAGGGCTGAGGGAGGGGGAGGTACTAAGTAAACAGCCCTTCCTGCCGCTTGAGGTGGCTTGTTTCTCGCTCTCCACACGGCCAGGTAGAGCCTTGCAGGGCCTGTCATTGAGAGCACTTGAGCCTGTAATTGGGAGCCTGTGCTTGTAGGCTTGGCTGGAGGCAATGACACCATCTCTGGACTGCCTCATCGGGCAGCCTGGCATGAGATGGGCAGCCAGGCGCAGGGCTGCTGAGCAGGGAAAGGGCAGGTGGTGGAGCCGGAAGTAAGAGTAGCCGTGATTACCACAGTTTCTTCTTGCCCGGAACACTGGGGTCAGCAATATGCACAACATCAAAAGGCGTAAGGTACAGGAGGAACAAGGCAGATTTTGCTCTAGGACCAGTGTGTAACAATCTCACTTTAAGACCTGAATAAAATTTTATATACAAATGTTTTCACTGTAGCATCATTTGGGTAGTTTTAGATTACATATATTTGTTTGGAGTGTTGTAGGTGGAGTTTCTCTGTGTCCCGGCAGCCACTCCCAAATAACCATTCAGAGACTTATTATTAAGTATAAATGCTCAAGCCCGGCGTTGGTGGTGCACACCTTTAATTCCAGCACATGGAAGGCAGGGGCAGGCGGATCTCTGTGAGTTCGAGGCCAGCCTGGGCTACAGAATAAGCTCCAGGACAGCCAAAGCTACACAGAGAAACCCTGTCTCAAGGGGAAAAAAAAGAATTTATAAATGCTCAGTGGATAACTCAGACTGGTTACTAGCCAACACTTACATTTTAAATTATCCTATATTTTTATCTACACTCTGCCACATGGCTTGGTACCTTTTCTCAGTACAGCAAGTTCATCTTGCCTCTCTCTGTGTCTACTCAAGACTCCCCAGAGGCTCTCGTGTGAAGGTCAAAGGACAAACCTGAGAGTCGGCTCTCTGCTTCCACTGTGTATGTCCAGGGATCAAACTGCCAGGCTTAGCAACAAGCATCTTAACCTGTGAGTTATCTTGTAGACCCACCCTTCAAGGTAATCTTATAAGTTTTCTGATGGTGCAGGGCTGATTTAATTATGGTTCATCTGTAGCATGGGGCGTCATGGAGACACATGAAACCTGGTGGAGACAGTTTTCTGTCACAGACTGCTCTGCTCCTTCCCTAAATGTAATGTGCTTCCTCTCTCTTTGTCTCTCTCATTCTCTCTCACACACACACACACATACACACACACATGCACTTAGCAAGACGATCCTCTCAAGCTAGTTGCTGTGACACGTCCCTGTAATCTCAATACTTGGGAGGCAGGGGCAGGGAGATTGAGAGTTTGAAGCCAGCCTAGGCTACCTAGAGAGACTCTGGGGGAAACAAAGCCAGGTGACACACCTGTGGCTCCAGAACCCAGGAGCACAGACGTGAGGCAGGAGGATCAGTAGCTCAAGGATAGCCCCAAGCCCACAGTGAGTCCTTGTCTTTTTAATTCTGTTAGTCTGTTCCATTTTTAATGGAAAATAGCACCAAATATTTCAAATCTACATGTTTATTATTTAAAGTTATACAAGGGGAAAAATAACCATAACTAACCTATCTGTAGAGAAAGTCATCTTAATGTTATCATCCAGGCCTTACACCCATGCATGTGCATGTGGATACACACAGAGGCCAGAGGTCGGTGCTGGGTGTCTTCTTCAGTCCCTTCTCCACTTTATTTTTTGAGACGATGCCTCCCACTGACTCTGGAGATCATCAGTTTGTAGTTAGACTGGCTGAGAGGGAGCCCTGAGGACCCCCCTGCTTCTGCCTCCCCAGGCCTTGACCTTGTGATGCTCCTGCCTCAGCCTCCAGAGGAGCTGGGATAAGCGGCCTGTTCCTCCAGACCTGGCCAACCTGCTCTCTGAATCAGCATGACTGTGCCCTGCCCAGCTCCCTCCTCTCAGGGGCTAGAAGCCAATACCACCCAGATGCCCTGAGGCCTGCCATCACCTTGTCACCTGCAGACCCTCCTCAGAAAAAACAGACTGCTGGCCAGGCAGCAGTAGTGCGCACCTTTAATCCCAGCACTTGGGAAGCAGAGGCAGGCAGATCTCTGTGAGTTCGAGGCCAGCCTGGGCTACAGAGCGAGATCCAGGACAGGCACCAAAATAACACGGAGAAACCCTGCCTCAAAAAACGAGAGAGAGAGAGAGAGAGAGAGAGAGAGAGAGAGAGAGAGAGAGAGAGAGAGAGAACAGACTCATGGAGATTGTTGTCTACAAATGCTCCGAAATGCTCACAATGCTTCTTAAACAACTGAAGCTGTCTGTTTATGTGGTCAGGCTGGCAACCCCTTAACCTTCTCTGTTGTGATAGGTTGAGGTGATTTCTGTGCATAGTGTATTTCTGGGGTAATACTAAGTAGGGATGACTATACTAGATTTCTGTGCCTTAAACCCATGAGGACCAGGAAGGAGAAAAATAAGAAGTGAAGAAAGACTGAGTCCCTGGAGGCGGCCGATGTGGAAAAAGAGTGGAATAGGAATCCTGCCTTCAACCAACATCTGCTTCCCTCGATCCTAGCCATAGGCTGGGCTGGTGGAGGACTCTGACCTGCCCTCAGGACCCCAGTCAGATGCCCTAGGGCTGAAGCTCTGCTTAACCTCTTCTTGCCCAGGGCCTCTGTAGATAAGCTCTCACCATGTGCTCGGCTCCTGGCAGACAGTGTTCGGGAGGCCAGCAGTACCGACCCCCCTGAACTGCTGGTTCCTTCTCCTCCCCTGCAGGGTACAGAGGCACTTGCCCACCATCTCTGAAAGGAAGCTGTGACACTTGGTCTGTCACTGCTAGACGACACTTTCAGAGGCAACCTGTGACTCATTACACTCTTCCCCTCTGCTGCCATGTCCAGCCCCACTCCAGATAAAGTCTGCTCCCCAGCCT